>NC_056625.2:64195364-64527536 GCF_002870075.4 Lactuca sativa | reverse complement strand
TCTATGATTATGAAATGCCATTAAACCCGCCTCTTGCTTCCCTATTTGATAATGTGTTTCAAATCAATTTGATTTTGAAATCCCTTAAAATCAGCCAACAGATTAGTATAGTAAATATTCAAACATCACAATTCAAAAAAATCTTCCCTTCTAATAAAACTCTACAAAAACGCCACATGTCAATCCCTCGGCTCCTCGCCAGCTTATTTTCCCGCTTCTTTAACCTAAGTGATTTTTCGATTATACCTTCTATGATTATGAAATGCCATTAAACCCGCCTCTTGCTTCCCTATTTGATAATGTGTTTCATATCAATTTGATTTTGAAATCCCTTAAAATCAGCCAACAGATTAGTATAGTAAATATTCAAACATCACAATTCAAAAAAATCTTCCCTTCTAATAAAACTCTACAAAAACGCCACATGTCAATCCCTCGGCTCCTCGCCAGCTTATTTTCCCGCTTCTTTAACCTAAGTGATTTTTCGATTATACCTTCTATGATTATGAAATGCCATTAAACCCGCCTCTTGCTTCACTATTTGATAATGTGTTTCAAATCAATTTGATTTTGAAATCCCTTAAAATCAGCCAACAGATTAGGATAGTAAATATTCAAACATCACAATTCAAAAAAATCTTCCCTTCTAATAAAACTCTACAAAAACGCCACATGTCAATCCCTCGGCTCCTCGCCAGCTTATTTTCCCGCTTCTTTAACCTAAGTGATTTTTCGATTATACCTTCTATGATTATGAAATGCCATTAAACCCGCCTCTTGCTTCCCTATTTGATAATGTGTTTCAAATCAATTTGATTTTGAAATCCCTTAAAATCAGCCAACAGATTAGTATAGTAAATATTCAAACATCACAATTCAAAAAAATCTTCCCTTCTAATAAAACTCTACAAAAACGCCACATGTCAATCCCTCGGCTCCTCGCCAGCTTATTTTCCCGCTTCTTTAACCTAAGTGATTTTTCGATTATACCTTCTATGATTATGAAATGCCATTAAACCCGCCTCTTGCTTCCCTATTTGATAATGTGTTTCAAATCAATTTGATTTTGAAATCCCTTAAAATCAGCCAACAGATTAGTATAGTAAATATTCAAACATCACAATTCAAAAAAATCTTCCCTTCTAATAAAACTCTACAAAAACGCCACATGTCAATCCCTCGGCTCCTCGCCAGCTTATTTTCCCGCTTCTTTAACCTAAGTGATTTTTCGATTATACCTTCTATGATTATGAAATGCCATTAAACCCGCCTCTTGCTTCCCTATTTGATAATGTGTTTCAAATCAATTTGATTTTGAAATCCCTTAAAATCAGCCAACAGATTAGTATAGTAAATATTCAAACATCACAATTCAAAAAAATCTTCCCTTCTAATAAAACTCTACAAAAACGCCACATGTCAATCCCTCGGCTCCTCGCCAGCTTATTTTCCCGCTTCTTTAACCTAAGTGATTTTTCGATTATACCTTCTATGATTATGAAATGCCATTAAACCCGCCTCTTGCTTCCCTATTTGATAATGTGTTTCAAATCAATTTGATTTTGAAATCCCTTAAAATCAGCCAACAGATTAGGATAGTAAATATTCAAACATCACAATTCAAAAAAATCTTCCCTTCTAATAAAACTCTACAAAAACGCCACATGTCAATCCCTCGGCTCCTCGCCAGCTTATTTTCCCGCTTCTTTAACCTAAGTGATTTTTCGATTATACCTTCTATGATTATGAAATGCCATTAAACCCGCCTCTTGCTTCCCTATTTGATAATGTGTTTCAAATCAATTTGATTTTGAAATCCCTTAAAATCAGCCAACAGATTAGTATAGCAAATATTCAAACATCACAATTCAAAAAAATCTTCCCTTCTAATAAAACTCTACAAAAACGCCACATGTCAATCCCTCGGCTCCTCGCCAGCTTATTTTCCCGCTTCTTTAACCTAAGTGATTTTTCGATTATACCTTCTATGATTATGAAATGCCATTAAACCTGCCTCTTGCTTCCCTATTTGATAATGTGTTTCATATCAATTTGATTTTGAAATCCCTTAAAATCAGCCAACAGATTAGTATAGTAAATATTCAAACATCACAATTCAATACGAAAATCACGTATCCTTCAAAATCAGCGGCATAATCAAACCGATTTCCTTCCGTACGAGCTACAACCGTATACGACTGTTTTCAGATAGAGGAGGCAGCAGGTAGAAGGTGATGGTGCTCGGTGGTTGGTAGTGGTGGTGTCTTGAGGATTGCGATTGGTGGCGGTAATGGGTGTTGCGGTGGTGATTTTGTGGTATTTAGTGTTTTTGATTGTGCTGAAGGGTTGATTCCGGCGTTTCTTCTTTATCCTTTGGATTTTTTATGCAAAGAAACAAAATGGCCAGCTCAAATCATTGTCTTGGTTTTATAACAAGGTGAATTCGTATTCTTCTTTGATTTTTCTTAGTCTTTTCAACTTCTAACCCTATTTTTTGTCCATCCTCACTGAGACTTCTCCATGTCGCTCATTATTAGCACATCTACCCTAATCTCTCTCTTTTTCTCACGTTGTCGTAGTTCAACGCCTGTTAGGTAATGTCAAAGAAGTTAATGTTACAGACAGGTTAGTCATGTTACTTACATTCAAATGGATGATTTTTAAACGTTTACGATCTTTGTTGTCAATTTCTTTGTCAATTCATATGATGATCTTTTAAAATTAGGGCTTTTAGTATGATATTCTTAATATACATACTTTAGAAAAGTTATTGAAGGATGAAGTAATAGTCATAAGTTTTTGTTGAATTTATTTTCTTAGCTTGATAAATTTTATGTTTGTTTTTTCTTTTTATGGCATTTTGATTGTGTTGGAAGAAAAAGACAGCATAGATGAAGGGAAAGTTGGAGTTGAGGACTTTTTGTGGGGTTATTTTTTGTTGGTTTTCGGTCACCTATTTACAAACACTATAATAATTTGAAACTTTTGTGGGTTTTTTGTTGGTTAACCCGAGACTCAGAGCTGATATGGAATTCACATCATTATTTATGTTTTTTCATCCAGGTAATAGACTCCTTTTCTCTCTCTGTGGATCTTTTATGTGTTTTTTGTTTGTTCTCATCACAGTTGGGATTTTTTTGTGGAAATCACCATTATCTTCTCTATTTTCTCATTCAGGTAATGGACTCCTCTCTCACTTTGTCTCTATAGTCTCAGTAGAAAGCTAATGGAATTAAACTTTTAGCTAATGTTATCAACTTATATTATATTCTAAGCAATTCTTTTGTTAATTATTTGATAAATGGCTAAAATACTTATTACCTCAACTAAGAAGGGTTGCGCAAGTTGGGATTTAAGTTTAGAAGGATTTGTATAATTGCAATCGTTGTTTGACCAATATTACTCAATTTATAGACGGGAGTGGGACTTTATAGACTGGATTGGAAATGGAGTATATGAATGACCTCTGATTCTTGGTTTTTAATTAAAAAGGTAGGAAGAATGCTTGGTGAGTTTGCTAAGCCTCCATAAGATCCTTTTGAAGAAAAAGATGGTGCTAAGCCTTAAAGATTAGTTAAATCGTACTCTCAATCTGTAAAGTAAAACATTAATACCAAAATAGAAAGAATCAACTATACCCACAGATAAAAAATGGAATTTATTCTAAGATTTATCTTTCTTTGATAGGTCATATGCTCCTTACAACCCGCCTTCAAGAAAACCAAGGCCTAGAGATGTAAGTCGGTCCCATTCTCTTTTCTTGATGAAATGACATTTTCACCCTTGTTTATGTTGACAACAGTTGATAACTTAGGTGAGAAACATCTTGAAATTTTAAAGGAATTATTGAATGAATTAACAATAGAGAAGATTTTACAGATAAACATATAACTTGTATATTTTTAATCCTTTCATATAAAACTAACATTATATATTTCTTTTCATTTCACCTTAGCTAGCAGCTAAGGAAAAGCCTCTTGCAGAAATATTAGATGACTAGTGCAATTTTCCATTTTTTAAAATATTTTATGATCTGACACATTCAATGTATTTGAAATAATTTTCGTTTTCAGTATTCAAGATGTTATAGTCTACTACCCTTCAAGGTGAATATAAACATGTAATTTAAGATGAATATATATTTATAAAATTTCATCTTATAATTTTAGAATCTTGGTTCCATGTTTAGTTGAAAAATCCAAGTGTCCCATTAAGTCACTTTCGGCTATATTCTCCTGCCTGAAAGCCTCAAAAGGTGATCAGATACTCTTATTTCTTTCTTTTTCTCTCTTTTTATTAAAAAAAGTAGGTTGATGTTACTGTAATTAATGAAGAATAGGAAGAACAGATAGAACATGAAGAACATAAAGATGAATAAAAAACAACCTACAAGTGAAAAAAGTTCTTTAAAAAAGAGTGTCAAGAAGGATTGTTGAGAAAAATCTAAATATATTAATAAAGAAAATAAAACCAATAAAAAGAAACTTGTCTCTTCTCCTAAATCAAAGAAGCGTTCCAATGAAGAATGGAAGAATAGAAAGTCAATAAGTTAGAGACTGCAAAAGGTGAAGGCCTCCAGAACAATGATCTGATTATCTTCTCAACAATCATACCTTACCCCTCATAATCGATGAGGTATGTATATATTCCTCCCAAATTTGTTTCTAATTCAAATTGATTACAAGTTAAGAACACATAAGTTTTAAATTAATCTATATTGCTTTTAAACAGTTAATTGTTGCACACGTGAGTTACCATTGAAGTGAAATATACCAATATGTAACTTCAAAATCAACACCAATCTTTGATATTGGGTAAAAAAAGATGGTAATTTCTACCTCTTTTGATACTATTTTATTACAGAACTAAGCTACCAATATAGAACAGAAAATCAGTCGAATGTTGACAAGAGATGAGAGCTTCAATTGTATGGTTTCATATTGGTCTGATCTTCATGGTCTCTTATACAAGGCACTCTCTGTAGATGTATTCCTCTGGAGTCATTTGTTTCTATCATTACATATATATGATGACAATAAATCTTTTAAAGTTCAATGTAAGGAACCTCAAATGGGAAAAATGGTTAAGATTGTTGGTGATTATTTAGTTACAGCAGATGGTTGTTTGTCTTCAATTTGCCAGATATTCCCTCCTGACCTCAAATTAAGGGTTGTAATCCAAGATGAATTTGAAGTATCTTAACATATTTCTACCAAGTTTTTTCTATTTGTTTATTAACTTAAAGATAACAATGGTGTTTATTAACAGCAACCTATTTTTTAATATGCAGGTTATTAGCATCTTACTTTCTTTCTTTCTTTTTGTATTTAAAAAGGGTATAATTGGTAATTTGAAAACCATGTAAATTTTTTGACAAGGATGATATTTTTCGCCCACTGGTTTTTTTTTCAAGTTGTATGATAACGAAGAAATTACAAGTAGTAGTAATCTACTTTTGATAAATATGCAGGTTAATATCAACTTACTTTATTTCTGTCTTTTTGAATTTAGGAATGTTATAATTTGTAAATTGATCATTCGTGCTTGATGCTCATAAAATTGTTATTACTTATTAGCAATGCGTATTATAGATCGAAATGAAAGTGTGATATTGTAATAATAAAGAATTGAAAGTATGTTGTTTTTTCATATTATAGCATTTGTCTTTCCTTTCCTCCCATTACAATAAGTTATTTCGTTTATTTTATTTTATAGCAGTTGCAAATTACAAATAGTATTTTTTTTTTTGTTATCAACCGTGGATTTCCACGAGTTTAAACCTAGTAATAATAAATAAATAAAGAGAGAAAATATGAGAAAATAAAGGAAAAGAAAATTGTATGTGTTTTCGAGTTGGAGAGAAGTGAACGACAATTAAACATTTTGTTTTTTTCTCTCCAATTCATTCCAAATCGAAATGAAAGTAAGAAGTGAAGTGATTTTTCAATTTTTTTTTCTTTTAATAAAACTCGAGAACACCTAATTATTTTACTTTCTTCTTATTTTCATTAATTTTCATTCTTCTCTTTTTCTAGGCTAAAGGTGTCATGTTTTTTTTGTCAATGGTAAAAGGGTGTCACGTAGACTTTTACATTTTATATATTTTTTGCCTATGAAGTGTGATGTCGTGCCTATGAGTTTTTTTTTAATTTCATTTTAGAAAAATATTAAAAAAAAATTAAAACCATACTAAAATTTAAAATAACATAAACTTAAAAATTACAATTTAAAATTCCTAAAAATTAAAAAAAAACATGAAAATTAAGATTACATTGAAAACGTAAAAAAAATAAAAAATAAATAAATAAATAAACATAACGTTAAAATTTAAAAACCTAGAAAAAATCATCGAATTTTCAATTGCATTTTGTTATATAAGAATAAGTATCTATAGCGACAAAGCCGAAAGGGACGACGAAGGTCGTCGCTATAGGTGGAGCTATGGGGACGATTTGTCGTTCCAATGGGGTTGACCAAAATTGTGTTTGACCTTGATATTTGTAAACGACTTGGCAGGTCTCAAATGGTTAGCGGGAATTTTCCCAGGTTCCTGAAAAGTAATAGGGATGACAATTCGTCTCAACTAAAAAAAAATTAAATATATTTCTTTTTTAATTTTGAAGCTAGGTCTCTTCCATCATTCACAATCGCATCTCATTCACCCTTTTCTCTCTCGATCGAACGACCCCTACTTGACGCCGACCACCGCCACAACGACGTTTTCCGGTTCCATTGATGCCTCCGACCTCCACAACGACCACCGCCTTCACCGTCTGTGACTTGCGGCCTGCTCTCTTCACGAGGAAAATTTGAGCTCCATGTGTTGATTCCAACTCCCTGTTTTGAGCTTGGTGTTGATTCCAACTCTTGATTTCATCAATAGTTTCAATTTCCCTGATTCCAGCTTTCTCTCTTTGTTCATCAACTCTCATTTTCTCTAGGTATGTCTCACTAGTTTTGTTATCCGGTTACTGATTTTGTGATGTGTTAGTTAATTTAGGGTTATTGATTTTTGTAGACCCGCTTCAAGGAAAGTTCTTTCACTTTGCACATGCTCTATGAGGACATTGTACATGTCAGAATATGGTGTTAAAATGTTAATGCAGAACCCTATGAGGCCATGACATCCATTTTGGAGGCCACGAAAGAAAATAAAAGTAGTAAGATCATCTAGTAGTTTAAGCAGTTCTAGCAATCATTCTAGATTATCTAGTAGTTTAATTCTTATTCTCTTGTTATATTGTTGGTTTCTGCCACTATGGTTGCAGGAAGCCTTTTCTCTAAAAGTTACAATCTAGTGTTTATTGGAGGTAATGGAGTTATGGAGGTATGTATTATTATGTGATTTTGATTCAAAAGTTAGAGGAAACAAAGATAATCTCAGTTTTAGCTTACTTAAGGGGGTGTTCGGCACGGAGCGTTTGAGAGCTTCTAGCTTCTAGCGTTTGACAAAACACTCCGTTTAAAACAAAAAGCCTCGTTTGGCACTACAAGCTTCTAGCGTTTAGTTTAATCAAAACGCTTCAAATCCAAATGCTACTTCATGTAGCGTTTAACAAAACGCTACAAGCTACAAGCTACCCGCTACTAGTTAGTTTTGCCGAACATGCCCTAAATGTGTTTGTTGGCATACTAAAACTTACTAAAACGTGACATATATTTTCAATTTAATGTTCAGGATGAGATTTTTTAAGGGTTTGTGGACCATGATTACCAAAGTCAGATTATGAGGTTTGTGATTATCAATTTTTTGCACATCAATTGGCTGGAAATCGTTGTAATGTTGATTTTATCTTAACTGGTCTTGCTCATAATATGGTGCTAACACAATCATTCATTGTATTGCAGGTTATGGATGGTAAATAATATGTGGATGATCATTTGACAAAGATATTTGAAGCATGTATGGTTGTCTTTTAAGGTTACTATAATTATTTGGCTGAATGATTTATATTATGATGAAGCAAAGGACTTAATCTTAGAAAGGAAATTAAAATGACTTGAAGAGACCGACCAACATAACACAACATTCAAATGTGAAATTCTTTTCCAAAAAATGTCTGAAGCTGTAATTACAATTTCTCCTACCTAAAAGTTTCAAAGGCATCATTGTGTAAAATTGTATATATATATATATATATATAGGGTTAAGTTCAAATGAGAACACAATTTAATGTGAGAACGTGAGAACGCTACTTTATGTTACTATTCTACTATGAATTTAATATTTATAGTATTGTAGTAATTATAATATGAATATATTCAATTTTATATTGTTATTTTACTATAAAATTTATATATATATATATATATATATATATATATATGTATATATATATATATATATATATATATATATATATATATATGTGTGTGTGTGTGTATTAATTTAGTAAATTCTAATGTGAATGTTAAATATGTGATTGTTCATATATTCGGTGATGAATAATGTCATAAAGTTGTACATACAAAATTTTAATGTGAATATTAATATGTGATTGTTCGTATATTTGTTGATGAATAATGTCATATCGTTGTATATACAAAATTCATAGGAGAATAGTAACATAAAGTAGTGTTCTCACGTTCTCACATTAAATAGAGTTCTCATTTGAACTTAACCCTATATATATATATATATATATATATATATATATATATATATATATATATATATATATATATATATATATATATATATATATTTATATATATATATATATATATATATATATATATATATATATATATATATATATAAGCATTTCTAGTTACCTTGTTTCTTACATTAATCTGTTGAATTTGCAGCCTTAATTGTGTTGCAATGAAGTGTATTCCTGCGTGGTGTTGCCACATTTGTTTTGCGATAAGTCATACTACAAGAATAAGTATCTATAGCAATGTCTTGATTATGTTTGTGTATGTTGTTAGGTGATGATTTTGTGACCAAGGAGGATGTTCTTGAAGCTGTTGAGTGGGCTACAACGAAGATTTGTAACAATGATACTAACGGTGAAGCTAAATCACCGTATTTGTTTAGACAAATGGCATTAGAAAACATGCACGCCTGGGGATGTTGAATTCGAGCTAATCATCTACACGATTTGTTCAAGATGGAGAATTTGATTTTGGTGTTATTAAATTTCATATATTTTTAGCTTGTAAGTACATAGATCTTTTAGTATAATTTAATTCGATTTTCACAAAGGCTAAAATTTGTTTTTCATATTTTATGAACCAAGCCAAAACAGAGGCATGCCAAAGGTGCAACAAAAGTATGTTGCCCTAATCGTAAAAGTCTAAAAAAGTCCAAGTTTCACATAATGATAAACTGCCCCTGTATTAATAATCTTTTGTTCCATCTTTTTATATGTGATTCATTCATGCTTCTAAGTATGACAAAATGATAAACCATCTTTTTATAAGCTTTTGATTTTGATTGTATGATGTTGAAATGTGTTATAGTTAAATTTACTATTTTTCTGATTTTATGTAAAAATTATGGGAAAATTAAACAAATAATAGGGACAGGATGTAAATTGTGTCCAAACACCTATGGGGACGACAAGTTGTCGCTATAGGTGCACCTATGGGGATGACATGTCGTCTCTTTAGGTGTACCTATTGCGACGAAGGTTATGGTGACGACAAAATGAGCTAAAGCGACATAGGTAAAGTGACGAGGCCTATGGTGACGACATGTCGTCCATGGCATCTATAGCAACGACTTTGCACCCTAAAGTGACGATTTTTGTTGTTCCTATAGGTCTTTATTCTTGTAGTGGTTATATTTTTCCCGAATCGATGTTTTCATAATTCTTGCCGCTTCTTGATCTTCGGGGTCGAGGTGCCTCGCGCCTTTCATTAATAATGTATACTCGGTGAGTCAGATAGTTTCAATCATATACCTCTCCAAAGTTGAATTCAGTTGTGCCATTTGTGTCAGCATTTCTTCTGATCTGGCTGATCGCTCGGTTCCGACCGAAGAATTTGAAGATGTTGCTTACCTTTTTCCTTTTCCTTTTGCTTGAGCTTTTGTTTTGTCCCTTCCCATTGGAGGAGGAGGCAGACGTATTTCTTCAATTTCGTCGTTGTCATCATTAAGATTAACGCCTACGTGACCATCCAATAAGACTTGTTGTGAGCTCGAATATGAAGATGTTCGGCTTCTTTTTGGCGGATTTGCAATTTCTTCATGTGTTGCAAGTTCCCTCCACCTAATGCTTCTTTTGACAACTTCTCACACATGAATAAACTTAAAAGGCTTTTGCATATCATCTTGTAAATGTAACGTGTTTTTTTTTTCAACAAACTTGCTTCACTTCTTCGCTAGCCCATTGCTTTTCAAAGTTTGTGTAAATTTCATTCCAATGTGTGACGAGTTTGTTCATAAGATTCCATTTGGAGTTACATTGGTCGGAGGTCCAATAATCTGGATTTTGACAAATTCCCCTGCAAAAACGCTCTGTGATACATAACCAAAACTGATTACGATTTTGACTCTTTCTTGTGCCACCATCTTCAGATAAGTCGACCCATGCCCTTGGTTTTCAACTTCTTTTTATGTCCATCTTTTTCGGATCAGCCTTCCCTTTCTTTTGTTGTTGAGGTTGTTGTTGTTATTCTTAGTGTTCAGACTCAGAAAATAATTCGGTTAAAGGTGTGAATGGTGGTTGGGATGGAAATTGGGTTTGAGGTGGTTGAGTTCAGGGGCGGAGCCAGGAATTAAGAATAACGGTGGGTTGTGCATAGATCCATAAGTAGGTCTGACAATGGAGCGGGTTTTGACCCTAATCCGACCCAAACCCTTAACAATTATATGGGTTTGGAGCATAGTTTTTGATCCGTTTACCCGTTAACGACCTGAACCCGCTAACCCTTTTATTAAAAGGGTCGGGTGTGGATCATCATTGATCCGCTCCATTTATAACCCGCCCCGTATAAGTTTTAGAATTATAAATTTTAAAATTATATATTTGTATTTTATACTACTTAAAGTTTACTTTTAATTACAATTGAAAGTCCAAAAAGAAAAGACCAAAGACTAAACTGTTTTTACATGGGTCTCGAGGACTTGATTTCTAGACTTCCAATCATCTACTAAGAATCATGATGTCATTCATTTGGATTCCATCAAGTAATCATCAATTAAATTTTTATATCAATAAAGTCATTTATCAACCGAAAGAAAGTTTTTAATTGCTATTATTTATCAATGCAATTGACGGTCAAAAATCAATCAGAAGTTACTACAATAATGAGTTTAATTCCAATCGAAAGTCCTCGAGTACTTAATGTGTTTTCTAAATCAACATTTGTTTTATTTGATAAATGTTATTTTAAGATTTACGAGAAATATGTTTGATTTTTCAAAAAACCTACGGGTTACGGGGCGGGTTTGGATATATGTCGATTTGGTGGATAAGGGTATGGGTTTGACTATTCAAAACTCTGCGGGTCACGGAGCGGGTTTGGATCGGATTTTGAAATTTGTTAAAAGGGTTTGGATCAAGGTCGATTCGCTCCAAACCCGCCCCATTGTCAGGTCTATCCATAAGGCCACTAATGGATACTTTAATTTTTGAAGTTGCTATGGTCTAAGTTTAATACATAATCGTCTAATCTTATCAAATTGGATACTTGGATAGTTGGATAGCTTAAGATTGAATGTCGTTTTCTTGGATTACGAATCAAAAAATCTAATCTTACCCCTCCTACATCTGAAATATCATTTTATTCTGGTTCAATATTATTGTTCTCTTCCATGTTACTATTCCTATGAGGTTGTGGGTGTCCATTATGAATATCCTATTTAGTATTATCATTAACCGGATGCAATTGAGGCTCACATGTATCCTCTATTCGTTTGAAAAAAAAATCGATGGTTCTTTTCTTGCTCGTAATTTACCCTATAATTATAATAAACCAAATTATCAAATTATAATTAAATTATTATTTAGAAGTATTACTAAACAGCATATGCAATAAGAAATAAAATTTACCTTTTTAATTAAAGAATTGAAATCGTTTCAGAGTAGACAAAAATAATCTGTTAATTGAAAGCTAACCAATTCGACGAATAAAAATAGCTACGCTTAGACTCTTAATAATCGTCGATTAACATTTAACCCACACTGTTTATAAATAAATGGTGGTAATATAGTTGTAAACAAACGGGGATAATATAGCTACTACGGATTGATATAAATGAGATATTAATCAAAATAGTCAATTAAAAATAAAATAAATAGGGTGATGCCGTCGTTTTAAAGAATCAAAGTGAAATTGGGCCTCAAGTTTAGACAATTCTCATACCAACTTCATTAACTAAATGTTTTCTCATATATGATAATTGTTTTTTAAAATAATTGGAAGGGGCTAAGTGTTATTAACTGTTCAATCTGGGCCAAAGTTTAGTGATCAGTAACTCTTTTTGTCTACAATATTACTGCAATTTTAAAAGTGATTGGGGGTGGCCAAGCATCCGGCAGCCCCCCATTCACTCCGCCTCTGGTTGAGTTTGAGGTTGAGATTGGAAATGGAATTGTTGGGGAATTTGAATTTGTGAATAATAGCTAGGAACACCATCCATTTGTGACTGGTAAGGTGGTGGTGATGACGGATCGTAGGCTCGTAGCCGAAAAGTGTGAAAGGGTTGTTAACATTTTAGTTTGGAGATTTTGTTTGAAAGAGTTTGAATTGTTGGAAGAAAACATTTTCAAAGAAAAAATTGTTATTGAGAGTGTATAGTATGTGATTATTTGGAAATTTGATTTGTATATATAGTAGATGTAAAAAAAATAAAAATAAATAAATAAATAAATAAAATGAAATTTGCCAAACTAGTCGTTGCCGACCGTTTGACAACGTTCCAAACACAAAATGCCCCCAAAAATTGAATTGTCGCCAACGGTACAAGACTGTCGACGGTACTTTACCGGCGGTGAAATCCCCTTCACGGCGCGGTGTTCACCGGCGGTGAAGAGGTGACACGTCGGATACCGCCGGTGTCCCCTTTACCGCACCGTTTAATCTTAAGTTTGGGAACATGATGTTAATCTTATGTCGTTTATTACTCATTTAGTTATAAATTATAAATATAACATGTTTCATACTATTGGGTTTTTTTTAATTTTTTTTTTTTCGAATTTCCACTTATCAAGTAAGACATGGATTAATTTAAATCCCCTATAGATCCACAAAAGTCTCTGGCGCGTCCCTTTCCTTTGTTACTTTGTTTGTGCACTTTTCATCGATATTTTGTTTTTTTATTAACGTTCGTTAATCTCTCTTGATTTGCAGTCTCTAGTTGGTGATGTCTCTTTATTACAAATTTGCAATCATAACCTTAGGATATTGCCTTTGGTGATCATATCCAATTTCATCCTCAGACAAAATGAAAAAAATGAAAGAGAAAATTTATTCTTTTGTAGAGACTAAGGTCTCGTTTGTTTTTCTACAAAAGTATTTTTTGAACACTTTTCCCTTCTGGCAGATAGACGTTTCGCAAGTGCAAGTCTTCTTCCGCAAACTTGAAAAAAAAACAAAAAACATTTAACCACTTCTAAAACAAACAACACCTAAATAACTTAAGACGCCAAAAGTTGGCTTGGTTTTGCCTAAGAGCATCTTGCTCTCCGATGGGGATTGTACGGAGGTGATATGCATTGAAAAGTGATAATATGGAGTGATGAATGGTATGGTCATATACCTTACTTTACTAGGGATTTTTTTTGTGATGTATATGGGGATGAGGTGGAATGGTATGAGAGTTTTATTTATTGGAGAGTTTAAAGTTGTATAGAAATGGAATGGTAATGTGGAATGGTACGAAGGTTGTAGGATTGCAAAAGTGGCATTTGTTCGTATCTAGTAACAATTGCATCTATTTTTCATTGGAAGAACTTTCGGACGGATGTCAAGAACACATTCTTAAACATTGATATACTTGAAGATGTCTACATTACATGGTCTAAAAAACCCTAAAACTTCGTTTGATAAATTCTTCACAATGATTATTTCTCTTTGTTTTCTTCCTAGTAATCGTGATTCGGCATCGTTTGTTAGATGCACGAGTGCAGGTCGGGTCCTCTAATCCATATATGCAAATGATGACTATCGAGTCCTTGAAGCATGATTTGACTCATTGTTTTTGCTACGAAAGACTTGTGCTTGTTCGTTACTTTCCGGCTACGACTATGACTACTTGTGAGATTGTTTGTTTGTGTTGGCTTATTGCAGATATGAGTATTGATGTTTCTCGGTCTATCCTCTTATATCGTGACAATAGAAGCGTGATGCAGTTTGCAAAAAAAATTGTTTTCCATGAGATATTGAAATTAACTGTCATTTCACTCGTCGTCATCAACAACTTGGATCCATCTCGCTATTTTTGTTCCATTGGCCTCGTATTCATGAATTGGTCGGTCTACCGGTTTCGCTTCTTGCCCAACAAACTCTCAATGTTTATTTTGTCAAATTGTGAGTTTGATAGGGATGTTAGCATAATAAATTATTTGGTTCCCTTTGTATTGCACTTTTATTTAGAGTTTTAGCTAGTTTTACCATAGATTGTTTTCCTATTTATGCTATTTATTTCCCTTTCATTGTAATTCATTCTTCTCTCAATAATGAAACATACTAGTTTTGTCATAGAATGATTTATCACTACTCTCCACCACCATATGTGGCAACAACCCCCCCCCCCCCCCCCCCCCCCACCTACCATACTTTTTATGTCGTACAACACTCTCACAAATCGAAAGATATGATCAAGTTGTAAAAGCCAAATAAATTATATAAACATCCGCGATGTTGCTTCATCACATCAAATTAGTACCATCAAGTGAAGTTCATCTATCATCAACATACCACAATCCACACGTCTTAGTTATTATTATTTTTTTGAGTTATTTTATATTTATAGTCTAAGATTATAAAGAACATGCATGCCATGCCTCTTCTTGGACTTCAATGTGTCTAAACAACTTTTTTTTTCCTAGAATACATATCCAAAGGAAAATCATTTCTGTGACCATATGTATGATTTGTATCAACTCTTGACTAAGTTATCAGACTGAACACAAAGGAAAATGTAAACGAATACTTGGAACTTAGATGGATAATCAAAAAGCCATTATAATTTATAAGAACGAGTATAAACTAAATTGAAACAAAAACCGTAATCTTCATTCATTAATTATGATGCTTTAAAACTAATCTTCACAAAATGCTCCCATCTAGAAAGTTCCAACAAGGGATCAAGAGACTTCTAAGGACACTCAAAAATAACAAAAGGTATGTAATAAAGTGAAACAAATATCATAATCTTCACTAATGGGATGATTCAAACCATTCTTCACAAAAAAACTCGCCACTAAAATGTTGCAATCAAGCATATGCGAGACTCCTAAGGACACTGGTCCTTTTGTGATCATCCATTTCCAGAACAACGAGATGATGATACAGCCAGTCGACTAACTTGAACCGTGGCATCAATTGGTCGCCTTCTTGAAGTTCTTCGTTTGCTATCTCACTACTTGTTGTGATAGCCATGGTGGACTCGGATGATTGACCATTCTTCCTTGACTTTTTGGTTGGCCTTGTGTCTCTTTCTGCAACTGTATCTGCAATGTTGTGGTTCACTTGAGCACTAATTGGTGAGAGAGAAAAGTCGGTTTCAATCTCCATGGTCCTAACTTCAAAGGAGCCATAAAACCTTCTGGCAACTACACGATTATACTTCACTGGATTTGGATTGCGTGGTACAATGCCTTCAGCAAAGAACTGCCAATCATCAACATCCCTCACTCCAAGATTAGGAGTACATGGAGTTCCAAGAATATAAGCAAGAGTGAAATCCTCATGATTGTAGTTACCTTCAGGAGGAAACCAAGAGCATACACGATTTCCAGTGTGCCAATCGAACAACCAACAAGGTCGACCAATCGCATCATTAGATAGGGGAGTGAATTGCAAACGACTTTTTGCTTTCATGATTTGGGTAAGACCACGGAAGAGCGCTTTTACTGGTGTGAAGTTGTTGATGCCAAAGGGATTTGGATTGTGGACATTGATGTTGTCGACTATGATAGGTATGAATTGGGCGTTATCAAGAGCATTTTTAATACAGGTTGGGCGAATTGATGCGTTGAGTAAAGTAAGATATTTGTCGTACTCATGGGAGAATCGGAAAAGTTCTCCTTGATATTGCTCATGGAATGCATCTGCAGAAAGCTTCCATACAGCGTCACGGATAGAAACATAAAGGTCGATGAACCACATGGAGATGTAGCATCGAGCAGCATAGATTTGTGGAGACACGCCTGGTGGAGGAGGAAATGATTCCATGAATCTTGTGTAGTGATGCCATTGAGCCATAAACATTTGGGCATATAAGTCAACCAGGTTGTCGAACATCTCTTGTGTTCGAAGGTTAACACAGCGATGACGAAAAGGACGAGTGCTTCCAATTTGTGAATTTTCAAAAAGATATTCCGAAAGTTTGATTAGGTTTTCAGGCCATTTTTGAGAGGGAACGTTGTTGTTTGCAGTCATTTTGTTAGAAGGAATGTGAATACAGATTTATCCTTAGGGTTTTAGAACATGTCAACTATAATAACCATCAGGAGGCAATAAGCTTTCTCTGGTGTATTTCTTCAACGCTGAGTCTTCCCTCTTCTAAGGAACTACTACCACAGATCAAAGTCGATATATAACATGATTGTTCAAAGTTAAAAGCAAAACGACGAACGACAAAACAATTCTACACACAAACTTCTCAAAACCATATATAATGAATGCAGAAACATACGCACTTTCACTGAAGAAACAACAGAAGTTTATCCATGATTCTTTGGTGAATTAGCGAAAGACTTCAACATCCAACTCATCAAGATTGACAAGCGGACCCCTTGCTTCGCAAGTTGTAGGCCAAGAATCGACAGTAACAATAAAAAATAACAAAAATCTCAACAGTGACATTGAACAATGGAAGACAAAAAATAAGGCATATTCATCAACAACTGAAGAAAACAGTAAAATCGTGAGTACCTGAGACATGGAACTGAGAAGAAGAAGAAGAAGAAGAAGAAGAAGAAGACGATGAAGAGAACAGAAAAACACGACGATGGGTCAAAGAACTGAGCAGAAGTTGAGACGGAGGACCAAGAAAAAGAACCGTCGAGATGATTTTTCATTTTTGGGGAGATTGGTAGATGACTGATACGGCTGTGAAAAAGTAAAATTAGATGGTGTTTGGTAAAAGAGTAGTGAGCTAATAGGATACAGTTACCGACTTTCATTTTTGTTTTTTGAGAAAATGACACAAAAATAGCCAAAAAAAATCGGGATTACATATTTAGCCACCCATTTCGCAGATGAGAAGGCCCCATCTGCGAAATTGGTGATTTTTAGGTATAAAAACGTTTTTTTTTTTTTTTTTCATTTTCACCATTCTCTACACAAAAACTCTCTCTAACTTTGGGCTTCTCTCGGAATTTTGGCTAGTTTTTAAAGAAAATGGAAGATTATGTCAACAATCCCGCAAATATGGTTAGATTTTAACTCTTTTAATGTTTAAAGTTTTTTTTTTATCAATTTTTGTATTATTTAGTGTTAAAAAATGGTAATTTTGTTGTGTTTGATTGATAGTTTTAGTATATTTTATACTTGAAGTTTAAATGCAAGTAGAGACAAGTAGAGACTGCGTAGATAATGTTTTCAATTTGTTATTTTTGTAGTTTTTTTAGTTGTTGTATAACCTGAAATCTTGTAAGTTTTTTTAGTAGAAACTGCAAAATAGTTGTTTGTATATATATTTGTCATATAACATTTGTATAAGTTGAAAATTTGTCGTATATATATTGTTAGAAATTGTTTTTATTTGTCGTATAAGTTGAAAATTTTGTATAAAGTAGTCGTATAACTTGCAAAATTGTTAGTTTGGTTGTCGTTTTATTTTTAAATTTTTTTGTTTATATGGTTATATAATGTTAGTTTTAATTAGAAAGATAAAAATTGTTTATATATTTATCGTTTAAGTTGAAAATTTGTTTAAGTTGAAAATATGTTTAAGTTGAAAATATTTATATATGATATTGTTTTCTATCGTAAATATATTTGTTGTATAACTTGGAAAATTGTTTATATATGTGTATGTTATTGTTTTTTATCGGGGAAATATATATATTAGTAATTAAGAAAGTATTTGCAGTTCGTAATCATATATTTAAAAAAAAATATATTTTTTAGTTATCTAATTTGTTTTTGTGTTTTTTTTTGCAGCATGATTTTAGTTTAATGAATACGAAAGCCTTTGCGAACCTAAAAGGCTCTGGCGGTAACATATGGGAAGTCTTTGAAGTTTTAGATGATGCCCGACGTGCTATTTTCAGAAATACCGTCTTTGGCTATTTTATTGATGTCCCTCGTTTACAAGGGGACGCTTTATTGTTTCATAAAATGTTCCTTCATCAGATCCGGCCGTACCCTGTTTTATCTCCAGATGGAATAAAACGTTTATATTTTCGAGTAGGCAATACCAAAATGGTTTATGGGCCGGAAGAGTTTTGTTTGATTACCGGCTTCAATTTTGGGGAGTATCCAAAAAACATTGGGAGAAAAGGGTCGGAAAAATTAATAAGCAGTAAAAAAAGATGTTTACTGCGTGAACGGCTATTTCCGGACCATACTAATAGTTCGGTGAAAATCGGCGACCTGAAAAGTTTAATTTTAAATCAAACATTCTTAGCACTTGACGACCTTGATGCAGTTAGAGTATGTTTGATATACATTTTGTGTGAAGGTTTTTTGGGCAAAGAAGTTAACGATCGGGTGCCACAAGATTGGTTTTTTTTGGCTGAGAATTTGGATCTCTGGAATAGGTATATTTTCTTTACGTTAAAAGTTCTATTTTATTAAAGTTATAATTTATATAATAATCAATTTTGTTTTTTTTTGTTTTGTTAGCTTCTCTTGGGGTAGCTATCTATGGGATTTTACTTTTGTTGACCTTGAGGATACGTGGAATAAGATACATCATTATTTATCACTTCCTCAGCGTGGTCAAACTTTAAAGTATTCCGTCTCAGGATTTACGGCTCCAATTAGGGTATAAAAATTTTCTTATATTTAAATTGTTTTATTGTTATATTTTTTATTTTAATTTTAACTTTTATTACTGTTATTGTACAAAATTGTAGATATGGATATATGAGATGATTCCGGCTGTTCGTGCATGTGGATTTGCATTGAGAAAAAATAAAGACTTGCCTCGGATGAAAAGATGGAGCGGAACAAAAAAATTGAAATGGGTTGACGTGAACAAGATTTGGTCAAAGATGCAGGTTTAAAAATATTTCGTTTATTATTAATAAAGTTGATTATTATAGTTTTATATGCATTTTTAATATGTTTAATTTTTATTTTTTAGGAGGGGCTACCACCAAGACAAAACATGTTACCGGGTGATGGTGAGATGACATCTTTTTATTATATGTCATTTCAAGAGTATGTATATGGTGAAGGGAAAGCAGTTCCATCCCCAGTACGGGACCATTTTAGGAGACAAGACGAATCTTCGTCTAGTATGTCGTCCAGTGGTCGCTCTCATGGTAGAGGTCGGGGCAGTGGGAAACACAAGCTAGACGAGTTGTTGAAACGGGTACATGCACTGGAGCAGCATGTGTTTATGAATGAACAAAAACCTACAGAGGTTTTTTTTGAAGAAGTGAATAATGAACAATTTTGGAACGACATTATTTTTGAGGATCCGACAGTGTCACAAAGAAATTATGATGAACAGGTTAGTTATACGCTACATTATTTATTAAATTTTATTAACATATATGAATACCTGTGTTCATATTTTATATTTGAAAATATAGGTTGTGCAAGATGAAGTGATGAATAAAAACAATACAACTCAAAATGTTTTTGGTGATACTCAAGACGACAAGGTTGTTATAGATGTTACCTTTACGATTTTAATAATTACTTTTTAATAAAGTGTATTTTGTTATTAAGTAAAAAGTTATATTTTTAATGTAGGTGTTGGAGGAGAGTACTCAGTATGCGGGGAACAAATTTGATGATGATGTGTGTGATGTAAACGATTATAGTGAAGTTAAAGAGGTTATTATATAGTTACATTAATATTAATATTTTGTTTATTTAGATATTATTGCTTATTAAATTATGTGTATTTCGTTATTAAGTATAAAGTATTATCTTTAATGTAGGAGTGGGAGGAGAGAAATGACAATGCAGGGAACAAATTTGATGATGATGTGCCGGATGAAGACGAACTTATAATAATGGGAAATGTAGATTATTTTCATGATGATGATGATGACAAAGAAGTTACACCCGA
The DNA here is from genome assembly GCF_002870075.4 of Lactuca sativa. Lineage (NCBI taxonomy): Eukaryota > Viridiplantae > Streptophyta > Magnoliopsida > Asterales > Asteraceae > Lactuca > Lactuca sativa. The sequence continues at coordinate 64,507,165 of NC_056625.2, read as the reverse complement.
TAAACGTAGGAGTCGAAAACCATCACAATTTTTATGCACTCCTTACACCGAGGTATTCGTTTTATTTATAAACTGTTGATTTTATGTTTATGTGAATTATCTGAAAGATATACATTTAAACATTTGAATATTGTTTTTAGTTGCACACGACACCGAAACAAAAAAGAAGAACAAAAAAGAAGGTTGGTATGAAATCAACAAGCCCCGTTCCTCCTCCAGTTTTTGGTGTTGCTCATGACTTCTCCAGGTTGCGCCTGCAACCTTACGTAGCAGGCGGTGAGGATGTCATCCAAAATTATGTATTGCATTCATACGATGTGCAGCATCGTTTGTTTAATTTCGTGTTAGATAGAGATTTTTGGAGCTCATTGTTTGGGCATACACACGACGGATGGTTGGAGTCAGCGGTAAATAAATTGTTAATTAATTCTTTTAAAAGTTAATTGTTTTTTAGTCAATAACAAAAGTATCATGTGTGCAGCATATAACCATTTGGTACCGACTTTTGATGGAGAGACGATTTGAGAGCGACCGACATACAATAATGCCTCCAAATTTTTTTGTTTCTCATGCTTTGGAAGAAGGACAGGACTGGAGGGCGTTTATGGCTGGTATTGCTACATACCCTAACTTCATGGTTGCTTGGTGGGATGTTGATACGGTAAAGTTAATAGTTTATATTGAAAATAATATCGTTTTTTTGTTATGTTTTTGTATTGTGATGTTTTTGTATTGTGATGTAAATAAACATAATTTTATTCTCTGATCCTTATACAGGTCTTATTGCCGATTCATTCATCCCCTAATCATTGGCTATTTGGGGAACTACGATTAGCGTCAATGGAAGTGCATATTTATGACAGTCTTGGTAGAGGTGCTTATGAAAAATTCCAATCCGAAGGAATCTTTTCCAAATTTGAACGTCGGGTGGCAAATTATTTGGACAAGATTAAGTATTGGGCGCGGAGGAACATTCCAAGGATTCCATTGAATATGCAATTCATTTATGAAGAAAACGTTCCCCAACAAAGTAGTCATTTGGGAGATTGCGGTGTTTTTCTTTGTATGTTTATGGAGCAATTGGTTTCAGGTCAACCAATACGTGTTCTTATTGACCCAAAGAACGCAGCTTTACAGTTCCGTCTCCGGATGGCAAAAATTATTTGGGGGTCTAGTCTTGCTCCTCTGTAGTTGGATTATATAAATGTATATACAAATTAATGTTGGATTTCATTATTAGTTTATCTTTAGAGTTTACTCAACGGATGACAAAAAATATAACGTTACGACAATTACCACAATTTAATGACCTACTAATTACTTATCAATAAATTCAAAACATAAGAACGACCACAACATTTGTTTTAACGTTACAAATACAACAATTTATTGACCTAACAACTTCAAAACCATAAAAACAATATTGAAAAGCTTACAACTTGTAAACAAGAACTGCCAAGAACAACACCCAACTACAAACCAACGCTATCTTTAACTTCTTATTTTCTGATTGAAAGAGCTTATTAGAGTTAGCTACTTTAGCTATTACCATAGAAGATTGGTCCTTCTCTTCATCAACCCAACTGATAAACCCGCATTTTGGTCCCTGTTAAATTTAATATCCACAGTAAGAAAATTAATTTGTGTCATGTAAACACGAGGGTTTAAATTTGAATGACGGTAAGAACATGATACCAAATACGGGCAAGCGTAGAACAATCTTCCTGGGTTTTTAGCTGTACCCGAAATCCTAACGATACGTTCTCCTCCACAATTGCAGTATGCCATTAGCCTTCTTATTCTTTTAAATCGGAGTTACTTTCTCAGTTAAATTTTTTCATAATGAGTGACACCCATTTATAGAATAAATCATATTACGGACAATTCTTTTTGACTATGAAATAAACTGGTTTGACTATGAATTCATAAAAGTTCAACTATGGAATGGAGACAAGTACATTCTGTAGTATTGTCATGTCGGTCAGTGAAATTTGACTATGAAATGAACTGGTTTGACTATGAATTCAAAAAGGTCAACTATGAAATGCAGACAAGTACATTCTGTAGTATTGTCATGTCGGTCAGTGAAATTTGACTATGAAATGAACTGGTTTGACTATGAATTCAAAATGTTCAACTACGAATTTAAAGGGTTAAACTATGAATTTTGATCAGTAGAGATACAATATCTTCTATTTATAATTCCATTTGTGTGATCATTGTAGAGCACAATTATCGGTATTGAAAATGAGTTGTCACAGCCAAAGAACCTTTTCTCAACTACCAATTTTCTTGCATAACCTTCAAAGAACAAATCCTAATACCTTCACAGCCATTAAGAAAACCGATAACAACCGCTTTCAATTCTGTTTTGTGGCTTTAGGTTGCGTGGTATAACATACTTCTTTTATTGAGTTATACAATATTTCATGGTAATCTATGTCGATTAGTTCTTACATAACACTAATATGTCTTCGTTTTTATGTAGATTCGTACCTTCCTTAGGTGCATGATACCGCTGATATATGTAGGTTATTTACCCCTTCTTGGGAGCTTTCTGACAACAATGTACTTCGCAGTGGCTTTAGATGGAAATCATGAGCCACTACTCTTAGCACTTGGTTTGGGAACCTTACAGTGTGAAGAATCATGGAGATGGTTCATGATGAGGTTAAGAGATTGTTTAGGTGAGGACACAGAGGTTGGTTTCATAAGTAACATGTGTGATAACATAGACTTTGGTGTTGACAGTGCCTACCCGGATTCCTATCATGGATATTGTCCTAAAGATATAGCTCGAAAGATACGTGAGTCTATCGGACATAACAATACGGAAGTCGAATCGTTGTTTTGGAAGTCATGCAATGCATATAGCGTTGATGATTTTTACTTGTGTTTCGAAAGGTTGCAAAGTACATGTAGGCAACCACCTTTCTGCACCTTGCTTATGAGTCCAATTTACTGGCTTGACGATATACCGATTTCAAAATGGACAAGAGCATTTTTCCCAAAAATACGTTACAATGTTAAATCGATTGACGTCCCTGAAATTTTGCAAATTATATCCTCACGTGAGTTTCCTATAACAACGATAATTGAGTTAACCACCACGTCGATAAAATCAAAGTATGCTGAGCGGGCCGAACTGGCTGGTAAGGGAGATTGTTATGTTTTGTTTTTTTTATTGTGCTGCTATTTTTATTAAAATATCAAATTTTACAGGGAGGTTGTCTGGTGGGTTGACCCCTTACGTTGAGAGTAAGGTTCAAAAAAGTCTCAGCAAGTCTTACAATTGTAATGCAAAACGTTTGTATGGGGATACATTTGAAGTCCATGACACTTTTGCCACCAACAACGTACAACTTGAACGAAGGGTATGTAGTTGTGGTAAATGGCAAAAAAGCGGTATACCATGTGGCCACGCTATAGCATGTCTAAGAACCCGTACATCTGAGTCCATTCAGAGAATGGTTGAATACAAGTTCACTAATTATGTGTATCGAGTTGCATATGGATCTGAGTTGGTGAATGGTATACCATCATATGAGCATTGGGAAATACCAAATGAAACGGTGGTCCTGTTACCTCCCTCAATGCAGTAGTTATTCATGTACCACATTTATGTTTTATGTAGTATTATGTATTAGTTTTTTATGTACTCCGTTTTTATTTTACTGCTGTGTTACGTATTAGTTATCCATGTACCCAGTTTATTTTTTATGTCGTATTATGTGTTAGTTATTTATGTACCCCGGTTTTATTTTATTGCTTTCTAAATATTGGCTATTGAGGGAACAACATACATTAAAAGAAATGGACGTTTATTAAATAGTAACGACTAGACACATACAACAAAAAGCAACTTAAATAACGAAAAACAATTAACTTAACCAACATGCATATTAAAAATAAGGGACATTCTTTAAAACATTCCATGCATCTAAGTGGGTAAACTCGCTACCATCGTATTGAAAGCGGTATAATTCCAAAGCCACCTGCCGTAGAATGTCTTCATCCGTATTTGCATGTTCGTTATCCAACTCGTTATAAATACGTTGAAATTGTTTCACCTTCATTTTCATATTCAGAAACTTCGCTTTGACATCTCTTCTTCTTCGATATTGACTGCGGTTCATTAAATGGTGAAACAAATGACAGACACGAGACCAAAATGATCCAGCACGAACTTGTGGGGGACCCGGTGGAAAATCCACCTCTACAGTTGTAATCCAAGCTTGAACCAAAGCGACCTCCTCTGCGTTCCTCCATATATGTGGTGAGTCCATAATTGCAAGGAGGGAAGTAATAGAATACAATTACAACGGATATTGAAATCTATTTATAACGACTCCTTACTTTCCTGGTGCAATGAGTTGTCAACTCAAACAGCAATGTATTGTGTTGTCATTCAACTGGGGATGAATTGTCAACTCGAACAGTGATCTGTTGTGTTATAAGTATAGTACACTGCATTCGTCAGTTAATTTTGACTATGAATTACAGACATATTAGAAGTTTGAACTGCGATTTTGTGTAGAAACTACTATAAATTGACCCTAAGTTACACGCAAAACGTTATTAAATTAACCAATATAGTTGTTCAAATATTGTTTTTTAGATTCTACCCTCTTTGTTTCAATCCAAATGACTTCTATATCATGGAGCAATGAAGAGTTCTTGGTTCTTACACATGCTTATATTCATGTGTACGAGACAAGCAAGTTGAATGATCCAATGTTTTGGAGCCGTCTAACAAATATTTTCAATGCTGCAAACCGAATGGCTACAAGAAACGATCGTGACGAACTAGACATCTTAGCAAGATGGTATGAAATGAAAACCGAAGTTCTATTATTCAACGATCTTTATACCAAAATTGACGACGCCCGTCTAAATGCTACTGAGGATGTCATCTTGGAAGCTGCTAAGGAGGAATACAAGTCATTAAGTAACGGGTTGGAATTCCAGTTTGAAGCCCCTTGGAATATTTTGAAATATATCCCGTTTGTTTAAAATCTATTTTAGTTTATTATTTCAGTACTAGGTTATTTTCATGTACTAGGTTATTTTCATGTATTTCTTATGTATTTCGTATGTATTTCGTTTGTTTAAAATCTATTTTAGTTTATTATGTGAGTACTAGGTTATTTTCATGTATTTCGTATGTAATTCGTATGTGTTTCATATGTTTAAAATATATTTTAGTTTAGTATGTGAGAAACTCGTATGATTAAGTTGAGTTAATATATATATATATATATATATATATATATATATATATATATATATATATATATATATATATATATATATATATATTTTAGTTTATTATGTGAGAAACTCGTATGATTAACTTGAGTTAATAAATGGCCATTGCATTAGTTATCAAAATATATTAGAATACATTAGTAACAAGATTCCATGAACCATTAAAACATCACAACAATTACATGAAAAAAACAACATAATACGAACAAAGCATTAACGTAAAACACAAGTCCATGGCTTATTCTTAACACAAATTAGAGCGGTCTACTTGAAATACTGTTTATCTCTAACAACCTTCCAAACTTCCTCATATTCGAAGTCTCTGCCTTCATGCTCAAAGATGTAAAACTCTGTAACAACTTCCAAGAACTCTTCTTCGTCACGACAACGAACATTGTTACGTTTCACATAACTACATGCTCGATTGAACCATGTCACTTCCTCCTTTACATCCGTCCACTTAGTAACAACATCTGATTTTTCTCTTTTTTGCCCTTCTCCCATCTCATGGTTAAACAAAGATGTGATGCGACTCCATTCATCACCAATTAGGCAATGTGGGGGAGCAAGTAACGGTTCACCATCCTTAACACTTAGCCAGCACCGTGTTAGAAGTAACACCTCGTTTGTCGTCCATGGCCTTTCAGAATTGGAACCAGGTAATTCATTCGAAGAACTTGCTGCATTCGACGACATTTCTAATAATGGGAATTCGTTTCGTTTAGGTGATTTGGGTGTTTGGTTTATAGATCTTAAACATCTATTTATATAAATAAATAGACTATGAAATAATACTTTGACTACGAAATGGTTATATTTGGACTACGAATTTCAGCTTTATGCAGTGTTTTGTCATGTCAAACTGTCATTTATCTCTTGTCACTTAAGAGACCCACTGGGATGTGCAGGTTACTACAGTGACTTGTCATTACTGTCTAGTCATTTCAAAGTTGGACTTCTCATTACTGTCTAGTATGTATAAATACCACTTATTGCTCCAGTTTAATACAAGATCGATTTTATTATGAGTTCCTCACACAAATTCGAAATTTGCTCATGCAACGAAGTAGATTGTTACTACTGTGATTCGGTAGACCCTTTTTTTACACCCTCTTCAGCCGGGTCATATATGTCACATGAAAATTTTGAAGAATTAAAGAAGGCTGAAGCACAACAAGAAGAGGACAAAGAGTCATCCCAACTTCTCACTCAACTTGCTAATGATATAGGTTCGGAATGCAAACAAGCTGAAGAATGGATTGACCTCAATAAAAACAAAATCAAAGAGCATAAAGATTGGATAAAAAAGAGTAAGAAGGCAATCAAAACGACTGAAAAACGGCTTGCTGAGAAGGATGAGCAGTTGATACACATTATGGTAAAAAAGGATCGTTTCGAAGACAAAATGAGAATTAGGGATGACTATATAACGATGGAGAAAGAGAAGTACCCATTGCAGTTCCCTGAGTTTAAAAATTAGTTATAAAGTTGTTGTAATATTATCATGAAACAGATTAGCTTGCCAAAGGATCGTTTGTTGTTTTTTTTTAAATAACATGTTGTAACTGTTAAAATAAATCTGCAAACTATATTTTATAATATAAAGGCTTCATTCATTGTTATAATCAACAAACTTAACTAAAATATGAAAGCATAGCAATGTCTTGTAAGAGTTAATAAAAATATTACAATACATAATAAGCTAACAACTCGTCATTACTCTTAATTTCAAGGTTGTTTTATATCAAAATCAGCGTTATGGGTTTGTGAGCAACCCGCTGAACCACCAATATTATATGCCATTTCTGCAGTAGAAATTATGTGACCTGCTCTGCTACCAGACGCCCTTCCAGTACAATTATTTCTCGTGTGTCCTAGTTGACCACATGTAGAACACTCTTTTATAATTGGACCCTCGCCTTGGGATGGAATGCGGTCTGTGTTTCTTGGCCTGCCTGGCTGACGTTTATCCATTATAGGTGGCTTAACAATCATTAAATCATCGGGGATCTCCCATTCGGATGGCTTCGGCAGAGGGTTTATTGATTCCTCATATGTTTTCCTCAGTGTTTCGGTAAAGTAAGCATTTAATGCAAACCTCGAGCAGTCTTGGTAATTGTTCACTGTTAAACATCTTATGACATGACCACAAGGTATCCCATCAAGTTGCCAATGCCTACATGTACATGTCATATGTTGAAAATCAACAATCACATTTTGTGCCCCCTTTTTGACCTCGCATTTCGTATTTGAGATCATGCGAACATCCCATTTGGTAAAAATTTTCTTGTTTTTTTTTACAACTTCATCCGTCCAAGGGGTAAGGGTTGTTGTTGCTTCTGCTAAAAAAACAGCCAAAATGAAGAAGTTAAAATCAATAACATCGAAACTAATAAAACATTAATATTACAAATTTACGTAATACCTGCAAAGTTACGTCTTTGAAACCACCATTGTTGCATTGTAGCACGAAAAAAATCAATCAACATAAGTATTGGCACCTTACGTGCGTGTCTAGATAATGCATTTATAGACTCCGCACTGTTGGACGACATAAGATTGTATCGGTTCCCTTTAAAATGTGCCCTTGACCAGGTTTCTGGATTTATACTTTTTAAGTACTCCCATACTGGTTCTTTTGTCTTTTTCATAACATCCATGGCAGCATCAAAAGCATCAACTGTGTACGCCCTACACGCCTCCCAAAAAATTCCTTTAACCGTCTTACTCTTGCCGAATCTAGATACTATGTTGAAATACAAATGGACACCACATATTCCATGATGAGCGTGAGGAAAAATGTTGGCAACGGATGTTGCTATAGATGGAGACCTATCAGATATAATTGTAAGCTCCTGCATATTTCCTATGCAATCACGTAGTTTTTGAAAAAACCATGTCCAAGAATCAGTACACTCATTTTTGCATATACCATATGCAACCGGTAATATTTGATTTTGTCCGTCCTTAGTAACTGCAAGTAGCATGGTACCTTTGAACTCGCCCTTTAGGTGAGCTCCATCTACTACTAGGGTCGGCTTACAAAAATTGACAAAAGCTCGTACCTACAATACATTGTATATCTATTCAAATACACCAAAATAAATATTAAAAAAAAATAGGACATGATAATACTAACCGAGCAACCGAGTGCGACGTACAAAAACTCAAACCGATCATCAGCATCTGTTTTAATATGTGTGACAGTACCCGGATTATGTTTGGCCAAGTTGTGACAATACGCCGGAAGTTTGGTAAAAGAATCCTCTTTCGTACCCCTTAACGACAACAATGCATATTGCTTCGCACGCCATGCCTGATGGTATGAGATATTGATATTCAATTGAGCATTCATATCATTAACAATTTCTTTTTCCCGATAAACTCTACTATAGTCTTCAGCCAAAACATCAGCAACATATTCACCCAAAACATATTTGTTTGCTTGTCGATGATTAGGTTGCAACAATGTTGAAGAACATGTGTGTACATCAACAAATTTATTCACTTGGAAAAGTCCATCAGTATTTTTAATTGCTTTTGCTCTTAGTAACCAAGAACAATTTTTCGAAACACACACAGCTTCATACCTTGATTTGGTGGATCTACTTGTCCTCGTCTGGAAACCTTCTCGAAGACATTTTTTACCAATACACCGCTTTAAAAGTTCTTTGTTTTTAAATATACTCTCACATTGAATCTTTTGAAGATTAATGTCTACCATCTGTGTTGGGATATCTTCATTATTATCAACTGGCCATGCTGGTACAGGGGGCATACCGTAAAAAAGGTTATCGGGATACTTAGCTTTAACTTCATCACCCAACTCATCTCTATCGGAATTACTTTGTAGCTCGGTTATATCTAAACATACATCACCAACATCAACATAATGCCCGTAAACATGATTTTTTTCATTTTTTTGAGTTGAATTTTTTTTCTTTTTAGTTTTATCTACCACACGCCTATTCATAAGTTTAACTTCTTGTTCGGCAACATCATCACAACGACCACCAACATGATTAAGATATGTACCAACATCATCATCACCAACATACTTGTAATTCTCGGGATCCACATATTGAATAGGTGAATAACTAACATTAACATTTTCAGCAACACTGTGAAACTGAGGTACACTAGGAGTACTGAAAGTACCTATCGGATCGTTGCTCCCTTTAAAACTGCATAAATTACCAACAACTTCGTTTCCAATTTCACCGCCCCCATTAACCTCCTCAACTTCATCAACCACCACAAACACTTTCACAGCCCTTCCTCCACTACATTTGATTACGTTTATCAACATTCTAACATCCACGTCTTCAACTATAGCTATATAATAATTTAATTCAGGATGGTGGAAACGAAGACTAATTCTATATTTGTCTAACAAACCAATTTTGCTTCTTACCATAGATACAAAATCACTATAACTAATATACTCAGAAAATATCAAAGCAAATTCAGAAATACCTCCCTGTGGACATATGTATTCCAGATTAGTTCCATTAACTTGCCATCTCCCACCGGTTACAAGACAAACCAAATATTCAATCATTTTTTGAGCAAATTGTAGAGATAGAGAGTATTTCACAAACCAAATAACAACCAAAATGATATTTTTTCTACAAAAATTTTTATATAGCAAAGGCCATTTCGTAGTCAAACCAATTCATTTCGTAGTCAACCAACCTTATAAAAAAAAAAAAAAAAAAAAAAAAAAAATCATCATTTCGCAGATAGGATCAGAGGATTTCGCAGATGGGACCTATTCCATCTGCGAAATTACCCCTATTTATACCGAAAAAATTTAAAAAAAAAAAAAAATTCTCATCTGCGAAAGTACAAGTGCCTGAAGCACAGTTGTGCTTCAGGCACTTGTACTTTCGCAGATGAGATGCCCATTTCGCAGATGGGGCCTTCTCATCTGCGAAATGGGTGGCTAAATATGTAATCCCGATTTTTTTTGGCTATTTTTGTAATGCAATTAGTGTAATTGGCTATTTTTGTCATTTTCTCTTGTTTTTTTTTTCAAAAAAACAATGTAAAATACTATTAGAAAAATAACGTAAATAGTATTTTCATTTTCAATCTTATATTAGTTTTTACATAAAAAAATATATTGATTAATATAATTATTTGAAGTTATATAGATCGTAAGAAACACATTTCAAATTATTAGCTTTCTATAAATTTGTGTATTTCTTTTATTCTATGATAATTTTATAGTATATATGACTATATAGTATAACCAAATAGTTTATTTATATACTATTAATATGAACTATTTTTTATTTTTGAATTATGTATTTTTCATCTTCGAGAATGCCAGTAGGTGACTTTTTTATTTATGTATTTTTATAGAACTTTTATTTTAGAATTATTTGGATTTTCAATATTTTTTATATATGGATATATCATTCGATACGTTTTTACATACAATCAAACAAATATAATATAAGAGATATGTATGTTATATTGTATTACTGAAGGGTATGTAGCTTAGTGGTATCGGAACTTCTTTTTGAAGTTGAGGGTTAAGTTTCATCGTGGATATAGATAAATTTAAGGAGTAATTTAAGAGTATACTAGATTGTCGTTCTAAAAAAATGTATTAAATAATGGGACAATCACTAATCTAGCCAAATTAAAAAAAGTGATTAACAATTTTTAACCAAAAATTAGGATTTCTCCCAAACTAGCCCACGAAACTGTAGATGGTTAAAATGGTCTACTGTTTCGCCCATTTATCTACTGTTTTGATTTTAGTATATAAAGATTTTTTTTTTTCATTTTTCACTACGAAACCGTAGACGAAAAAATGGTCTACTGTTTCCTCTGAGAAGTCTATTGTTTCCCTAATAGTAGATTAAAAATGATCTACTGTTTCGTCCAAAACCTACGGTTTTAAGTTTTTTTTTTTTAATGAAAAATTTGTCTAAAAATGAATTTTATTTAGAGTGAGAATTAGTTTTTGGGAACTTTATAAAAGTTGTAGATTTCATCGAAAGGATTATAGGGATAAAAAGAACGTTGAAAACGAACCCGCATGCGAAATTTATGGTCATTCGAAAATTTGCGATAAATACACTGTACTGATAACGTGACAACACTGGAGTGCGCTACGTGGCACGGTCGATAGTCGGGCTCTCCCTCGAGACATGGTGACATGGCACCATGAGAATGAGACACATGGCGCCATAAAAAGAAGATATGTGGCATACTTCTAGAAGTGGCGGCGTGGTGAATTCTGGACGTGACACATGGCAAAGGCTGAGAGGAGCCAACACAACAAGAGTGTGTGGCGTGCCTCTTGTGCGCTTGGCAGCCTATATATATCCTTATAAATTTCATTTATTTCACACCAAAATCCTCCAAAACTCTCTCTAAACCTCCATATTTCTTTAGGTCTAATTTTAGAGCTTTCCTTTTTTCATTTACCCCAAATGGAAAAGATCATATAAAGGTTATCTTCATTTACCCCCAACGTTTAATTCTTTCAGTTATTCTTAATGTTATCATGTTATAATGTTGTAATTATATGTGAAGAAGTGTGACATGAGATTTCCTTTTTTTCCTCAGGTTCATCATATACTTAATCATACATCTGGTCTACAAAATGCTCTTTCTGACATTTATGAAGAAGTTCCTATGTTACTTTGCAATTGGGATGTGTGTATAAAGTGCATTACAAAGGTTACATCAGAAATCAAACCAAGTCCCTGTTCCTGTCCCACCTTGTTGCATAGACAAGATTGAAACCAAGTCCTTATCCTATGGACAACAATGTTCATGCACTACTGTAACGCCTGGTCCCTAGTATGTATTTAATTCAAAGTTTTATTCGTTTTTGTATAGAAACTCGACGAGTTGGAGGCCCCAAAATCATCAGGTATGGAGGGATTTGGACATGGGTTGTGAAGTCTACTTGACGATTTGAGAGCCTCAACTCGACGAGTAGGACTGGCAGAATGAAACCCTAATTTTCAAGGTTTCGCACTCTATTCATAGAGGAACTCGGCGAGTTGGGTCGAATTGTTCCGGTTTTGTAAAAGGAAGAACTCGACGAGTCTAAGGAAGGACTCGACGAGTTGACTCGCTTTATCACGATTCTGAGAAACATGGAAACTCGACGAGTTAGAGGATGACTCGACGAGTTGGGACAACTCGGAGTGTTAACTTTGACTTTGACTTGACATTGACTTTGACCTAGACCTTGACCAAGGTTGACCCGTGAAGGGATTTTGGGTATGGAATGATATCTAAAGAATTATTGGATTTTAACTAAGTGTTATGTTGGTAATAACAGCTCGGGGAGTCGTTGGAGCAGCCGTTAGAGATATGGCTGTCAAATCGGGCAGTTGTGTCGTGTTTTTGTCTGACACGACAATGTTTTGTATAACACGAACACGAAACGACACGATGTCGTTTTTTTTTCATTAACACGAAAACGAACCAATTAAAACACGACAACACGACACGACACGACAAATATAATATTACATAACTATTAGTGTATTTCGTTCATACTTAAAGATATATAACACGACCAAAATGACAAACACAAAAAACACGACAACCACATGCTTAATCATGTCAATTTCGTGTCGCTTTATGAACACGAACACGAACATGACACGACACGACATCGTGTTTTTTAATCTTGACACGAAAACGACACGAACACGAATTAGAATTTTGATTTCGTCTCGATTTCATTTCGTTTCGTGTATTTTTTTCGTGTCGTGTCATAAATTGACACCCCTAGTTAGAGATTCCTTACCGTGAGATCCTGCATTCAACTTTGCGAGGTGAGTTTCCTTCTGTATGAACGGGTCGAAGGAACCAATGTTGGCCTGTATATGTATGCTAGTATGTTCCGGACTAAGGTCAGATGTCGGGCAATACCCGATGTAGGTTATTATGTTTCTGGATTCCAATCCGATGTTGGGTGTGTTGGATTTGTGTCTAAGCCTGTAACTATATTTGGTATGTACTTGACCCGGTTGTGTATGGTCCTTTTGGGTTGCCTTCACCAAAGCAACTTGATAGGATGATTTATGAAGAGAGAGGTTATTATGGTTTATTAATATATTATATGAATAATATATTAAAATAGAAATCATATAGTTTAATTAATATTAGACAATAATTAATTAAGAATTAATTATGTCGCTCAAAGACATTAATTAAATAAAGAGGACTAGAACTGTCAATGGTGTGATAGTTGATTTTGGGCTAAGAATCCTTACGGATTAGGGCATGGACGAAATCAAGGATGAGTCCATCTTTATTTCGGCCATAGATGCCTTATTCCAGAAGGTTCTCAAGTTACTTAGGGCCTAAGTCATCCAATTAGGGGTTTGGATGAAACCCTAGAAGAGTATATAAGGACCCCTAGGGCGAGCAAAATCGGCCAATTGATCCCTTGGAAGCTTGGAGCAGACTTTTGCGTCTCATCCTCTCTCATCTACATCATTCTCTTGCTTGTGGTGTTTGTGAGCCATTAGAGGTGTTACACTTGTGACACTAAGATTCTTGAAGATCAAAGGATTCTTGCAACCATTGAAAGGTATCATCTAAATTAGTATATTGTAGTTTTCGATTTCAATGTATGCTAGATTAGGGTTTTCAAGTCTTGGATGAATTGCATGTACAATAGAGAAGCCTAGATCTAAGCTTTAGGGTTTTGTATGAGCACATGTGAATGTTCTTTTGTGTAAAACCCATCAGGGTGGTGCCCGAGGAATGTTTGTATGCTTGATGTCTTCGTGATTCTTGCATGTGCTTGTTTTATATGTTTCCGGACTTCGGTCCGAAGCCGGGGAAAGCCCGAGATCCGAAATTCCATGGACGAAATTGGACATTAAAAAACACAAATGCGTGTCTTTCCTCTGCCCAGAATGTTTTTATGTTTCCGGATTTCGGTCCGATGTCGGGCAGGGCCCGATAAATATTTATATGTTTATGTTATGTGATTATTTATGTGTATTATGTCAGACGGGGCCCAATGCCGAATCTCGGTCCGATGCCGAACGGGGCTCGATGCCGGACTTCGGTTCGATGTCGGGCGGAGCCCGATGTAACGAGTAAGGCTCATGTTATGTTATTATGTGATTATGTGATGATGTGTATGGTATGTGGTAGTTTGGTAAGACCCATTAAGCTTCGTGCTTACAGTTTTTAGTTTTGGTTTCAGGTACTTCTGGTAGCAAGGGGAAGAGCTCGGGATGACTGCAGTGCACACACCATGTTTTTAGCTTGGGATGTTTCACTCTGATATATTTGACAAATGATTATGATGTTTTTGAGATACAACTGTTTATGATTTTATGTGATGATTTGATAACTATGGTTTTATTAATAATTGAACATGAAATTTTTTGACCGTATTTTTGGGATGTTACAACTATACCAACAAATTGGTTTTTAGGAAGTCTTTGCATTACTTACAAATGTTAATGAAGGATTTAGAACATATTATATCCAAGAGCTTTCAATCAACATTTTCATCCACTACTCATCAAATGAAGAGATAGAAAAAAAAGGGGATAAATTCTAGAAATAACATTGTACTTTCAGAAATTTATGATATATATATATATATATATATATATATATATATATATATATAGTTAATTACAATATCTATATTTTTTTATCTCTATACCTTTTAATTGTAATATTTACAATTCTGGTCCTTAAAGTATATATTGGCATTAATTACTGTTTGATCCATGTTGTTTTAAATTTAGCACTTATTTCATTTTGGTGACTATATTTTTTAATTTTACACTAATTACAATTTGGTGCTTATACCTTTTCAATTTGCACTTATTACAGTTTGGTCCCTAGAATTTAAATTTGCACATTTTATAGTTTTTCCCCTGTAATTTTTAACTTTTCACTTATTAATGGTTGGTCCATGTACTTTAAATTTGAAATTACTATGGTTTGGTCCTTTGAATTTAAATTACAATTATAGCCCATGTATATAGTTTGCTGTTGTAGAAATGGTCCTTGTAAGTCACCATATAAACCAATTTGACAACAAATGCAAATCCATAAAGAAAAACTATATCAAAATATTTATTTATGTCAGGTACTAAAAAAATAATCCATCAATTGAACCCTAATCAAGAACATTTGCAACTAAAGCTAACAAAATTGTCAAAAGGACTAAATAATTGACAAGCTTTTTTTCATGTAGACCCCGAAACTCCCAAACCACACTACAATTTTGTATTCTTTTCATGTTGTAACATCCGGATTCCCATGTATTATTTTTATCCTTTTATTTTTGGGTATTGTGAGGAGACTCGGCGAGTTGGAGTCTAAACTCGCCGAGTAGGATCGCGGTTTTGCACGCGGGTTCGCGTCTGGACTCGGCGAGTCCACGCTGTTTAATGAAACCCTAATTTTCAGGGTTTGAGACCTATTTAAAGGGGCTTATGGCCGTCATTTGCGGCCACCAACCCCAGAGAGAAACCCTAAAGAGATCTTGAACGTTTTGGGAGAGAGAGGAGGCCATTGTTAACCTTTGAAGCATTGTTTGGCAAGGCAAAGGAGGTTCTAGCTAAGAGGAAGCAAGGGAGGTGGACATCCTTCGAATTTGGAGCTCAGAGCATCACTTTGGAGGTAATATTTTGGCTCCCTTTCTGTTGTTATGACGAACATGGGGGTTTAGGGTTTCTTGACCCCTTTGTTGGTTAGATTTGATGTCCATTTCGTCCCTATTTGTGATGAGGCTTGGAATGGGATCCATAAAGGTCCGGAGAAGCTTTATTCCTCAAGATTTATGAGGATTCATGGGAGTTTTGACCAAGGGTTATGAAATATAGGGCTAAAACATCATATAGGAGCAAATGGATGTTGTTTGAGCATCAAGGTTTGGACTTTACATGATTATCATGCTTGCGGAGGCCAGATCTATGATTGAATGGAACAGATCTGATCTTAGAAGTGGTTTTGAGTTTATGCATGGCATGAACTCGCCGAGTCTGAAGAACAGACTCGGCGAGTAGCATGAAGTTTGCCCGTGATCACTCAGTGAGTGGACTTGTCGAGTTAAGTGAGCGACTCAGTGAGTCAGGGGTGAGTCGGGGGGGGCTAAGTTCAAGTCGGAACTCGCCGAGTTGTTCTTGAGACTCGGCGAGTTGAGTCGTGGTGGCCCCGCGATTCATGTCAGGTGGAACTCGTTGAGTCAGGGATGTACTCGGCGTGTCAAGAGAGGATCTAAGAGAGTCAGTGGACACGTGTAGACTCGCCGAGTCACCCTAGTGCACTCGCGGAGTCCGGTCAAAGTTGACCGTTGACCTTGTTGACTTTTAGGGTTGAGTACAGTTGTATTTATGAGTGTATTACTTTGTGTGATTAGGCGGAGGCTAGATCACATTTATTCCGAGTCAGATATTTACCGAGACATCGAGGTGAGTCTTCTCACTATACATTACCTAGAGTGGTATATTGTGTAGACCAGAGGGTCTTATGTGTTATGTATGAGATTATGTGCTATGTGTTATGTGTATGTTGTATGTTGTTATAGACCGGACCAAAGGGTCCAACGATACAGACCGGGCCAGAGGGCCCAACGAGCTATGATCGGACCAGAGGGTCCAACGAGCTACGGGACTGGAGGGTCCCGCTGAGACATATCGACCGGAGGGTCGTATTATAGCCTTGAGTGGCGTATGTGTTGTATGTGGTATTTTGGGGAACTCACTAAGCATTTATGCTTACAGTTGTTGTGTGATGTGTTTCAGGTACCAGTGATGAGCGCGGGAAGGCACCGACATGATCCGTACACACTAGAGGAGTTTATGTTCTGGATTCTGGGGAGATGTTTTTGTGATAAATACATTTGATACAATGTGGATGTTTTTATTTTGTGAATGAATGAATGTTTTGAAAATGAAAAAAATTGTTTTGAAAATTTACGTCGTTACACATGTCTCCTAAAATGAATCTAAAAATTATTTTCATTGTTAGTATTGTGGTCATTCAATGAAAAAAATAGAAATTTGAGTAACCTTTTAGATGTGGATGTTTCACTTCGCTCGGAACTTTAGATGTTGGATTTTTACATGTCTTTTCACGGTGTCCATATTCTCCATATCATGGACACTTGTGTCTTCTTTTAGACCCATCTGATGATTAATTATATTTTTTCTTGGTCGTCCAGGTGGGCGTTTGATAATAGGTGGATATATTTTCTCCCCATTTTTTTACGCCCATTGATCCTGTCCGGGCATCGGATCAATTTGAAATGCATATGCAGCTTTAAAGTTCTCTATATTGAAATAGGGATCAACATATTTGTCCTATTTAGCATCCCTTATGAAAGCGATAAAAGTCGTTGCATGTACACATGGTCGGCCCTGAACTTGCCACACTTAACAACTACATTTTCTTTCATATAGGTTGACCTCCCAACGTGTTCCCTTGTACCCATTTCAGCTTGATTGTCACAACTTCTAGTAACTTCATATTCACCAAAGTTCTACATGAAAAAATAAAAATATATTTTATTTATTTATATATACATATACATATAGATATATATATATATATATATATATATATATATATATATATATATATATTATTGAACTAAAAACTAAAATACATATGTCATTTAGTTGAATTATTTCACATGCTTACCTTAGCAATGTCATTGAGATGGTTTTTAGCAATAGGAATCAATGTGTCATTCCATGTATTCACCAAATTCCTTTTCTTATCAAACCTTTTCATAATCTTTTCTCTAATTACGTCAAGGAGATCAAGCATGGGTTTATAGCGCAATTTACCAATCCAAGAATTAAATGTTTCTAAAATATTATTAGTGATGTAATTACACTTGGAAGTAATACCAAACTTGATTATACTCCATATTGTTTTATGGTTGGTATTTAGATGTTCAATGGCATCTTCATTTGTATCACTAATTTCCTTCAATAATCTGTCATGATTGGTAGGACGATAGGTTTTTGCAGCAGCCCATAGTTTGGTGTTAAAGAAGTCACCATGAAAGTGTTTCTTGAAGTTTCTATATAAGTGCCTTATACATTCTCTATGCTCAACATTAGGATAAACATTCATCATGGCTACTTCTAACCCTTTTTGCATGTTCGATGAGATAACAAGAGCATTTGGCGTTCCAATTGCTTTTTTGAGTGAGTCAAGAAACCATGTCCATGATCGTGTGTTTTCTAATTCAAGAACACAGTATACTCCCTCCGTCCCATAATAATTGTCCACTTTTGACTTTTGAAGTCTTTATTCATCAACTTTGACCTTAAATATTGTTATTTGTGTTATGTATTACTCGTTGAAACTTATAGCAATGAAAAAACATTTAAAATACAATCTATTCATAAATTTTGCATTAAGTTTTATATATCAAGGACAAAAATATTTAAGGTCAAAGTTGAAGAATAAAGACTTCAAAAGTCAAAAGTGGACAATAAATATGGGACGGAGGTAGTATATGCTATTGGAAAGATAGAATTGTTACCATCAATACCAGTTGCAGCGGCTATTACACCATTGAACTTTCCTTTTAAATGACAAGAATCAAGACCAATGTACGGATGACAACCAACAACAAACCCTTTAGAACAAGCAACTAAACAAATAAAAAAACATTTTGAAAAGTTTCTTTCCACTAACTATGTCAAAGTCAATTTCAACAACGCTTCCTTCGTTCCTTAGTAATAGTTCTTCTCTAAATTCATCCATTTTCATGAAAGAGTCTCCCCACTTACCATACATGTCGGTATAAGCTTGCTCTTTCCCTCTAAAAACTTTTAGGTATGGCACGTCAATATTGTAAGTTTGCATAATCCATTTTCTAAGCTCATATGGAGAGACATCCTCATTAGATTTCAACTTATCAGTAACTACATTAGCAATCCATCCTTGAGTGACATGCTTATTGCCACCCTTGTTGCTTCTAGTGCAAGTATGTATTTCTACCATTTTCTTAACGTAAAAAAAAAAATTAAATAAACATAAATATATTTTTAATATAAAGCATGTTAAATATAACTTAAGGTATACACTTACTTCATAGGTAACTTCATCTTGGGTAATAAAAGCATGAATTCTCCACTCGCACTCTAGGGTTTCACACCTTGCTGTGAATCGTGTCGGGTCATTTTTCTAAATGTAGTATTTAAACTTATTTGTGACTGCAAAGTGGTTCAAAGCTCTCCAAAAATCAACCGTGTTTTCAAATTTTGAGCTGACTTCCATGCTTATAATATTCTTACTAGATGAGTAAACTTCATCATCATCATTCATTAGATCGTCTTCATTATCATAACTGAGATGACTACGGTAACTTTCTTCACTAGGACATAGGTATGCATTGTAACATCCGGATATTTAGGTATTTGCCTTTTAACCCCATAACATGAGAATTAATTACATCACCCTTAATATGAGAATTGGTTGCAAAGTGGTCCAAAATGGTATTTTCATAATTTTTGGGCGAAGCTCGCGAACGTTGGGCATTCGTGCCAGAATCCCAAACCCTAATATTTAGGGTTTGGATCCTATTTAAACTTCCTTAAATCCCAAACCTGCCTTCTTTCATCAACCTTCAACCGAACTTTGTCCACAAGCAAAACCTAATCCATCTTAGAGCATTCTTGAGCATTTTGTGTGAGTTTTGGTTACCTTGAAGGGGAAAGGAAGAAGAGAAGATCATCTTGAAGAAGTGAAACACTTTGGATCTAGAATCACATCATCATTTGGAGGTAAAAAAACTCTAAACTTGGTGAAGCTTTGATTAGATCTTGTTTAAGACAGGAAACGGTGTTCTTTTGGTCCCATAAGCTTGGTATTATGATTATGGGTTACTTTAATCCATATAAGTTTTCATTTCAGAAGTCTTTGAGTATTTAGAAGCATAAAAATGTAGTCTTAGTCATTAGTTTCCTTCCATGCATGATCTAGGTTGTCTTAATGGGTTAAGTAGTTAGAGTTTTTGTGTTTGGGCACTTAATAGCCATGTAAGACCATAAAGTTAGAAAATTTATGGTTAAGGACGTTATTTGAGGGCTAGATCTGGAACTTGGACAAAAGATCTTAAGGATTAAGCTCTTATATATTAAGAAGGAAAAGGATCTAATCGTGAACGTTGGGCGTACGTTGTGTGTACTCAGTACAGTTGACCAAGTTTGACATTTGACTTTTTGGAATTCGAAGCGGAGATTTATTAAGCTATTTGTTCAGACTGAGAGTTGAGTTTTCCTCGTTGTACTTGTGGGTCGAAGGCACCAATGTCGCCCCACTAGATTGTGTATCCTGGTTTAGAGGATGTTGATAGGTTATAGGGATCTGTAGATCAGTATCCTGGTATATACGATGTAGTATGCGGTAGTGGTCTGTGAATCTGCCTGTTTGTCTTATAACTAGTTATATGTTTATCTGTTGTTGGATATATGTTATGTGTTATGTATATATCGACATAGTATGGTTGGGTTGAGGTGGTATTGCTTTGTGCGATAGCCAACAAACCCAGAAGCAAGCCATACATAAGTTGTGGGCCTATAGGGCAAGCCATACTTATGTTATGGGCTCGGGAGTAAACTATGAGTTGTGGGCCCGTTAGGCAAGCCAGACTCATACTGTGGACTCAGGGGTAATCCAGTCTTTTAGTTGTGGACCTAGTATATGTTGTTATTTGTTGTGTCTGTTGGTACTTTGGGGGACTCACTAAGCTTTGGCTTACGGTTTTAGTTTACTGTTTCAAGTACTTTAGAGGATCGTGGGAAAGTGAAGGCATGATCATGTACATCTTCCTATTTTTATGACATTTGATCTTAGGATACTCTGATTTTGAATAATACTTTTGAAACAAAGGTTTTGTAAACACTTTATGGATGAAATGGATTGTTTTTGAAAAGTTTAAATTTACTCTGATTTTTGGGATGTTAAAGGCATCATACTCATTGTGTGGTTCATCTCTATTGGCACACAAAAGGTTAGTATGGTTATTGGAGCCGAGGTTATTCTCTGTTATCGCATAAATGGTTACTTGTTTCTCTCGTCCATACATGCTAAGCATAGCCAAGAACTTTTCATCAAAATCAAGCTCAATAAAGAATTTTTCTGGTGCATACTTGTCAACATAAAGAATAAAAAATTTTGGTTGTTCTTTTATGAATAACGCTTTGTCACTTCTTCATGTAGTTGACTTAACTAGTATAAAAATGTGTCTATGCGGATACATTTTTTAGAGCCAAAGCAATATATTTGCTTACAACTGTTGTTTGTTAGCCGAAAGTAACCCCCATATTTCAATTTAACTTGAACTTGGATGTTGGTATACGATTGAAATTGAAAATTAATTAGAGAAATAATCATACAATTTAGTAGAAGTTTAATAAATTAAAATTAAGATATTCACATAAACATATTCGATTACTGGAAACGCAACCCTGCTCTCCCATATTGGTTTTGATGTGTCATGAAGGGTAATATCTTATGTTTGAGAACGATCTTCTAACATTGATTTGTGTCGCCTATAAAACATAATTTTAATGTATTGCCTATAAAACATAATTTTAAGTCGACAATAAGAATATATATATATATATATATATATATATATATATATATATATATATATATATATATATATATATATATATATATATATATAAAGGTATAACGAATACCATATGTATGCTTTATTATTTACTTATTAACTAATAATCATTTGAACTGGTTACAGTTTCATAATCCAAACACCATAACCCACATAAGGCAATATACTTTCGGATAATTTGCAACAAATAACATACTTTAATGTATGAACCAAGACACAACAACCAACATGCTACAAATGATTCTTTTTTTACTGCTGCTAATGTAACTTAAATAAACGTAAAGAATTAATGGATTGCATTATAGTGGGGCCCTCACTAACACAACTTCAAGCATTCGAGATAGTTGTAATTCAAGATTGTAAATACAACAGCTTCAAACATCAAGATCACACAAAAGTGATACACCGGAAAGAATTCAAAATTGTTATCACGTATAAGTTTCAACGCATTATTGGCATTAATTACAGTTTTTTTAAACCGTGAAAAGACTTGTATTCAAATCTCTGTCAATTTGTAATTCAAAATTGTAAATACAATAGTTTCAAACGATAACAACGTTTCAACACATTCATGTGAACCAATCAAATAACATCATAAACAAAATTAAAGAAAGGCAAGATAGGAATAGGGTCGCTTTTTGTTTACCTGATGCGTGGACGTGATGCGATAATAAAGGAATCGGAGGAACTAACACGGGAGCTTCGATCAAAATTATCAGGTTGGAACATGAAATAGGAAAGCAGGTTGCGATTGTATCAGTAGTATTAGAATTTACAAGTAAGGGCATTATCGCATATTACATGTTTATTTTCAGTTATAATGATTTAAGATTATAAAAAGGAATTATAAATCAATAAAAATAAAAAATAAAAATAAAAAGGTACATATATATTAAAAAACATTAGAAATATAAATACGATTAGACGTATTGGATTTGGATGGTTAGACATACGAATTTCTGCCTATTATATAATTGAGGTAAAAATGTACGTGTGAGAGAGAAGTGGAAGGAGTATAAAGTGAGGTGTATTCATCTCTTGTCGACACATAAGGATCGTTTCAATCCGTTTCAGAGGTCGATCCTTCTACTTCTAGGTATTTACTTACACTCAAATTCAGGTTTTCTTTTCATCAACAATTCAGTTTGTTAATTTCATTGATCCACGATGTCAGATTCAGTTCCACGTGAATTCGTTCATGGATTAATTTTGATTCCAAACAAGAGAGATCAAATTGTTGCGTGTCTAATAGTTTTTATCATTGCAGGATGATGAAAAAAAGGAACATAGCGAGCGTCGATACGGCGGTGGTTGATATATGTCGCCGTGAAGTCGGCCATCTTTCCACCAGAAAATTCGCCCATCGTCTCGCTGCTTCCGAGGTATATGTTTGATTTTACTTAACCTGTTGATCTGATTTTGTTTTAGGGCGGATTTATTAGGGATGTTGTCTGTAATCGTAAACCCTTTGTATGTCAATCACGCGTAACATATTTTCCTGTGTTTTCTGCTTGTTTTGTTTGCATAAATATCAAATTCACATGAATCAGCAACCAGATTGACGCACATTGTTAATACACCAGTGATTCCTTGGTGTACCAATTTGTACACTGGGAATATATCGAAGATTTACTTATAGGCAGCAAAGATTACTAATCTATGTACTTGAGTGAAAATCAATTTTGATTTGCTTGATAAATGATAATTCCAGTTATTTTCAAGTTGTCTGTGTAACAACATCACAATGCATTGAACTCTATGGAGTTAACTGATTGCAACGTTATCATTCTACTTTTCATTCAACTCTATCATGTTTCTCCTACAATGCACTGAACTCCAAGGTGGCATCCAACAAAGGTTGAGTTTAATCCATAGAATGCCAACTAGGCTTTCCACCTCATTCAACTCAAAACTATGCATTGTGGAAGCTAGTCCTGAGACTTGATCTTAATAGTATAATCACATACATGATCGATTGCTTTGATGTGGTAGGATCTAGTCCTGAGACTTGATCTTGTAAGAAAGCTGGAAAAACACAGAGGATGTGTGAACACTGTAAGCTTCAATGGAGATGGAGACATTCTGGTATCTGGTTCAGATGACAAAAGAGTTATACTCTGGGACTGGGAAACCGGAAGTATTAAACTTTCTTTCAATTCTGGCCATAATAACAATATCTTCCAAGCAAAGATCATGCCAGGAACCGATGAACGAACCATTGTCACTTGTGCTGCTGATGGCCAGGTATGCTTTTAATATTTTTAAATAAATAATTCCCCAATTTATATAGTACTTTTTTATGATCATTTGATTATTCTAGGTGAGGCATGCAACCATCTTAGAATGTGGAAAAGTGGAGACAAAATTGCTTGCAAGACATCAAGGAAGAGCTCATAAGCTAGCCATTGAACCTGGAAGTCCACACATCTTCTATACATGTGGCGAAGATGGATTGGTTCAACATGTTAGTCAATAGTCACACTCACAATCAATCTAATTACTTTAATAACTGAATTCTGTATTTTATAAACCCTACTTTTTTCAGTTTGATCTGAGAACAGGAGAGGCAACAGAACTTTTCAGTTGTCAACCAGTTCATGGTAGAAGCTTCATGCAAGTTGTAAACCTAAATGCTATAGCAATAGACCCACGAAACCCTAATTTATTCATGATTGCTGGATCCGATGAATTCACTAGATTATATGATATCAGAAGATACAGATCGAATTCGAATTCTTCATCTGCTTTTGGTCAACCAGTTGACCATTTTTGTCCTAAACATTTATTAGGAGACGAAAATGTTGGAATTACCGGATTAGCCTTCTCGGATCAAAGCGAACTTCTTGTTTCATACGGTGAAGAGTTCATCTATCTTTTCTCAAAGGACATGGGGTGGGGTAGTAATGTAAATTCAGTCTTAGATGTTGATCGGACGATGGAATCTGATTCCAAACCGGGCCCGCTACAATACAAGGGGCATCGGAATTGTATGACAGTGAAGGGAGTGAACTTTTTTGGACCTAAATGTGAGTATGTTGTGAGTGGATCAGATTGTGGGAGAATGTTTATTTGGAGGAAAAAAGACACGGAAGTTGTTCGTGTTATGGAAGCTGATAAACAAGTGGTGAATTGTATTCAACCGCATCCACATACAAGTATGCTTGCGAGTAGTGGGATTGAGAGTGACATCAAGATTTGGACACCTACTGCACTTGAAAAGGCACCTCCCCCAACAAATATTGAGAAGGTGTGTTGTTTCTTGTTATTCTATTTCATCACATCAAACAGACGTTAACATCTTTTTTGTTTTTTTAATGTTTTTTTGGTTATTTAGTCGAGGCCTAAGATGAATACTTGGATGTATCAAATGGTGTCACCGAGAGAAATGGCACTTCAATTGCTGTCAATGCGAAGCCAACAAGCAAGCCCCATTGAGAATGTGAGTGTGAATAGAGAAGGTAATATGTTGGAGTTTATTTTGAGTTTTGATGCTAATAGCTCCGAGGAAGATGATAATGAAGAGGGAGGGCCCACAAGTGCTCATGACTACTTCTATTAAGTTGTTTGTGCCATTTATTGGTAAGTGTACATAGAGTGTAGAGAAATAAGTTGAAGAGAGGTCTTGGATGATGAGTTTGTGAGACCTTCAAAACTATATATATATATATATATATATATATATATATATATATATATATATATATATATATATATATATATATATATATATATATATATATATATGGTTGTTTCTCTTTCTTTTATTGTTTTAAAAAAGAGTATATATACACCACCGACCCTTGGCATTATCTTCTAATCTAGATATTCTTTAGTATTTTATTGACTTTTTGGAGCGGTTATACAGTTGTAAAAAGACATAAAATATCTCCCTTGGTGAACTTCTGTTTTTCAGTCATTGATGAGACCCACAATCATAATTAGACTAAACTTACATAGTAAAAAAAATGAAATGAACAAATAAATATAGGAAAGAAACTAAAGATAACCTTCAACTACAAGCAAAAGTAGCAAAATTGGCAATGGGCCATGTACGAGTGTATGTATATTTATTCTCAAACTTGAGAGACAAGTAAGAAAGACAAATATTTAGGGGATTCAAAAATGGTTATACCAAGCGACAACAAAATGAGATGGAAAAATCCAATCTCACTAACTAAATCATCTTCTATATCTTATGATATCATATCATACGCATGCAATGCAGCCTAACAGTTTCATACTCATTAATTCATTATATCATCAATTCTCAATCTCAAATCTGCTAACAGATTCACTCAGCGTCGCCACAGACGCCCCGGTTGCTTCTGCTCCTGCATTCTCCTGAATCATCCATCCCAACAGATATGTCAACTTATTTAGTTAAATGTCCAAAATGCCCTTCAATCCTTACCAAATATAAGAAATGTAATGATGACACTTGGCTGAAAAGGGGAATTTTTTTATCTATTCAGGGAAAATGGTGTTTTGAACCAGTAGAGTAAATAACAGAAATCATCCCTCTTTTTTTTTAAAGTTAAGGATAAATTGGTAATTTTACAAGCATCCAATTTCAAGACAAAAAAGTCTCGCAAGAGACCAATCCGTAGGTTTTGAGAATTTCTGTAAGTTGCAGTTTTTAGTATTTTGCTGAGGACATTATTCAGGTCCCACATGATTAGATTAGTTAAGATTTAAGAACAATCTTGAAAAGTTTTATATATATTTTTTTACCTCTGATGTTCTTTAGAACGTTCAATGAACTCTTTGGCTATATCATGTCCTTGATATGAAGCTAGTACAGGTCGAATATCAGCAGGCCTATGGCGTGCAACATCTGCAGTTACAATACATAAATCCTAAACCCAACATTATAATTAAATTAATTAAATATTTATAAAGTGAAAGGTAAAATTATTGTGCTTACATTCAAGAAATGGTATAAGATCCACAAGTGCAGTGTCTTCAGCTTCACATTTCCATGGTTTTACTGGTACACAGTTCTCTGGCTGAAGACAACTCTCAAGAGCATTACCACTCACATACAGAATTCTTGAAGGATCTCTGTTAAGTTTTGACAAATCCTACCAAAAAATAAAAATAAAATATTCTTTTTTATGTCATGATGTTATTTAATAAAAGATCATATTTAAAAAACATACTCTGTAGTGCTTCCCATCTTGATATCTAGTTGCAGCCCTTGACAGCCTGTACCTTATGCAGTGATTTCCATCCAATCTATCAACAATAGGATCAACATACTGCAATACAAAAATAAAAAGCCTCAGATTTGTTAATTAAAGAAAATGGAGGAAGGGTAAAAAAGTAATATACCATGGCCTGCTGATCGGAATAGACTATGATTTCATAATACCGAGCTAGTTGTTCTAAAAAGTCATCAACTCCAGGTCTTTTAAATGTTCTCCAACCTCGATCACGCTTTAATAGAATTACAAAAAGTTACTTATGAAGTGGATAAAATTGAAGATCAAACTTAAAGATAGAAAAAGAAATGATGGAATATTTTTTTGTATATAAATTACCTTCCAATCGGAGTATAGTAAAGTTTCATTGAGGTCTAAAACCAATGTGAATACATGTTGCTCTTGTGGGTGCAAATCTGGAAGGAGCTTATCTGACAAGGGTTCAGTAAAACCCTAGAAAACCACAATTTTTTAAGCAAAAAAACAAAGTGAAAAATAAATAATATATATTATTGAGGAAAGAACAAAAGGTTTATATTGTATACACACTCGAACATGTTCTTCTGTAGATGCACGCAGATCCAAATAAAGCTCGACTAACTTGGCAGGAACTGAAACATCAAGAAGATACAAAAAGGTAAAATATAAATCATAAATAATAATAATAAAGAAAGCAAAAGGAAAAAAAGATAATAATGGTAAACCTGTCATTGCAGTTGATTTAAGCATAGCTTGAAATTTCTGCATTTACAGTATAAGTTATATGTTAGAATAAGATGTTTCACGCTCCAAAATCATTATATGAATGATACAATAGTATTTTTGGGGCTAACACCACATATGTCAGTGATGCCATTAAACACATAAAAATAAGGATGGAATTCTAAGTCAACACTCACCTCAAAAGAAGACAAATCATCACCTATAGAGACTTTGGTTGATGCACGAAAAGCCTTAGTCTTCTCATCAACTTCTTCTAAACTGTATGCTGCAAAAAGGAGATGTATACAGAATATAGATGCATAAAGAAGGGCATGAAAAACAAAAATATACTACTTGTTACCATGTGTGTTTGATGTTGAGTCATTTCTATATTTCTACTTCCATTTGGAGTGAACAAGATGATAAGAAAGGAGCATCAAGCAGAATTACAAGTGATTTAAGTATTTAAGATTTTAGCAATGAAACTTCACATGTGTAGATGTAGAGGGAAAAAGCACACACCATAGGTTGCATACCCAGCAGTGGCAACACCTCCAGTAACTGCTGCAATTATAGAATACTTGAGAAAACTCCATGGTTGTCCACCACCTCCTTTGGCGGCTGCTGCACTTTCCGGTGGTGGAGGTGGAATTGAAGATGCAGCTTGATCACTGAGGATAGAAGAGGAGATAATGGGTTCTTTGGGAGGATTTGCAGTGACACTAGAATACCAACGAGGATTCTTGTTGCTCTTCAATACTATGGAGAATATCCGTCTGGATCTGGTAACAATCGACATGGCTCTTTATATTGAAATCTTGGGATCTTGGTGTCAATGATCTGTCTTCCCCATTACAAAACAATGAATTATTGATAATCTTATGTCATTAAACCATACCAATTTGCTAAACTTCAAAGAGCATAAAAGGGTTGAAGTTTAAACTTTGACACTTCAAATGAGTGTAATGTAGCAGTGGTCACAAAATGATTGCACTAATTGCTCATATTAACCAATTGTAGGCTTACTCTATGAGAACTACAATCAAATCATAATCTTGTGACGTATTTAAGCTATAAGAAAATGTCCTAAGATTAATACATGATAGTTATTATAGCTATTTGCATTGCTCCAACGATATGTATCACACCACCTGAGAACAGAGATTACAGTTTACAGAAGCTTCTAAAATTTTAATCCAACATTGATGCTCAGAAGAATCACACAAGATTCTTCACAAAAAGGGCATAATGTTAAGCTTCAATAAACATATAATCAGAGATCATGATACAATACGAATTTAAACATCACAACAACATTGCGATGTTACTGCTACAGCAATATGCAACAACCAGTCGTACGATACATGCAATATATTAACTGAGATTACATATTTCAAAAGTAGTTAATTCCTAAAACCCTAGATCAAAGTTAAACCTCGGATGGATTAAGTGAAGAAAACATTACATCCGCGATTGGTACTTGGTAGATAAGAGAATACCTGTCCAAATTGCCCGAATACGGAGAGGCGTTCACCACACAACCGGCATAGAGCTTACGGGTGAGAGCGATGGCGGTAATTGTGAGCTGAAAACGCCGGCGGCTTGGTATAGAAAAAGCTTGATACGTCTTCGATGGAGGAACGTGGCGTTAAGCCCAAGTCTGTTGGTTCAACCCGAAAACCCACATAATTTAAATCGGGTCTCTTTTTAGCATTTTGCCATTTAGCCCAAAATGTGATTTTATCATACAGCCCAAACTTCCTACAAAAATCTTTCACGTTTTTCTTTACAAATTAATTTATTTTTAAAAATTTTGACTTGAAATTTTAAACAACTTTGTTAATTAATTGTCTCTCCAAGACAAGTGAATCAATCCAACTAGGAATCATAACATGGTAGGGTATGGTATCCTATCTTCAAATTGAAACTAAAAGGTTATTATCATAAAAGACCACGTATTTTGATTCTTTTCCTTTTTAGACTTAGAAATTTTTTTCTTTTCCGTAAAAAACTCAACTTTTACCTATTACTTGTTATTTTAGACCCTAGGTTACCAAAAGGGAAATCAAGTATTTTCATTTTATAAAAAAAACCCAATATTTTGTACTTTTTTCCAGTTTAGACCTAAAATATATATATTTTTAATTTCAAAATAAACTCAACTTTAAAATAAGTTACAACCTTTAATACTAGTTGTATAAGGTACTTAACTACACCGATTTAATGAAGCTTAACTTCGTTCATGCATAAAAACATGATTATATTCTTTCAAATTAAAATGAAATCCTAAATTTTATTTTGGTAATTATTATGCTTATCCTTAAGATTCAATAACAGTGATATACAAACACCATGTATTGATCTAAACACCATGTATACATAAGATAGATTAATAAAATGAGGTAGTAGGTGAACTATTCAATTTTCTTTTCTTTACAACAAAATTTTATAGTTTGTCAGTTTTCCTCATTCACCACATTCCAACCATTGTTAATAATGTCAACCATCGTATTTTGATATTTAAGTGTGCATCATTCTTGGTATTTGGATTTTCAACTTATGTTCAAACGGTTTCATTCCCAAAATATAGTTTTATGTATTCATATGTGATGTTAATATTTTTTAAGAAAGTCTTAAACTTGAATCTCATATATCTAAACAAAACTAATACAATGTTTAGGATTAATATTTTTATGTATTTATTTGATATAATTATAACATATTATTTAATAATGGGCTAATGCTACAAAATATTTTATGACTTTGATTTAGGAGTATGATAGTAAGTGCGTTTGTTAACTGTTCTAAAAAAATTGATTAAAAAATTCGGCCAAAAAAATAATATAGAAAAGTGAGAGAGGGAAATATGTCCAAACTCACCAAATAAGTATAATGGACAAACTAAAAAAATTATTTTGTAAACAGTTTGTTAAATTATATGTATTTTTTTCTACAAATAAAAAAAATGTTATTATGCTAAAAGATTATTTTTAGCCATGTATTATCCATGCTACCAAAAAATACTAAATTAACATCAAACTTTTTATTATCGGTAATAATAACATTTTCTATAAACAATATATCATGTTTAATGATATAATATATATCCAAGATAAATTTTAATTATATCTTTTAAACAAAAATAAAATTTTGCAATTCTTTTCTTTTAGGTTATATTCACTCAAAAGATAATAGATTAAATAATATCTTTTTAGTGTATACATGTATACTTTCTTTTTCGGTGTAGACAATAAGTACTTTATATATTTGGTCTTGAAGATTATAACCAATTTTAAAGTTGAGTTTATTTGAAAAAAAAACATTTTAGGTCTAAAATGGAAACAATTACAAAATATAGGGTCTTTTATGAAACAAAAATAAATAATTTACGTTTAAAAAGAAAAAAAGTTAGAATATAGGGTCTTTTATGGAAATAACCCAAACTAAAATTTTTCTTTGACCATTTCTGGTACATCGTTAGATGTTATAGAGACGTCTTATTTTCCAAGTGAGGCTGCAACTTTTCTTATCCTCAAACCCGAACCCCGGATGTAATCTTTGAACATCATATACTTGTATATTGAAAAACTATATAATAATCTTTAAAGTTGATTGTAACTTCCTAAATTTAAGACTAGAATATTAAATTAATAAGGTAAATAGATAAAGGGTAATTAATATAAATAAATCATTATAGGATAATCATATCGTTAATTGATATGAAATTTAGAAAGCTAAAAGTGGAAGTAACAACACTCTAAAGTTTAAGGGACAGAAATATCAACTTGGCATAGTGAGTTGATCAAAGGGTTGATCCACTTAATGAAAGGTATGCCACCAAGCCTATAAAATGTATGATGAATGGCTTATTATGTTAAAACTTGAGTTAAATCACAAATATTGAGGTTTGGTGAGTTTTAAACAAAAGATGTAAACTAGATGGACCAAATGTGAAAATATTAGGGAAATAAGATGCATCTATTTCCCCCTCATTCATCCATAACGTGGAGAACAAGTGAAGAGCTTCTCTAATAGTGGTTTTCCTCCATTTTCACATCTAGGGTCTGAATCAAGCAAGTTTTGAAGCATCCAAGCAAAGAAAGGAAGCATCCAAGCAAATAAAGGAAGCAACCAAACGCTAATAAGGTATAAAACTTTCTCCTCTAACTCTATCTTTCGAGTTCGTCATTAGGGTTGAACCCCAATGCAAATTTTGGCTTCAATTGATGATTTGGGTTTGTTTTTCTAGCCTCCTTTTAGTTGTTTCCATGGTTCTAATCTCAATATAATCATACTATTGATGGATTTGATGATTTGGGTAAAAATCTTCATGAACCCTAGAAATCTAATTTGAGAATTTTGTATCTATAAGCTATTATGGAATGGATTTAATGACTTAGACGATTTTTGATGACAAATAATCAAATTTGAATACTCAAACACATCCATGATGGTAGAATATTACATAAACATGGATTTTATGTGGTTTTGGAGAATATATGATGACAACAATGGACTTTATGTATAATGGTCTATATGTTGAGAAAATGAAGTTCGTAACCATAAATGGATACCGTTAGAATGATTTGGATGCAAAATACTAAGTGTTGATTGATTATTAGATGAATTCATGGAGTTTGCGCTCTTAAGGGAAAAATAGGAAAGTTGGAATGGAATTTGACATTCCATAACTTCATCAAGGACTTAACATGATATTTTTGTAATGATAAACACTTGTCAATATCCAAGGATGTTTTGAATGACTTTGTAATAAGTCACAATGGTTGGAATGCAAGGGTGAGCAACTTAAACTCTTAATCCCTTCAATTATGTAATTTAGAGCATTATGAACTTAACATTTGGATAGAGAACTTAATGAATTAAGTACAGTGTTTTTGGATGATAAAAAACATACTAATCATGTGTCAGAACCTATATAAATAATACAACGTGAATTGGAAAGGGACTTCAAGAACTATGTAAAGTAGAGTGACATTTTGAGAAAAAAAATGGATTAAGAAAGTGTGCAGCCACATGAACACGGCTTGTGTTCTCTTAAGGCATATAGGAACATGGCTTGTTTTCCCTTTTGAGGAATTTTCAATTATTTTTCTAACTTTTTCATACGAACTATGATTTACGTACGGTTTTCTCCTACATTCATATTTTTACATAAGGAATGAGTTGAAGAAATAAAATTCACTAATGGAACATATGAGGGGTATTTTGGTCATTTTTTTACCTTCGCCTATATTGTATAGGTGGAGTATAAGGAGTGCTTGCTCGCGAATTTGATTTGGAAAGGAGTAGCAACCTACAGTGGTGACCTAGGTGAGTACGTGTTGGAATTTTCTCACTTTGGGGTACATGGAAAAATGATTTATGATAATGAAATACTAATGATTTGATATAGGAAATGTTTTGAAATAAAGGTGTTAAATGCTTTTGAAAATAATGTTTTGAAATAATGCCTTAAAAGCAAGAAAGTTTTTTAAAGTAAGGAATGTTTTTCTAAGAACGAATGTTTGATATGTGAAATGTGTATCTTCAAAGTATATATTTCTAGTAACATATGTTATTACAAATAATGATATGAGTATTGATAATGTGGAATCTGGAATCTGAAAGCTAAAACGAAAGTAAAAAATGCATATTGAATAATGTTCATGCTATGATACCCTATAAGATGCCTTTCAAGAATCTAATAGGATGGTACCCCCCTTCGTGAAGTAGATGTCATGATATAGCATGATAACTTGGTGGATTGATTTTGTTCTTTTCACATTGGCACTGGAAGCATTATACCTTGGTGGACTGATTTTGCTCTTTTCACCTTGGCACTGGAAGCATGATACCTTGGTGGATTGATTTATTTTTTTCACCTTGGCCTTGGAAATAGGAAAGGACTCTAATAATATGATAAGATATGATACTTTATGATATGTATGAAATGAATTTCTTTGAAAGTGCTTTGAAATGCTTTATGGCCTAAAACCCATGTAACTCACGAGATGTTTTGTCTTACATGTCCGTTTTTAATGTTATGTATCCCAGGTTATATGCAAGGATATAGTAATGCTTTATAGAAGCTTGATGATATGTCATGATAGATGGAGTGGAACTTGATGAGTTCCTTAATAATGGTTTTGATGTAATTCGTATTTGATTGATATGGTTGTATGATGCTTAATGGTAACACTCAAGGTTTAAACTGTAAACATTTTTGTGGGACTGGTTTTTTGTTAAATGTGGTTTAATACCCGAAAAGATTTTTATAACCATAGCATTTTAAAGTTTGAAAATTTTAGGATGGTATATTGCTCTTTATGGATTTTGTGATATAAAATATTTTCATACATGTTATATATATATATATATATATATATATATATATATATATATATATATATATATATATATATATATATGGATTTTTTAATTTTTGGTTACATATATTGAAAAACTATATCTTAACCTTCAAAACTAACAAATAGAATACATGGTGTAACACCCCGACTCCCAGGTATACTATTTAATTAATTTACATTTACAATGTTAGAGCAACTCAACGAGTTGGATGCCCCAACTCGCCGAGTAGAGGAGTTAATGGCCGCGTGATTTTTAGAGTCTACTCGACGAGTTGGAGGACCCCAACTCGACGAGTAGGTGTAGAAAAACCCCTAATTTTCAGGGTTTGTGTCCTATTTAAAGGACCTTAAGCCTCCATTTCCGCCTCCCTTATCACCCAAACACTCTATGAGAATCCCTAATCGAGCTATAACCTTATGTGAGAGAAAGAGAGGCTAATATTTTGTGGTTTAGTGCATTTTTGGAGGAAAGTTGAGGAGCAAAAGGCTTGAAGACGAGAAGGAGCTTTTGGATCCGTTGTTCGTTCATTCCTAGCTTCTGATTGAAGGTAAAAAGTCAACACCTTGCTCATTGTTTGGTTAGATCTCGTTTCTAGAGAGTTTAGGGCCTTTTCTCATCCTTCTTTGAGTTCTAGAGTGTTTTAATCTTGCCATGGAGTTGAGACTTCAGATCTGGACCATATGTAGTCCCTTGAGCCCAAAGATCCAAGTTTTATGAAGCTAATGACAAGCTTTTATGCATTAAACCCCATATAGAGCTTATTATGGCATTTCGAGCCCTAGATGCCATGCATGGACGTAAAACTTGCAGCTTTACGTGGTATTTCAGTGTAACAACGTAAATTTTCAAAACAAATTTTTGGTTTAAAACAACGTAATTCTCATAATGCATTTCACAAAATCTCATTTACTGAGTTTACACTTTTCAAAAATTCATAATTGATTGGTTAAAATCCATGATCCTCGAAAACATAATGTTAGGGTGCAAAGTCATGCTTGGATGTAGTGTTTTAGGCTTTCCTCTTTGTATGTGTAAATGCGTTGAGTCTTTTCCTATAAATAGGAAGTGAGTGACTCCGATTATGTAAGGAATCATTTGGAGTGTTAGACTAGAGAGAGAAATTGTATACAAACCCATTTGTATAATCTTTCTAGATCTAATAAGAGCTTACAAAGATTTATTTACTCCACGTGTTCTTGATTTTACATGATGATTCACTAGATCTTTCATATTCCGCACATGTCATCATAATCAACACCACTACATTTGGTATCAGAGCGGGTGTTCTTGAATCTCATCAAGAATTGATCCTTGATGGCTATTTTGATTTGGTGATTCTTATTGTTCATTGATCTTCGTGTTTAGAGAGTGTTTTTGTATTATAGAAGTTGAATTTTTCCTTGATTTGATCCATAATTCGACTTTCTCTCTCTAGAATACTTGTTTGTATCACTTTCTCTTTCTAGAAAACACATTCAAAATCACTTTCTCTCTCTAGAATTCTTCAAGTTTTTGTGATCATGGTGGGTTTGCCATATGATTCTTGGATTGTGATCATTAAAGATGTGAAATACAAAGTTAATTAAGATCAATTTTATGGGTTGTTGTTAAGCAAATTGATTTCATGGGGTAATTTGGTTTCTTATGGAGGTTTGAAGGATGATCATGGAAGCTTGGTATTTCAACCATTTTGTAAGATTGCATGGTTGAATAAAATTGTCTTGTCCATATTAGTTCGTAGTAGAAATCAAAAAGAAGGAGAATAAAGAGATTTGTTCAATAAGAAATACATTTCTCTAATTGAAAACCCGAATGATCTTCGTGCACTTAAGTTTGTTGAAGTTCTTGACAATGGAGTTCAATGTGATGTTCTTGATGTTCAAGAAAAAGAAGTTCAAGTTGATTTTCATGATGAAAAAGTTTTTTGCTCGATTGGAGTTCAAACCGATGATATTTTGTGTTCTTGTGATTCGTTTGAAGGAATGATTCCTTATCGGAAGCCGGTGATTCAAGAAAATTCACAAATATCAAACTCCAAAAGATTTGATTCAAACTCAAAATGTTCATGTTGTTGAAAGTGGGTTTGTTCATGAAGTCAAGTCTTCAAGATGCAAAAAGATGAGAAAGAAAAAGAAGAAGAAGATGAATCGGAAGAATATGCGGGTTTACTCACAAAAATCGTCATATGTTGTGAAGCCAAAATCCGTGAAGCAAATTTGGGTTCCAAAGCAACAATCTCCAAGTGTTGAATTGAATTTGAAGTCAAAACCCAAATGTGTTGGTGGTTCTTTTGAAGATGTTATTGGTTTGATGAAGAACACGAAGAACGAGTTGTACATCTCACATGGTGGGTGGTACAATGTTCGATTTGGAGATTTTCTCATTCCGACAAAAGAACCAAGATCTTCCAAATTTGATTCTTTTATTGAAAATGGATCTCGATTCGTCAAAAAGGTATCACAAATTCTCAAATGGATTCCAAAACGTCCATTATTTCGATTCGTGCTTTGCGTTTTTCAAATTTTGATCAATTTTAATTCATTGGATCTAATCAGTTTTATCCCATTGTGTGATCCAATTATTTTTTTTAGATCAAACACAAAATCAAAATTCTACTCTTACAATTTCTTTTCAAATCTGAAATCAAATTGTTTTTTTTTTGGAAATGGTATTATGTTTTGAAACCCAGCCCAAACAAGAATTGATATTCACTGTTCATCATTCACACTTTCGAAGCCCATATGTTCATTTGAGTCCGATAACATGGAGTCCACATTTTTTTCGTGGTCTGATTTCCTTAAGAGTGGGGCCCAATGACTGATTAAATCAATTTGATTCATTGACAGTGTTCTTTTTCATCATGTGTATAAACGACTTGTACACTCTCGTTTGTATTCATCGTCCTTGAGTTCATATTGTTACATCTCGTTTAGATCATGTCTTTACTATTTCTGTTTTGATCTTGTTTCTATCATCATGTTTCATTATCCGTTTGATTTTCATTACTTTTACAAGTTGATTTAATCAATCTAATTTTCTTTTATCAAAATACGGATATTGATTTGATCCTATCAAAAGTTCTTTCTATTGATGATTTTAAAGAAGATTGA
Source organism: Lactuca sativa (assembly GCF_002870075.4). Classification (NCBI taxonomy): domain Eukaryota; kingdom Viridiplantae; phylum Streptophyta; class Magnoliopsida; order Asterales; family Asteraceae; genus Lactuca; species Lactuca sativa. Next base: position 64,469,894 of record NC_056625.2, on the reverse strand, counting down.
ATATGATTCGTTTTGAATAATCGATGGTGAAAATGGAATTTTAAAGAAAAATTGAAGAATCGATGAAGAACAATCAAGAACTTAGAAGTTTTTCTTGAAGTTAGTGTATTTGATCTGAAAAAGATTCTTGAATTGGAACAATTGGCGTTTGTGAAACATCAACGACGAACAGATGGTTTGATTTTTGACTTAGATGTAAGTCAACGTCCTTGAAATTGAAGCTTGGAGTCGATTATTCGTTGTGTCAATTTTTGATGTTTTGGTTTTGATAGTCGATTTTGGAAGTGGCTATGTTTTGTCGATTGATTGAACACGAAGTCTGGAAATCGAATGTTTTGGATTGTGTTGGGAAGAAGAAACTGATTGCAAGTTGATGTCGATGTGGGTTATTGATTTGGAATCGACTGGGATATTTTAGGGATAAAGAACGAAAGATGTGAAACTGATTTGGGTTTGCTTTCGAAGGGTTGTACTTGATTTTGTTTTGAACGAAGGCGATGAACGTGTTTGATAATTTTGGGTTTGGGAAGAAATGCAAGGAACGAAGAAACGATTTCGTTCGTTTTGGGTTAAACTGAAAAGTGAAGAATGAAAGTAGTGGAATCAGTTTTGGAATAAACTGGAAAAACGAAGGGTTAATGATCGATTTGGGTTAAGATTCAAAGAGTGAACTGTAAAATCGAATGGTTGATCACGTTTGTTCATTGGCATCAACTGGAAAAGCGAAGCCTGTTTGGATTTTAATGAAATCGATTTGGACGACAGGGCTTTACATGGTTAATGAACGAAGGATTGGTTTTTGGTGATTGATGTACGAAGTGAAGAAGAACTGTAAGAACAGATGGTTTACACCAAAAAGCGTTCATACGAAGAGTTGTGTTTTGATTTGATTCGAAGGGGGTATTTTGGAAATTCATACGAAGACTTTTACTGTTCATAATTGATCCTTCGTATGCTTCGTATGTTCCAAAGTCTTCATATTTGGCATGAAAAAGGAAATGACAAAGTTTCAAATCTGGCCCCTGAACCTTCGAATTTTTGACACTTCGAAAATTAAAGCAAGTTTCGTATGTTTGACACTTTTCACCCAACTTCGAAAATTGTTTGAGGCTTCGTATGTTTGGAACTAGTCTTCGTACGTTTTGGAGCAAAAAGCCAGATTTTTCGAAAATAGTCCCTGAGGCTTCATAAGTTTGGCAGTTTTCGCCCAATTTCGAAAAAGAACTAATTTTTGCTGGAAATTGAAGAATATTCATTTCTGGTCCCTGCAGTTTGTGCGAATTTACGCTTTATGCCCGGTTTCGCAAATGGGCTAGAGTTTCGCATATTTGACTGTTTTTGGCGCAACGGGTCCCTGCAAGTTTCAGAAAGTGATAATATCTACCCGGATTTTGAAAAATCTTGCAACTTTCACTTAAAAAGTCAAAAAATTTCATAAATTGGAATTTTTTGTGGCTTTTTCGTGATTGTTTTTCCGTGCAAGATTTTTGGTGATTCATTTTTGGTACACATCAAGGGGGAGTATTGTGAAGACTATTCCTCGGGCGCTTCTCATCCTTAGTGGGTTTTATAATCATTTTTTTGATTATAAAAAGGGGGAGAATGATGGGTATTCGAAGCTTCTCGGGTTTGTCGAATATTCATTTGCGGATTTGAAGACCGGTGTTACTTCAAGGGGGAGTTTGGTCTTGATCGCGCTAGCTCGTTGGAGATTAAAGTCGGACATCCAATCCTAACTTTGAGGGGGAGAATGTTAGGGTGCAAAGTCATGCTTAGATTTAGTGTTTTAGACTTTCCTCTTTGTATGTGTAAATGGGTTGAGTCTTTTCCTATAAATAGGAAGTGAGTGACTCCCATTATGTAAGGGATCATTTGGAGTGTTAGACTAGAGAGAGAAATTGTATACAAACCCATTTGTATAATCTTTCTAGATCTAATAAGAGCTTACAAAGATTTATTTACTCCATGTGTTCTTGATTTTACTTGATGATTCACTAGATCTTTCATATTCCGCACATGCCATCATAATCAACACCACTACACATAACTCTTCCATTGGTGTGTACAATCGAGCCGGTGCCTTCCCGCGATCCTGGGAAAACCTGAGACACATAACACGTAACACGGTAAGCATGAAGCTTAGTGAGTTACCCAAAATACCACACACATATAACTAGCCACTCGAGGCTATAACTCTATGAGACCTTTCGGTCAATGTGTCTTAGTGGGACCTTCCGATCCCACAACTCTGGTAGACCTTCCGGTCCTACCCATGATGACCTTCTGGTCCTAACTCTGTTGACCTCTGGTCCAAACCATGCAAACTCAGGATATATAACATATACATAGAACATAGAACATATATCTCATAACACATATAAGCACACATAAGACCTTCCAGTCACACATACTTACCATTCCAGGTAAGGTATAGTGAGAAGACTTACCTCAGATGATGATCAGCCCCTCATAATGTTGCAGCTACGCATCGACTACTAACTTTGTGCCAATCCACAATTATCCCAGTTAAGAACTAAGTCCAACTCTCACTCCGAAGGTCCAAGACAGTCCATTAATCATCCCATCAATGACCTAAGACCCATTGGGCCCAACAAGGTCCAAAGATAAGTGGGCTCTCCAGAGGCCCAAATCTCAATTCTCGAAGGCAATCCCAACACTAGACAAACTCCCTAAGCCCAATAATGGCCCAATTTGTTAAACTGGGCCCAAACCCTCCATATAGGCCTTACACCAAGCCCAAAAATATATTTGGCCCATAATATCTGACTTATAATGGCCTAAAAGGCCTAAAGACCCAAGGCATGGCCTAACCGTGGCCCAAGGACACAAAGCCCATATTGACAGAGTACGCGGGCCGTACACTTGCGTACGCTAAGCGTACTAGCTAATGGCTTGTACGTCGTGCGTACCTCCTTGTACGCCCAACGTATAACCCTGTTAAGCCACTTTCCCAATAAGTGCTTAATACCCCAAACCAGAGTCTACAATTACAGATCCAGGTCCTTTTTATCCTCTTAATCCATAAAGTCATTAACTTGGTGACTTGCAATCCACCAAATAAGCTCAAACTCAATTAGTAACAACATACTTCCATAACAAGGGCTAAATATCATGCATGAACTCATTAGGACCATCAAGATTGAAACTTTACTGCTTATGGGACCCCTTTAGCTCTGAGGGTGGCAACCCTAATCCCAAAGATGAGATTTCATCATAAAGGTCCAATCTTGGCACCAAAATAACTCCAAAACTTCACTAAACTAGGTATATGCCTTCTTAAATAAAGTTATGAACTTTATACCTCAAAAGAGTTCCAAATGATGATGTTATTCCAGATCCATAAGCTCCAAACTCCCAAGTTCTTCCTGACCAACTTCTTCTTTTTCAAATTCCAAGCTTACACCACCAAATGAACCTCTTAAAGACCAAATCTCCCCAAGGATGAAGATATGAGGCGTTATAGGGCTTCTCTAAGGTTAGGGAACAAACATGGGGGCTAGGGTTCGAGCCATAATGTTCTATTTATAGTGGCACACCCTAAATTTAGGGTTTCTGGACTCTGGACATACGTTGGGCGTATGCCAAAAAGCATCCGTGATCATTTCCCATCATACGGTGGGCGCAACCTAACTTACGTTGGGCGTACCCAGCTGCTCACACGCATGCATTCCATGCATGCATAGGACTCACTTGTCAACCATTTATATTAGGGGCCAATACTTCCAAAAACTTTAAAGTGCTATCACTTTTTCGTTCTAAGTCCGATTCCGACGAACTTTATATCCGAGAAACTCTACACTTCTATCAAATTTATTCCTCCTGAAGCCCACTCGAACTCAGATCCTAAAATTCATGAAAATCCCACACCAATGCCTTTAACAACACATTTGGGCTCTAAAGCCCAAGTCGAACTCTTTTATCACACAACCTACCTTACCCTTCTCCTAAAAAGGCCTAAACCTTTATCCTTCAAAGCCTCAAAGCCTTTTCATACTCGGATTAAGGCCCGCGGGCCTTAAATCACAACATAATCTGGAACAGGATGTTACATTCAGCCTAGGGAGGCTATATCTAGAGTTTGGGACATTATTTCTATCTAGAATCGTCTGAATGAGAATTGGTCTAGAGGAACTCGACGAGTGCATGAGCCAACTCGATGAGTCAGTTAAGGTTTTCCCCAATAGACTGGATGCGCTACAACTCGGCGAGTTGATGAGACAACTCAACAAGTTGAGTTGGATTTTCCCGATACTTCATAGGAAGCAAAGAAACTCGACGAGTCGCATAGATGCACTCGACGAGTTTAGTCAACATGGACCGTTGACTTGAGCGTTGACTTTTAGGGTTTGGTCAACTATGGACCTTGGAGACCATGGAGGGGTAAAATGGTCTTTTCACCCTTTTTGAGATTTAGTGGAGGAGTTAGCTTAGCATCTCGGATTGCTTATTTGAGATAATTATATTGATTAGGCGGAGTCTAGACTGTTCGTGGGGTACTAGATCTACTTGCTTACTTCTGAGGTGAGTCTTCTCACCATACTTACCTGAGTGGTAATACTGAGTGACCAGAGGGTCTTATTTGAGTTATCGACCGGAGGGTCCTATGTGCTTATATTGACTTATGTGGTATTATGCATTTTGTCTTTATGATATATGCTATATTATGATGTGCTTTACTGAGTTAGGACCGGAGGGTCCAAACCGAGTTGTAAGACCGGAGGGTCTTCACTGAGATATAGGACTGGAGGGTCCAACCCGAGCTGTGAGACCGGAGGTTCCTCACTGAGACACATGACCGGAGGGTCCACACTTAGCCGTGAGATTGGAGGGTCCTCACCGAGACGCATGAGACCGGAGGGTCCATATCGAGTTATAGCCATGAGAGGCTTATTATTTGTGTATGTGGTATTTTGGAGAACTCACTAAGCTTTGTGCTTACCGTGTTGTGTGTTATGTGTTTCATGTACTTCTCAAGATCGTGGGAAGGCGCCGACTTGATTTTACACACATATTTGAGACTATGTCGAGGATTCTGGGATATTATCAGTTGTTTTGTTAAATGCTGTTTTTGACACTTGAAACATTGTGATTTTGAGAAAATGTGATACTGTTTTTATGTCATTTAAAAATGAAAATTTTGTTTGAAAATTTGAAGTGTTACACATGGATATGAACTTCAAAGTACATACATAAAACATATCATTAGAAGACAAAATTATTATTACATATCTTTGATCCCCTCAATAAATGCTAACTTATTATATATCATTGCATCAAGAACCTCCATTCCCGTTTTCAAGGAATTTAAGTGTTATATATTTGTCTTTATTAAGTTCGTTATGTACACTGTTAATATGTATTGTTTGGTGTTGTAAGATGGGCAACAAGTCGTAGCAATATTTCTCTAGTGATTATGTTTTTGTTTAAACTAGAAATCTTGAATTTGATTTGTGTTTGATTGACCACTTTCATGAATTGAATTTTTGTGTAGTTAATTAACTTTTAGGGCACCTAATTGTTCTATTAGGTTAATAATTGGTAACAAACTATAAGTTTTCTTATTGTAAACCATATATCACATGTTTTCACACTTCCGAGCGTATGAGAAGAAATGAACATTGTTGGGAAGCTTGTACAAAACTTAATGCAATTTTCAATACAATCTAAGAGTGTGTTTAGGTTGAATTAGTAAAAATAGGTATAGTCAAAGAGCGTGTTTTGGTTAGATACTTTGGCAAGTGAGAGGTATTAGAGCGTGTTTATATCTTTCAGTACCTACTTAGAATAACAATCGCGAATTACATCAAGTCATAATCAACTTGAACAACAACACTGAGAACTAGAACTAGAACCATTTAATCAAATTGTTTACAAGTTTATTTCGATCTTTGCATGTTTTAAAATATGTTGTTATTTTATTATTTTACTTTTGCAAACAGAACCCCCCCCCCCCCTTTTGTGATCAAAGTACCTTGCGCAAAGAGGTATAGACTTTTATCTCGTGTCTCTGTGGTTCGACCTTGCTTGACTTGTACTACTTCTTAGTGCCTTTTACTACTTTTTGTTGGGTTTGACACACCTAATGTGACATCCCCAATTTCACGGCCAGAAAAGACCGGTTTATTTATGCTTTGTTTTAAAATCAGAGTTATGTTTTAAAGAAAACAGTTGCGGAATTTGTCCCAAAAACAAAATGTGATAACCATTTATCAAAACATTTCTCAAAGAGAATGTATTTTTATTAAATAATAAAACATCGGGATGTCATGTTTCGATACAGACCAAAAGCATAAACAGGACAATACAGGCCTTACAACAGTTATTTGTAACTACTAATCTATAATCCAAAATCTCTCGTTAAGTCCACCAATTTATACTCTTGTGCCATTACCTGTAATGCAACGAAAACTGAGTGGGTCAGGCTTGGGAGCCTGTGAACATATAGGGTTTTCAACCCACAATAATATAATTATTATATTTAAACAATCAACCCAATTACCCATCCCCCATTATCTCCATTTATCTTAAGGATCTACCCTAAGAATCATCTATCCTTCATTCTTAAGGATTGACCTGAGGTATAGGCACGAAGTCCCATCGTCGCCAGGGTTTACTCAATAGGCGCTAACTCCATAGTCACCAAGGTTTATACAATAGGCGCTAACTCCATAGTCACCAAGGTTTATACAATAGGCGCTAACTCCATAGTCACCAAGGCTTATACAATAGGCGCTAACTCCATAGTCACCAAGGTTTATACAATAGGCGCTAACTCCATAGTCACCAACTATCCCATCTACCCATGTTCTACCCAACAGTTTTGTAGATACAAATACTTACATAGTTTAAATCATTTAACACCTGTATAAAACATCAATTCCATGCCCATCTCAAATAGACAAACAGTATATAAACACATAGCACGTATTTCATAGCAAATACTTCGTATTTATGTGTTAGAAGAAATTGAATATGCATTCTATCATATAAACAACAATATGTACACATAACACCTATTTCATATCAAATACTTTATAATTATGTGATAGAAGAAAGTGACCATACACTCACTTGATCATGTCACACCCCAAAACCATGAACGGAGGAAACGTTTTGGGGCGGAGGACGTCATGTACAGTATCACAACAATGAATAATAGTAAACAAGCAACAACATCATCCATTGCATTAATAATATAATTTCATACAGTGTGTTCTGTCAAGTTATATAGACACCAAAAAATACATATCAAAATAAAAGACGAGTCTTGAACGAACTTCATCTTCTCAAAACCTGGCACCTGTACCTGTCTACTGGTGACCTGAGAATACAAGTTATTTTGAAAGCGAGTATCAGCTTTAAAGCTGGTGAGATCATAAGTATATTAGTGTCTGAATTTGTATGAAAGTATTTGTAAGATGTTTTGAACTCTCCTAGAAAACTCTATGTTTCCTACTAAAAGTAGCCTTCTACTAAGGCATCTAGTATATGTGTGTGTCTCTTGTAAGAGTGTGTATTTTCCCAAGTCCGACTATCATTAACAAAAAATATAGTTTTTACATTACTGTGCATCGTGTAAATGTTCACGAAGTGAATGTAATGGGGAAATAATATAGTATTGTATTATTGTAATAAGTAACTATTGTTGTACTAACCACCTTAAACCAATTGAATTTAAAGTAACATGTGATCGGCCTGTATCCTGCTACCGAATCTAGTAAAATGACGATGTAAGACGCCGTAAGAAATGACATTTGGCACCCGTAGACTTGTAAGTCCCACTGTAGCGAGCAACAAGGTGTAGGATAGTCAATCCAGTATAGATCTATACGCAAACTCATACGCTCCCCAATTAAGGAGATTCTGGATACAAAAACGGTCATGGCAGGTAGTGCCATGCCCTGTTTAATGGCTCACATAACTGAATGCATGTATATGTAATGTATGTGCTAGCTGTATTGTGTACTCTTTCTCTGTCTAGCCTGTATGTACTGTAATGTTCTACGTGTACTAGCTGTAATGTGTGTTCTCTCTCTATCTAGCAAGTATTGAAGTGTATCGTGTGTACTAGCTGTAATGTGTGTTTTATCTCTATCTAGCAAGTATTGACTCATGAATGAACTGACTCTTTGTACGATTCATTGTTCTAGTAATAGTATTTGTAACTTCCTAAACTACGCCTATCATAGTTTACTAGCCATCTGACTTGTACGTATAATCATGAATGTATGCCCTTGCTACCCAAGGGTATTGAATTGGCTGATAGAACTTTTATGTCTATATGTATACATAATATATAACTACTATTTAGACGACCTTCGGACGGATACCCGATGCCCTAAAGCCACATCCAAACAAGGAAAAGGAGATAAAGCGAGCTAGCCTTCCTAAGTCCTTTAAACATTACTTACATAAATATACATCCATAGGCATGCATTTGACAATATAAAAGTATAAAAAGAGTTTAAGTAAAAGTATTTGACAACAGAAGAATTTGTAAAATAGTTTGAAGCAAAACAGTTTGATAACACAGTTTGAAAAGTAAGAAAACCACTTGTTTGGTAGTTATTAATCACATGTGATTGATATAATAACTATAATTATTCAACTTGTATTCTCCCCCCCCCCCCCCCCATAAAAGCATTTAAAAACATTTAAAAGGTTAATTTAAGGGGTATGAACTCACCTGTAGTGAGTGGTATGGATGAACTGATGAAACAGGATTGCTAGGTGTCAAGTGAAGACCCGAGCACACACAAGGATCCTAGTTACATATAATGACACATATATGTATCCAATTAGTCTTTAAACAACTAATCAACAAAGTTAAGACATCCTAGGACATGCTATACACCTTATATAAGTGTTATAAGTCTCAAAGATTGTATCTAAGTGTGGTAGGACATTGTTATTGAGTTTAGGGTTCAAGGAAACCCCCTTAAATGAGTTTACGGTTTTGTGACCATCACTCATTGAGTTTACGGTCGTAAAATCATGAGTTTACGGCCGTAAACTCATACTCCTTTGACCATGATTTGTTTTGAATCCCTACAAGTCCTTTAGAATCATTTCTACTTGATGGTTAAGCCTTTGGAAGAGATTAGGGCACCATTTCCCTCTTTTGAGGAGTTTACGGCCCTAAGACCATTTCCTTTTGGGTTTACTACCATAAACCCTTATGGATTATGGTATTTTGATGTTTTCAAGTCCTAAACATATTAAGGAATGAGTCTAGACTAGTTTCCAAAGCTTGTGAAGGGACTAGGGTCACTTTGGCCCCTAAATTAGGGTTTACGGTCCAAGGTTTTCTTGGACCGTAAACACCTTTGATCTTGGGTTTCAATGGTGTTTTCTTGATGTAAAGAAGTGTATCAAACCTTAAAATACTCTAGGATATAAGTACTTACAATATATAAGCTTGAAAAAGGTCCAAAAGTCCAAGAACACTAGTGTGTGCTCTTGGTGTTCTTGGTGAAACTTGAAGAATCAACCTTTTGGAAAGATTTCATGGATAAAAGTGTGTTAAATCACTAGATTAAGTGATGTACTAACTTAAAAGGGCTAGAAACACTTACTAGATGAAGATCTTGAAGAATTCTTTAGATGATACTTGAGAGAGTTTGAGTTTTTGTTCTTGAAAGTTGGAAAAATGGTAAAAATAACTAAGTGTCACCTTTATACCACTTTCCTTTAGGGTTTACGACTGTAAACTCTAAACTTTTGATGTGTCGGGACTTTATTGTTGCACAATAAACCCTAGGGCATCCTCTCTCCTAATATCTCCAAAGTTGTTAATTGTAACGCCCGTAGATCAAGGCTAGTCAATTTAGAGACGATAAACATAAAAAATGACTTTTTTGGGAAAGATTATTTAGAAGGAGTATTCTTAACTAAGATGTAGTTTATGTTACGAGGTTTCCGAATGTATAAAGAAAGTCGAAATCCGAGTTATAACGAAGAAGTTATGACCTGTCGAAGTTTCATGACAGAACCGACACGACACAACGCGACGTAAATAGTGAATTTACATTAGAGCGATATTTATCCAAAACAATCTAAATGTTAATTGAATATCTCATCGATAGTAGTGCAACGACGGGAAGACGTACGAAAACGGACGTCAGACGAAGGAGTTATGAGTTTATAACGGAGTTTTTCTGTCCCGGCCTACTAAAAATAATATATAAGTAATATAATTATAATATATTAAAAATAAAATAAAAATTAGCCAATGGAGTCTAAACGATAGTTGTAGAGCATAATCTCACCTTCGCGTCGATATGAAGAACATCGAAAACGGAGTTCGTATGCAAAAGTTATGAATTTCTGAAGTTCGGGGCGCAAAACCCCAAAACTGTCAGATACCACGACGTGGCAAGTCTTCTGACACCTCCAGGAGTCCCCCAGATGCAACTTGCGATGACGCATGCAGTGATGACCAAGCCCACGGCATGGAAAAAGGTGTCACGACGTGGCAAGGGCCAATTTTGCCCTATGAATAGATTTGAAAGGTCAGCCGAGTTTGGTTGCTCATTCTCTCATCTCTCACCCATATTACCTTGATTTATGTGCAAAGAAGTACCCTTGAAGCCCCGGTATCATCCCGAGACCCGAAGCGAGTCCCGAAGCCTGAAGATCCCGAGAAGTGAAATTCCCGAGCCGAAGCTCTGCCCGCGAGGAGCCCGGTTTTTGTGAAGATCTTTCAGATCTACCGAAGAATACTACTTCTGCAAGTCGTAGTGTTGTCCGATCATCTTTTGATCAAGTGAGTGTATAGTCACTTTCATCTTACACATAGATATGAAGTATTTTATAAAATACGTGCTATGTGTATATATATATTGTTGTTTATATGTGTGAGTGTATAGTTACTTTCTTCTAACACATAAATATAAAGTATTAACTATGAAATACGCGCTATGTGTTATGTATTATTTGTCTATTTGAGATGGGCTTGGAATTGATGTTTTTATATGGGTGTTAAATGATTTAAACTGCGTTTGTATTTATATCTACAAAAGTGTTGGGTAGAACATGGGTAGATGGAATAGTTGGCGACTATCCGACTTAGTGCCTATCGAGTAAACCTTGGTGACGATGTGACTTCGTGCCTATTAAGTAAACCCTGGCGACTATGCGACTTAGTGCGTATCGAGTAAAACTTGGTGACGATGTGACTTCGTGCCTATTAAGTAAACCCTGGCGACTATGCGACTTAGTGCCTATCGAGTAAACCTTGGTGACGATGTGACTTCGTGCCTATTAAGTAAACCCTGGCGACTATGCGACTTAGTGCCTATCGAGTAAACCTTGATGACGATGTGATTTCGTGCCTATTTGATAAACCTTGGTGACGATGTGACTTCGTGCCCGTTGTGTAAACCCTGGTGACTATGCGACGTAGTGCCTATTGTATAAACCTTGGTGACTATGGAGTTAGCGCTTATTGTATAAACCTTGGTGACTACGGAGTTAGCACCTATTGTATAAACCTTGGTGACTATGGAGTTAGCGCCTATTGAGTAAACTTTGGTGACGATGTGACTTCGTGCCTGTTAAGTGAACCTTGGTGACTATGGAGTTAGCACCGCTTGAGTAAACCCCAACGACTATGGAGTTAGCGTCTGATAACTATGGATTTAGTACCTGATAGATAAACTTTGGCAGCAATGGACTTCGTGTCAATTCCTTAGGTCAATCCTTAGGAATGAATGAATAAAGGATAGTTGATTCTTAGGGTAAAACCTTAAGAGTAAAGAAGATAATGGGGATGGGTAATTGAGTTGTTTTTTTAATGATTGAATATAATAATTGTATTATTGTGGGTTGAAAACCTTATATGCTCACCAGGCTCCCAAGCCTGACCCACTCAGTTTTCTTTGTATCACAGGTATCGATACGAAAGCTGCTTTGCACTGAGAGATTAAAGGAGATGTAAATCAATAGTGTAAATGAATGTATGTTCTGTTTATGCTTATGTGTCTGTATCGGAACATGACATCCCGAGGTTTTATTATTAAATGAAAATACATTCTCTTTAAGAAATGTTTTGATAAGTTATTATCATATCTTGTTTTGGGAACAAATTCCACAACCGTTTTCTTTAAAAGATTACTCTAATTTTAAAAACAAAGCATAAACAAATCGGTCTTTTCTGGCCGTGAAATTGGGGATGTCACATTAATCCTAAAAATACTCAAACTTATTCCAAAAAGCTTGAAAGTTTCCATAAACTGTTCTGACTTCTATTGAATGGAAATGTTGTACATAATAGAAATTTCGGGTTGTCACAGATCAGAAGATGATCGGACAGTACTACGGCTTGTAGAAGTAGTATTCTTCGGTAGATCTGGAAGATCTTCAAAAAAATTGGCTTCTCGCGGGCAGAGCTTCGGCTCGGGAATTGCACTTCTTGGGATCTTCGGGGCTTCGGGGCTTCGGGATATTTCTTACACGAAAAACGAGGTAAACCGGGAGAGAGAGAAGAGAAAATGAGCAAGAAGGCCGGTTGCCCTCGCAAGGTATTTATAGGGCTGAACCCTCGCATTACGTTGGGCGTAATGCTTAGCTACGCGGGGTGTAGTGCCAAAAAATGTCATTGCTTACGTATGCGAGGCACTCGAGTCCGAGGGGTTCACGTACCGGGGTACGCTGGGTGTACGCCTGTACGCTGGGCATATTTCGGATAAGATCAATGACTCATTCGGATATACATCCGAATTAAAGATTAAATATATATTTTAATTATTTAATAAACTTTAAAAATTCATATCTTCCTCATACGAACTCCGTTTTCGACGTTCTTTATATCCACACGTAGGTGAGACTATGATCTACAACTTTCGTATAGACTCCGTCGGCAATTTTTGACTTTATTTTTATTATTTATTTTTAGTAGGCCGAGACAAGAAAACTTCGTTATAAATTCATAACTTCTTCATCCGACGTCCGTTTTCGTATTTCTTTTTATTGTTGCACTACAGATGACGAGATCTTCGATTCTCGTTTAGATTGTTTCGGCTAAAAACCGCTCGATCACAAATCGAGTATTCGGGCTGCATATCGTTAAGTCGAAACTTAGAAAAATCATATCTTCTTCATACGAAGTCAGATTTGGACGTTCTTTTTATGCACGCTCACGGTTTAACGAACTCTACGAATTTCGTTTAGATCGCTAAGGCTAAATATCGCTCTAACGTAAATTCACTTTTTACGTCATTCAACGTCGTGTCGGTTCTGTTGCGAAACTTCGACGGGTCATAACTTCTTTGTTATAATCGGATTTCAGCGTTCTTTATATGTACAGAATCCTTGTAACAATGGCTCTGATACCACTAATGGGTTTTAGGTAAAACAAATAAACTAGAAAAACAATTCCTAAGTTCACATGCAACCTACTTTGGATCTATGTTTTATCTATTGAACATACAAATTTGAATTGCAAAACAAGAACCCTAGAGGAGAGAGGCTAATATCAAAATTAACAAACTAGGGTTTAGTAATTACATACCTTTCAATTGTTATAGTAAACAATTGATAATTCCTTTGATCTTGATCTTGATCTTCTTGGAAGCTTAGCACCACAAGTGTAATGCCTCTAATGGAATCACACCCAAACTAGCAAGAAGGAAAGTAGAAGGAGAGAGAGGGAGTATGCAATTTTCGGCCCTAAGGGTTTCTTCCAAAGCAAGAGTGACCAAAACATGAACCAGGAGGCTCCTTATATAGCTGAGGGATCTAGGGTTTAGGGAAAACCCTAGTTATCCTTTGCTTAGGGCCTAAGCAAACCCAAGGGCCTTATCCAAGCCCCTATGGACGAAATTATTAGGGTTTCCCCTAAAGATTTCGTCCACCCTTATCCAAGGGGGTTCTAGAGCCTTCCACTCAACTATTAGATAATTGCAAACTAGTCCCTGCACCTTATAATCAATTCTTTTAACCCCAAAATTAATTCTAATTAATTTCTGGCTAACAATTAATTAAACAAAATGATTTCTCATTAATATATTAATCTTTTAACATATTAATAAATTCATTTATATTAATTTATTAATCTTATAATAAATTAATATCTCTCTTTTCATAATTTCCTTGTCTGGTTGCTAGGTTTGAGGGCAACCCAAAAGGACTGTGCTGCTATCAATTCAAGTACATACCAATTATAGTTATGGGCTTAGACACCTAATCCAACAGTCTCCCACTTGGATAAGTCTGTAACTATAATTGCTAGTATGCCTTCTAAATTTGACCAGCAAATTGTAGCTTCCAAAAAGCTGCTGCCGAACTCTGACCCAGTCAGTTACGTGTCCTAAGATAAGTGATCATATAATCCTTCGTTTTGCTAGATATCCCTAGACAAAAGACATGGAATGCAATCAACCTCTTTGTCCAGAATCTATGTTTCCCGATTCCTAATTTGTGATGATGTAGGACTTCTAATTGAACACATCAATTTAGTCCTGGCTGGGCCCAGCACATAAGTCAACACCAAATCATCGAGGGGCCCACAGATATCGATTTTCCCGTTAGGGCAAAAGGAACGGATAAACATTGACTCATATGCTTGTATCTTTTACTCATCAAACCATACATGACAATATGTTTTATAACACCAAGTTACTGATGCGTTTTCATATCACCAATGTATAGCCGACTTGCAAATTACAACTCATATATCTCTATTTCAAGATCATAGATATTATCGTATCAGTATTACTCATGATGAATTCCATGAAGTAATACTCTGAGCGTGGGTTTATCCAATACTCAAGTCTCAATTTCTGAGTACTCATGAACGTTGCAGCAAATCTATTGCCATGGCTATCCTTAGACAATCTACAATCCAGTTCATGACAGTCTTGATTCACTACTTACTTCCAAAAGTACGAGCGACTGTGGAGTTTGAATAATCTTATTATTCGGGAAGTCAAAAAATGCAAAGTGAAACGCAATAATAATATTAATCCTATATGGCCCTAAAGCTTTTGAGCGTAAATAAAAACACTTTTATTTAAACACCATATTGATTACTCATTATTCATTGCTTATAGTTTCAGAAAATCAACTTATTACTTGAATTATAACCACAATTGTCCCATGCTCCAAGCATGCACACTTTGGTTTCCTATGGTCCATACTTTGTGAAATAAATCAATTGAAAAACCTTTCCAATGATGCTCATTTCACAATTCCCAATCCCTATTATTAGTGTTAGAACACAAGGTTCTTGCAACTACTAGAATATGCTAGATTCTAACATTTTATGCAATGATCCTTTCGCAAAGTCATAGCACAAAAGTCACCAAGACTTTGGCCAATGAAATTACAAAGTACTCTATTGGAAATTGTTACAAGATAATTCCATAGACGTGAAGTCTCACATTCAAAGTACATTCCTTTGAATATCCTTCTTGCATAAAAGTTTCTAATCTAGACACAGACTCTCAACATCCAACTCCCAATATGGAGACATTTCCATATTTGCCATATGACAGCTTATTCTTAATAGAATCTTATCTATTCATAATAATGTCAATATAGCCCATTCAATACTATACTTCTAACTACTCACAAACGACAAATCCTCAGTGAACCTCATATTTTCCTTTGATAGTTGTTTAATTATTTTAGTCAAAATCGATTCTAGTTCCTTTTTCCCTCTTAATGCCCTAGGCATTTGGAAAATTTTAGAATGGTAAAATATTACGGCATATGCAATCGATCCTATACCCGAAGCGTATTGGACATGATGCATAATGTCTCACATAAAGAAGTGATACTTTATCATCCTTCTGCCATAATATTTTATGTGTCCTGTTCCCACAATTCGATCTATGAAGAGGGATGCCGTGATCATAATCGAATTTGAGAATGCACTATATATCCTTGACTAAATTTATTAACATTTCTCGATCTAAGCTTTAGAATTTTGAAATGAAGTATAATATTCTCTCCCTTAATTATAGCAAAACAACTTTTCAAACATTACAACTTTGCAAAGTGAATCTTTGTTTTCTATAATTAATATTGCTAACTCGCAATACTTTACCATAATAATCATGCTCCCACTAACATGATGATTATTTTCTTACCAGCATAACACTTATGCTCCCACTAGCTTTGACATGTATTCAGAAAACAATTAAACTTCCAGAGAACAATGCTTATTGAATTCCTTAAGTTCATATTTCTAATACCTAATGCTTTGATAAGCCTTTATCAAAGCTTCTTAAAATCATACACCTTTGCCTTAGAAAACTCATATGTGTGTCTAGACAAATTCAGAACTTATGTCACTAAGTCCCAAATGTTCAGACTAATTGTCAAATCTTATAATTCGAACTATGGAAAGGGATGTCGTAACCATAATCGAATTTGAGAATACAATTTCCACAATTGCTATCTTCTTAAAATCTCTCTTAGTGAAAGCATTTCCTCACAGTCATTTTCATGAAGGAGGTAATCTTATGACACTTAGATTTTGTGGTGTATAAGTTCCTATCCATGTGAATTTGTCAAAACCAAAGTTTGTGACAAATCCAAACTCATATGGACTGAACTTTCTCAATCTCGATTTCTTGCCTCATGGTAACACGAGTGCCCACCATGTCTTCCAAGTGGTTTATCAACTCATCCTTACTTATCAATGTACTTTCCATTGATCAAGGTGTTATGTCTTTATGCATTCACATGAGAACTCATAGAACTCACTTGCATAATTAATTCAATTGGAATGGCATAGAAAAGGAGTATGTCATCCACGATAGGCTATAAACCTCAAGTCGTGTGCTAGTGATGATCGATAAGGTTTATTCTTGATTAGTTCTTGAAACCTTTTTCAAGATCATTAAAACTCCCACTGACCTCTTGACATATACGATTCTCTTGTCAGGAAACTTTCCTCGACAAAACAAATATTCAAGAGTTAGTGTGGTTCTTATCAAGACAAAACACTTCACAAAATTTGTCCTAGTTGGTCTTTGTCTTATCCAAGACATCACAACTTACAAATTTTAAATGTGCAAGAATAAGAAAACTTTTCCAAATTCCACATTTGATGAGTGTTATAAACCTTCTTTAGACTTGTCACTCAATTCACAATCTTGGAGTATAACTCTAAGACTTGATGTTGGAACGAAGTATGATTGACTTCTTGATTTTAACCATTTCCACAATTCTCGATTCCTCTTCTTAGACATGCAAATGTACTAAGACTTACTTAGAGGATCAATTGAGATATGGTTCCTAATCATTAAGACTTATCATAAAACACAATAAAAGTTATTTTCCCTTCTTCTTAGAATAGAGATACTTTTATCTTTCTGCCTACTTGATTCTTCTTATTCGTTCTGCCATTGATTGAAATTCTTTCAATCAACTCAGAATTATATTTAATCTTATAAGCATAACCATATTCACTAAACTTTAGTAAATCATGACGAATATCTTTATCACTCTCGTGGTGAACTTGATCAATGTACAACCTAGTGTACTTGATCTCCTAGTCCTTCTCTTGACACTTTGTCAAAGAATTAGTCTAATTTCCAAATATGAAGTTTCTCATTCATCACGCAATCAAGTTGCATGACTCCAAGTTTCTGTCCAATTGAAGCTTGGGCGATGAGAATCTTTCCTCATTTGGCAAACTCTCGACATTTCCACAAATGACATAATTAAGAATCAAATCCATTATTGATAACAATACATCAATTTTTCATAACGACTTCATTGCAAGGATATATAAAATTATTCAAACCAAAAATTTTATTTTATTCATAAAAGCAGCGGAAAACTTGTCCTTACAATGCAAAATCAACTGAAAAACTATGTATTTATTCCTAATAAATCTATCATAACTTTCTAAGCTCAAAATATGATCTTCGAATCCATGCGACGGTGATCCATTTCTTCGTGATCAGACTCATCTTGCTTTTCCATCAAGCTTCCTCTCTTTTCTCTGATCCTGCAAAACATTCAAATGTAATCTTATCACATTATGTATTAAGAATCAATGAATAGGAACTTGATGGAGTTAGATAGTGGATTTTATACCCAAGGAGGATTCATAACACTAGACTCTCCCATCTCTTAGATCTCTCAGGTAGATAGGGCAGCTTCGTCTCCAATGCCCCTTCTCTTGGCAATAAAAGCAAATGGACTCTTTTGGAATGACACAAGGAACAACCTCAGAGTTTACCGTTTCTGGATCTCCAATGTCATCATTTTCAATGTCCCTTGAAGTTTGGGAGTTTGATTCACCAGACAAATTTGCTTGATCAGCACGCCAAATCATTGCTGATTCAACAGTTATAAGCAAATAGGTGAGATCAATGAGGGTCACGTCGTGATCCATCATATAGTATTCTCTAACGAACTCACTATATGATTCAGGAAGTGACTGAAGAACCCAGTCAACAGCCAACTCACTTGAAATCTTGACACCAAACATGCTTAACCTATCAATGTGTGACTTCATCTCTAAGACGTGTGCACACACAGGTTTCCCATCTTCGTGTTTACTTGCCAAAAGGGCTTGAGTGAGCTTGAACTTTTCAAGCCTTTGAACTTGTAGGTTTGGGAGAACAACGGGAGGAGGTGGAGGAAGTGGAATCAAGTTAGTCCACATGGTAGGGATTGATCTTTCACCTTCATAGTGGAACAAACCTTGAGCAGGAATACTTTTTCCTTTAGATTCGGGAAGACCATGGTTAGATTCAGACATCTACAAAAATGGGAGAAAATTCAAGTTAGTTGATAAGAATCCTTGATGTAACACCCAAAAGAAACATCGAGGCTAGGATCCAACACAACATTCCACAAATTGGAAGAGGGATGCCGTAATCCAATTTGCAAAATATTTGAAGGTAGGTAAATGACGATTTACCAATTTCCACCATGAAAAACAAAAAAGAAGGTTAAGTTTTAAATGTATTGGAAACTCCTAGATTCTTTGAGATACATTAAAACTATTCAATGGCATGTTTTAATCTCGGATTATGCTCTTCTATTTGTGACTGGGATGCCGAGGATCACAAACAAGATGTGAATAACCATTTAAATGTGCTTGGTAACCTCATTGTCTTTATCATTAACTATTGATGTGCCGGTAAACCACACACGCTCCATCAAAATGACAATTATGAGATACCCATTACTACTCTTTATTAGTGCCTTTTAGTGTGCCAGTTAACCACACACGCTCCACTAACGACCAATAAAGCATAATGTGCAATTTCATGGATTAGCATATTTTTCACATTTCTCCTAAAGCAACTAGAGTTGGGATTTTGTAAAATAATGTTCTAGTACTTTCTTTAATAACATTATACTTTTAATGAGATGTAGTTGTCCTATCAAATCCGTTCTGCTAACGACCCTCCACTAATCAAGGAAGCGGTGGGTGAGAGTGGACACCCATTCAACTACCATTTTATAGGCAGTTTCCTTATACCCCCCTTATAGATTAGCTTCGTGAATGAGGCATACTAGCGATTTGACTAACCATATTCTTATACATATATAATATTTAACTTTTAATTATAATATACATATAAGGTGTGTTTTAAAACATTTTAAAACTCCAAGGGTTTATATAAAATTTTCGAAATTTAAACTATTAAATTTTAAATTTAAGTAAACCAATTAATTAGATTTAATATTTATCTATTAATTAACTTTTAATTAATTTATTAAATCTTTTAAGGATTATCTAATTAAATTAAACAATTAACTTAATCCTAATCCATATCCCTTCTAGATTTCAAAAATATGGGATAGAATAATTTCCTTAATTTTCTCAACCAAATAACTAAATTTAATATTTGTCTATTAATTAACTTTTAATTAATTAATTAAATCTAGTAAGGATTATCTAATTAAATCAAACACTTAATTTAATCTTAATCCATATCCCTTCTAGATTTCGAAAATATGGGGATAGGATAATTTCCTTATTTATCTCAATTATCCAATAAGGCAACTATTATCCAAAACAAAGAAACCTTAAAAAGGGGAGCATATTTCGAAATTACAAGGGGAGGAGGCTAGGGTTTTGGAAACCCTAACCCTAATTTCGACTAGGGTTCATGGAGGCTAGGGTTTTCGAAAACCCTTTGCACCAAAACCCTAAAATCGAAAATTTTGGCCTTTAGGGTTTAATGGCTATAAACCCTAATTTGCAATTCAACTATTATAGCAATTCAATTTAAAACAACAATGGCTCTGATACCACTAATGGGTTTTAGGTAAAACAAATAAACTAGAAAAACAATTCCTAAGTTCACATGCAACCTACTTTGGATCTATGTTTTATCTATTGAACATACAAATTTGAATTGCAAAACAAGAACCCTAGAGGAGAGAGGCTAATATCAAATTAACAAACTAGGGTTTAGTAATTACATACCTTTCAATTGTTATAGTAAACAATTGATAATTCCATTGATCTTGATCTTCTTGGAAGCTTAGCACCACAAGTGTAATGCCTCTAATGGAATCACACCCAAACTAGCAAGAAGGAAAGTAGAAGGAGAGAGAGGGAGTATGCAATTTTCGGCCCTAAGGGTTTCTTCCAAAGCAAGAGTGACCAAAACATGAACCAGGAGGCTCCTTATATAGCTGAGGGATCTAGGGTTTAGGGAAAACCCTAGTTATCCTTTGCTTATGGCCTAAGCAAACCCAAGGGACTTATCCAAGCCCCTATGGACAAAATTATTAGGGTTTCCCCTAAAGATTTCGTCCACCCTTATCCAAGGGGGTTCTAGAGCCTTCCACTCAACTATTAGATAATTGCAAACTAGTCCCTGCACCTTATAATCAATTCTTTTAACCCCAAAATTAATTCTAATTAATTTATGGCTAACAATTAATTAAACAAAATGATTTCTCATTAATATATTAATCTTTTAGCATATTAATAAATTCATTTATATTAATTTATTAATCTTATAATAAATTAATATCTCTCCTTTCATAATTTCCTTGTCTGGTTGCTAGGTTTGAGGGCAACCCAAAAGGATTGTGCTGCTATCAATTCAAGTACATACCAATTATAGTTATGGGCTTAGACACCTAATCCAACAGAAATCTACATACTTTTTCACTAAACTCATTCATCCAATCATATATGATTTCAACTTCTAGAGTAGTGTATTTTTATTTTGTAGTAGATTGTGTCATTATGTGTTACTTGGACCTCATTCCAACCAAACTTACTCTTCATTCCACAATGAAGTCATAATCTAATCATAATTCATAATTATCTATATTTTTTTAGAAACCAGAATCGTATGTAACTCTTTACATGACGATTTTATTCTAAACTAAGTATCTCACGTACATTTATCATTCCTCCAAATGAATCTTGTATCTTGACATCTTTCACAATATTGTTAATTCATGCAAAAGAGTTTAAAACTTTCAACATTCATATTTCTCTCTCTCTCTCTCTCTCTCTCTATATATATATATATATATATATATATATATATATATACACACACACATTCCAAGAATGTATATTATCATTCCTAAGTCTTTCATTTTAAAAATACTTTTCAAGTCAAAATGAAATGACCTTGCATAGTCATAATGTAATTTCAAATGATGAAGTATGTCTCGTTCATACAATATTAGGAATATCACTATCCTCCCACTAGTTCTTAGTAAACACACATGTTCATTTCATTTTGATATAAAAATATATCTTGTATCTCCATATTAAAATGATTATTCCAACCTTGAGATGTTTGGCTATTTGCTTTATATCCACAAATGGATCTTAAGCATTACACATTTTGTTAGGATAACATAGATTAAGAAAACCTCCTGGCTAAGCTATATAGATATCTTCTAGTAGATGTCTATTAAGAAAAGCAATATTTCTTGAAATCTATTTGTTATATCTCATATTAAGAATATGACGTTATAGTAAATAATATCCTTGTTGATCTAATCATAGTTACTTGTGAAAAGGTTTGATCATAGTCAATGCCATCTGTATGATAAATACCATAGTCAATGACACGAGTGTGATAAAATCCTTTATGACAAGCCTTGCTAAATGTGTGTGATATCCATGTATTTATTTTTTCTAAAAGGATCTCTTACTCCTTCTAGCCTTGTTATAGAGAGGAAGATTAATCAAGCTCATACTTGATTATTATACATGAATTACATCTCAATGTTCATGACTCTAAGTCATTCAAATTCAAGATTTAATATAACATCTTAGTAGTTGATGGATTTGTCAGAATCCATCAAGAAGAACCCATCAATGAGAGATTCCATATTTTTCAAGTTAAAGATGATTTCTATCATCAATGCGAACATTTTGTGTTTATGAATAACTTTTATTCAAGTTCAACAATTCCTTGTTGAAACCAGTTCCAACAATTGCTACATCAGACTATGGTTCTTGAGCTGCTTTAAGTTCCATGTGCCTTTCACTTACTTTGTCATTACAAGCTTGATTTCTTCTGACTCAACATTCAGAAAAATAAAAGAACTTATTATTGGCAGGTTTTTATAGTCTAAATGTCCTTTTAGAATATTCTACATACATGTAATTTGTTGGTGTTTGTATTCAAGATACATTTAACAATGATTAAGGTATAATCCCAATAACATAAAGGAAGATAATTTATACATATTAGAAAGTAAACTTTCCTTTAGACTTCGTCGGTTAATTCGCATTCTATAAGAAATACGTTGTAAAGACTTTGCGAAAATCATAACTTTTTCATACGAACTCTTGACGTTCTTTATATCGATTGATTCATATTTTTGAGTACATGAACTCTCTTTTACATTATTTTGGCTAAAAAGCAACCAATCTCCATTTCACTTTTTATGAGACACATTGTTATTTTGGGTTGAACGCGAAACTTTGAAAAATTATAATTTCTTCATACAAAGTCATATTTAGGCATTCTTTGTATCCACAAACTCGTGATCACGACTACTAAAACTTTTGTCAATACTACGAAGTATTTATCTTAAGTAATCTTTTATTTTTAAATATTTATTTAACTTAATTCGTAAATTTATTATAAGGTTTTATACAAATATTATAAGCCCATAATATTTGTTCACAAAGCATATACACGAGTATTTATCCTGGGTCCGTCTCTGCTCACTATGTGTTGCCTTTAACACATCGACACCTGGTCTTCCGTTTGAAAAGCATGTTGCATTTGTTGTTATAGATGCAATTGAACTTGGTAACTTTTGTTTGCAAATCCTTCTATATGGAATTGAGTTGATGCTTGTGACAATGGCTAACCCGTCAACATCACCATTCCGAACCTACTTGCAGGAAGAACCGTAGACACCCTTAAAAACCAACTTCTTTTATTGTAAAGAGGAAAAAAAATGAAATTTCCTTTTATTTGGAGTAGCTCAATTTCAAATTCAAAAATCCAAAACTCAATCTTATACTCCCTCCACTAACTCATTTGACATGGCAAAACGTGGTCGGGACCGCATAAAATATCTAAAATTAAATAAAAAATCACAGGACAGACAGAACTCACTCATCATAAGAACCGCACTTCAGACCCTCACACTTCTCCACAAACACACTCTCCCCCCTTCTCCCCCATGGATTCCCTTACCCTCGTCTGCACCGTCTCCCTTCTCGCCGGCGGCCTTTACTGGTTCGTCTGCATCCTTGGATCCGCCGAACAAAAAGGCAAACACGCCAGTCAGCTCACCGGAGGCTCAATCCAACGTGAAAACGTTCAAGACAATTACAATGAGTACTGGTCTTTCTTCCGTCGTCCCAAAGAGATCGAGAAGACGGAAAATGTTCCGGCTTTCGTTGACACTTTTTATAACCTCGTTACAGATATCTACGAATGGGGTTGGGGACAGTCGTTTCATTTTTCTCCTGCAATCCCTGGGAAATCCAACCTTGAGTCCACCAAAATCCATGAGCAGATGGCGGTAGATCTGATTCGTGTTAAACCCGGACAGAAGGTTCTCGACGCCGGATGCGGCGTCGGAGGTCCGATGCGTGCAATTGCGGCGCATTCAGGCTGTAACGTCGTTGGAATCACCATTAATGAGTATCAAGTGAGTCGAGCTAAGGCACATAATAAGAAAGCTGGGTTGGATGGGCTATGTGATGTCGTTTGCGGAAACTTTCTAGAAATGCCGTTTGAAGATAATAGTTTCGACGGCGCGTACTCGATCGAGGCGACTTGCCACGCGCCGAAGCTGGAAGATGTTTACGGCGAGATTTTTAGGGTTTTAAAGCCTGGATCGATGTACGTTTCATACGAATGGGTAACAACCGAATTATACAACGGCGAAGATCCGGAACATGTGGAAGTTATTCAGGGGATCGAGAGAGGTGACGCTCTGCCGGGGTTGAGGAGTTACTCCGACATTGCTGAGGTGGCGAAGAAGGTAGGATTTGAGGTGGTGAAGGAGAAGGATTTGGCGAAACCTCCGTCGCATCCATGGTGGACGAGGTTGAAGATGGGGCGAATTGCTTATTGGAGAAATCACATTTTAGTGATGGTGCTTGAAACGCTCGGTGTTGCACCAAAAGGAACTGTAGATGTTCACGAGATGCTGTTCAAAACCGCCGATTATCTCACCAGAGGAGGAGATACCGGCATTTTCAGCCCAATGCATATGATTCTCTGCAAAAAGCCAGAAAAGCCCCAAGAATCTTGATCATCTTCTTCGTTGAGGTTTATTCTCAATATTAATCGTTTTTTTTTTCCAAATCAGGCCCTTTTGGTTATTTTTAATTATCAGTATGATTTATCTGTTTGATTACAGTTTGATTTTCTGTGTTTAATTTAATCACTGCTTCTATTTAGTGTTTAATGTAGCTCCTAATCAAAGTTTTGGAATTTTGTAATCCATGGTATTTCCATATTCACTTTCTGGATTCATGATTTCATATCAAGTTATGCAATCATGGAGTTCTAAGTTGTTGATGTTCCTGTAATTATTCTTTGGGAATTAGTAATAGGAAAGATTCTATCTTTTGAATTTTGGAGATGATAATCAGAAATTGTAGATCTGATTAGGCTGGCATTACAGTTGTAAAAGAAAATGGCAGTAGTATTTTGGAAAAAAGATTCCAACTTTCTTCTAGTGTTGATCATGTTGGAGGAGATGATCACGTGAGAATTGAGGTCAAAGTGTTGGCAAGTCATGTGATACTTTTTGAATAGATTAATTTATTCACATGACATGACAAGGATTCCGATCCATTGC
Source organism: Lactuca sativa (assembly GCF_002870075.4). Taxonomy (NCBI): domain Eukaryota; kingdom Viridiplantae; phylum Streptophyta; class Magnoliopsida; order Asterales; family Asteraceae; genus Lactuca; species Lactuca sativa. The sequence continues at coordinate 64,444,640 of NC_056625.2, read as the reverse complement.
TGAATGAATATGTCAGTAGTTGGTTAATCATATGTTGTTCAAAAATGGTACTTGTTTAATAACCCATCAAATAACAGTTTTAGGATGTTTTCTGTTTTGCTCATTACATGTTTTTAAACAAGATTCTTGCTCCTTTTGTAATTACAAACGGGGCAATATACATCAAAATTTTACATGATACCCAATTGTATATATATTTTTTTGGGTTTAACCACTATATTTTATTTTGGTCAATAAAAGTCATCAATTTTCTAAAGAAATTTCCAATGTAATTAGGCCTAGCAATCGGGTTGGGTTCGAGGTCAGGATACATTGATCCAACCCAACCCATATAATATATGGGTTGATGGGTCATGGTTTGGTAGGTTGGAAACATCTATCCAACCCAACCTACATAACCCGTTTAAGTATATGGGTTCGTGGGTCTATAGGTCGATTTCGTGTAACTTTTCACATGTTAAATTTATACGAATTATACGTGTCTCTAAATTAATTAATAGTTACCATTTTATATTAATTAGAATGAAATGAACAACCAAATAAACGTCTCTCATGTCTTGAACTCTGCATTTAGAATTGGATTTGAGGTTAGGAGTGTTAGGACTTAGTCACTTAGTACACTTTGTATATTGACTAGATTCTATTAATTCATAAATAAAAAATTATTTTTTTAAATATAAGATATATAGTCGTATTGGTGGGTTGACCCATGACCCCAAACAAGTAACTCAACCCACCTATGAAATAAATTGGTTGGCAGGTCAGAAATTTCAACTCAAACCTGTTTATTTTCGTATCGTGTTACATGTTGGGTCGATAATTATCACCCCTAAATGTAATTCATTGTGACATTCTGCTTCTTCTGGTTTAGAAGGTGTTAAAATTGACATGGTTTCTCATTAACCTGCATAACATCATATGTTGTGTTAAAATAACATCTAACACTCTATAATGGCTTCTTATTATGTGTATAACCTGCTAAACTGGAAAATGAGAAGACATTTCAAGAAACAAAATACTATTTCATAAAGTAGATATAATGCACCATGGACAAATGAGAAACAATGTTAGTTTTAGCATATGCTAAACCGGAAATAGGGGTCACAACGAGCGCAATAATTTTTTTTTTTTTAAAAATGGTGAACTTTTATTCACTGAAATAAAATATAGTAGTTAAACCACAAAAACAAAATGTATTTTATATAATTTGTTGTTCCCTGGAGTCTTGTCGGTTTATACTTTGTAGATCAGAACAAATCTAATTTCTGAAAATGAATAGTATAATCTTCTGCAGATCTCAATGAAAACTACCTTCCAGTGGATCCGACAAGGTTTATTTGTAATTATAAAAAACCTTAATCAGGACAATGAATCTTGAATCTTTTTGGTAAGTGTTGTGTGCCGGCTGGTTTTTAGGAAAATAAAAAGGTGTATTCAAGTTGGTTTTTGTTATTGGGTTGTCCAAAAGAAGCATGTAGGTACAATAAATAATGGTTTTTGGTTAGATGTCTGTGTTTGCTTTCTTTGAAGGTTTATTCAACATTGTTGGCATTACATGTTTGTACTTCTATTTTTTGGCTTATCTTAATCAGATTTTGGCTTTTCCATTTTGGTTTTTGGTAAAAGAAATTAGAAAGATAAAACTTATTTTCGATTCTAAATTTAGAGTAAACACAATATATTATAAGAATATTCTTAGTTATAAATTTGGTTAACTTTAAAGGATTTAAAAGAGTAATATATTTTTCGATTTATATATATTTGGTCACTTAGTTTTTTTTTCGTCCACATTTATAACCGGTTACTCCATGTTATGCGGTAGAAATAACTTAATAAGGTAATATATTTCTCACTTTGTACACATTTAATCCTTAATATTTTTGTACACAGTGAGTCCTTAATATATATATATATATATATATATATATATATATATATATATATATATATATATATATATATATTGCAAAATAAGTCATTTTTGTTTTTGTACTAATTCAGTACTTATGAATGATTTCTTAAAGTTTTTTTCACGACATCTTACGTGAGACAATCATTAATGATGTGTGTGGGGCTTTTGATGCTTATGTCCATCGTGATCTCGATTATTTAATTGTTTAGGTCATGTGTTATGAACGTCATAACTTATACATACGATCTCAGATTTTAAAGATCTTTATGTCCATGCGTTCGTATTTTAGTCTACTACGACTTTCGTTTAGATTACTTCCGTTAAAAAAAAAAAATTTACTAACAATCTTTATACCCATATGTTTTTATGGATGCATATCTTGATGTTTTTCTATAAAATATATATTTTTACTAACAATCTTTATACCCATATGTTTTTTATGGATGCATATCTTGATGTTTTTCTATAAAATTGTAAGTAAAAATATATGTTTATGTCCATGCGTTCGTATTTTAGTCTACTACGACTTTCGTTAAGATTACTCCCGTTAAAATGTGATATATTTTTACTTACAATTTTATAGAAAAACATCAAGATATGCATCCATAAAAAACATATGGGTATAAAGATTGTTAGTAAAAATATATATTTTATAGAAAAACATCAAGATATGCATCCATAAAAACATATGGGTATAAAGATTGTTAGTAAATTTTTTTTTTTTAACGGAAGTAATCTAAACGAAAGTCGTAGTAGACTAAAATATGAATGCATGGACATAAAGATCTAGACTCAAAAAACGATTACGTAGATATAAAAATCGTTAAAATCTGATATCCTATGAAGAAGTTACAACGATCAGAACACAAGACCTAAGCCAAACCACAAGACTTGTGCAGCTAAGCTGTCGAGATCGCGATGGATGTAAGCATCAACAACCCCAAACACCTCATAAATAATTGTCCCACGTAAGATGTCGTGAAAAAAATTTAAAGAAATCATTCATAAGTACTGAATGAGTACAAAAACAAAAATGACGTATTTTGAAACAAAAAATATTAAAGACTAAATGTGTACAAAAAGAATAAGGACTAAATGTATACAAAATGAGAAATAAATATTACCCTATTAAGTCATTTTCCCGACTAACCTAAGTAACGAATCATTATCCCTAACTTTAGTGTACTTCAAAATTTTTGGCTCCACAATTTTTTAGGGTGAATTAATATAGAGACATGCACACCAATTTTATCGTATATGAGAAAATTTCACTAATGGCCCTTGTGGTTTAAAAATTTCTCTCAAATGGTCTTTATGAAACTTTGCTTACACAAATGGTCCTTAAATATGGATTTTGTATCACCATTAGTTCTGATGACTAACACCATTAGTTTTTCTGTTAGATCCAACATGAAAAGTCTTTTTTTGCCCTTATGATGACCTCTCTCTCTCTCTCACTCTCAGAGAACACAATGTCTCACTCAGTCTATAATGCAAATCTGCTTGTCTTCTTCTTCCTCCAGCCTTAGTGTGTGTATTTGTGTATGGTGACAAAACAAAATCACATCTCTCTCTCTCTCTCTCTCTCTCTCTCTCTCTCTCTCTCTCTCTCTCTCTCTCTCTCTCTCTCTCTCTCTCTCTCTCTCTCTCTGAACACAACGCCTCACTCAATCTATAATTCAAATCTGCTTGTCTTCTTCTTCCTCCAGCCTTAGTGTGTGTATTTGTGTATGGTGACAAAACAAAATCGCATCCCTCGTTCCTAAATTGATTATTGATCGTACCCTTTGTAGGTATTTGTGCTCCAGTAGCGGAAATTAGGAAAATCAAGAAATCCAACCCCTCTTTCCATTTGAAACACCTTTAGAATAAATAGAGTTCCATCGACTGGATCAGAAACAAACCTTCATTGAAATAGTCATTTCAAACAACGAAAATTATATAATGTTCTTTAAAATCATGTTTATCATAAAAAAATCCAGGTATTTGATCAAGACCCACTTCATCTCATCCATCTGAATAAAATCATCAACGAAACCATTTCGATCAACCTTCATTCCTTCGATGAACACATCCAGTTCAATCAAATCAAAATCTTATTCAAGCAAATTCGAAGCTAGTCAAATCAAATCAGTACCCATCAAAAACATTATCAACTCGATTTAAAAATCCATTACCATATTTCAAAGCATCACTGAATCGTAGACTTGTTCATGGGTCGGGTTTTGATCCTGATTTGCTCCAAACCCATAGGAATTTTATGGGTCTGGATTTTAATTTTCGACCCATTTACCCGTTTACAACCTATATCCGTATACTTTTTTTATTAAATGGGTTGGGTATGGGTCATTTTCGATTCGCTCCATTTACAACCCATCACATTTAATTACCCTTCTCTCTCTCTCTACATGTGTGTGTGTATATATATATATATATATATATATATATATATATATATATATATATATATATGTGTGTGTGTGTGTGTGTGTGTGTGTGTGTGTGTGTGTGTGTGTGTGTGTGAAATACTTGAAACATTCTTTATTTGCACAAGACATTTTATTCATTTTGACAACTAGTGTTGCATATGAGGTTGCGTTTATTGTTGTAGGAAAAAAAATTGATAATGTCGTTCCTCCATGCTACCTTAAATTGTAATGACTTTGGTGACAACACAAGATTATACAACTCGGATTCTAACTAAAATGTAATGCTAAATGTATTTGATTTTGAGTATTAAGTAATGTAATTCTTATTGTAATGAGTTTTGAGTATTAAGTAATGGAATTCTCATTATAACATAAATTTATCTTTTTTGAGAAATATTACTTTGTGGCACACATCAAAATTATGTAGTTTTAATGTTGTAAAAGGGTCGGGTTAATAGATTTGATATTCGTTGATTCGGTGGATATGAGTGGATTCGATTATTCAAAACCATGAGGGCTATTGGAGAGGAGTGGATCAGGTTTTCAAAGTTGTTAAAAGAGTTTGGATCAAGGACGATTCGCTTCAAACCCGCCCCATTGACAGGTCTACCGAATCGACACAGTGAAATTTGTTCCAATATGTCCTCTTCGATTCAACCCAATAAACACAAACTATAATTTCAAATCAAACACATGGTATCAAAGTATCATCGTCGTTCCCAAAAACTCAATCCAACATCCAAATCAATACTACCACAGAGATCGACAACAAATTGAAAGCCATTAATCAATATCTAAATGATTACACAAACATAAATATGACAGATTCTAGAAAGTGAAGAATACGATGGGAGGAAAAACAAAATTCCAAAAATCCCCAATAATGAACAAGTTCAACCAAAATCTAAAATTGATTGATGATAATGAGATAATAAGTTTGATTGATACCACAAAAAAAGATTAATTCCAGATTTAGAGTTTACGAATAAAAATGATGATGAGGTGCCTAAATTTTGAAGAAATGATTAAACAAATATAGCAAATGATCAACCACGTTTATGTAAAGCCCAAAGGGTATTTTCGTTATTTCACAAATATTTAACACAATCTGTTAACAGAGTTAGTCATAAAGACCATTGATGATACAAAATTCATAATTAGGGACCTTTCGTACAAGAAAATTTCATAAATATTTAGCAAAATCTGTTAACAAAGTTGGTCATAAGGACAACTGATGATACAAAATCCATAATTGGGAACCATTCATACAAGAAAAGTTTCATAAGGACCGTTTAAGGGAAAATTTTAAGATCACAAGGACCATTCATGAAATTTTGTCTAAATATAATTATATTTAATGCACATTTTCAACATTTATATTAAAATAACTGGAAAGTTTAGAAAATCATTTGTATTTTTAGGCGTTTACTTGAAAAGTCATCATGAACTTCTTAAAGAACTGATAATTTTGAAAATGTTCGTTTAATTCTTTATTTATCTACCAATTTACTCAAATTGGTTAGGATTTACTAATGCTTACAAGAACACATGTCAAAAAGAGTTTAGTCCCAAAGAGACTACTCCAAAACAAACCATTGTCCATCCATAACAGTCCAAAACACTCTAAAACAACCGAATGTAATATAAATTTAACTAAAATTTTCAAAGTTAATTAGTTCAAAACAATAAGATAAATTTTTAATTAATTAGTTAGTTGATGATTCAAGTCAAAGTTCTTTGGATTAGGAATTAAAGAATGAAAATTGAATAAATCTATTTAAGTAGGGTATGGACTTATTTATTTGTATGAAAAATTTTCATTCAATGTTGAAATATAAAATAAGAAACTAAAGATGTTATTTAGAAAGTCAATTTGGATTAAATTGAAAAAAATAATATTTTAATAAAAGATTAACAAACGAAACCGACTTGTTATTGTGTTCATCGCTGGTATTCTTATTTATTACCAATGACACTTGGAGGAGGTTCTAGAAGTGTTAAAAATGATAAAACGAAAAGTTGTATTTTTTTTTTTTTCATCTTGTTTGTTACATACGAACATTTTTGGCATCGTCCATGCTTTCATAAGCTAGCTACAATCACTCTTAATTAATCAGTTCTCATGTTCATTTGAAACTACACTGCAAAGAATTATTTACTATTTAACTAATCAGTAAAAAGAAAAGAAAATATATATAGTTGAAAGATGAAATAGAATTCCATGGTAAAGAAAAGAAAACCATTGACTGATTTAAGTTCTACAACATCCATTTTGTACAATATATCATATATCCTAGATCAGCAATTTTGTAAAGGCATATCGTAATTTAATATTGAATTTTGAGGCTTAATTAGCTTAAATACAGGGACACCAAAAATTGAGAAATAAGAACAAATTCACTTACCACAGTTGCAGGAGAATGTATGCCTAAAAATGGGACAATATCTACTTGCAACCAGTTTTCAACTACAGACCCCACCACAGCACCAGCCACCAGACCTCCTATAGTTATCACTGTGGCTTTTCCTGTAAATAACATTCAATCAACAATAAAAAGAGTTATTATTAATACACTATAAAGCTAATAAAATTATCTGAAAAATAAATCAAGAAATGAGACATACCCAGTTTAACATTTCTTTTGGTCATGAAGTATAGAGAAGCTCCAAAACTAGTTGCCAAAATAAGGCCTGGAACATCAGCACCTGAAAGAGAACCCACTGGAGAATTTGCACCATTTACATAAGTCAACACAGCTAATGCTCCATAGACTCCTGCTTCAATGCCCAAATCACGAGCAGATGGTGTTTCTACTGAAACAAGTGGATTTTTCATGGCACCTTGTACCCATTGTGGCATTGATCCCATTTGAGGAGTATTTATTACAGGTTTAACATCAGCATAACGAATGCTACTATTTACAACTTTTCCTGCTCTCCTCTGTGATAAGCTTTGCATAAGCAACATGTCATATGCAGCCTCCACCTGAAATTAAGCCCTAATAGTCAAATCTAAGCTTCTTTCAGACAGAATAGCAGTGATTTATCTGGATTCACGTCTCGTTAAGTGCATAAAGGAAGAGAACAACCATAACCAATTATCCATCTCCAATGGAGATTAAGCCCTAATAGTCAAATTTAAGCTTCTTTAATTCCAATTTCGTTGTAATAAATAGTTTCCACAATTATGGCAGATTATGCAAAAACCACATGAAGCCTAAGAGCAGTAAGTTTAAAATTTAATGCGATTCGAGTCAAAACTACTATCCTCGCATATATTTCTTCAATTATAAGCAGGTTTTAATCGGAAATCCTAAAGGATAACAATAAGGACATCGAACTTGAAATAAATCGTGTAAAATTGACACAATCTGTTTAGAATTTCCGATATAATCAACTAACAGAAGTTCAATATGATAAAATATGACCGCAGGAAACAAACTAAACCTGTGCAATCGACTCTTGGTCGTCTTTACAAGCAGCCAAAACTGAATTCTTAGCTCGGAGTATATCATCAAAGGAAGCCCCTTCCGATACGCCTAATAATTTCAAAGCCGTATCTAGAGACATCTCGAATGACGATTCGTCGGCTGTCGAGCCACCGCCGGCGGCGAGGACGACGAATCTTGGTAATGAGGTACGGCGGTAGGAGGAGGAGGAGGAAGAGGTGAGCCCGAGTCCATCGGCTTTGAATAGTTTTGAAACTGTGTGATTGTTTGCCGTCGTGAATGGGCGTCGGTGAGAGCGGAATCGGTCGGCGACGCCGAGGAGGGAGGCGCGGGTGGGACGGGCGGAGAGAGGAGTGGTAGCCATGTGTGGAAGAAAAATCCGTTGGTTGTTTGAGTGGGTGTGTGATTGTCGTATCGTATAATTGAGGGGTGTAATTGGCTTTGCTTCCAAGTTACAAATTCTTTTTATTTCTTTCGACAAAAATAAATGGATAACTTAGAAGGTGTTTGGATAAATGCATTTTTAGCTTAATTAGCTTATTGTTTATTGCTTATTGTGGTAGGAATAAGCATTTTTTTAAAATGTGTTTGGATTAGTTTATTGCGGTGGGAATAAACAATAAGCAATAAGCATTTGAAGTGTTTGGCAAACAAAACAGCTTATATGAGTAAAATGACTAATAAGCAATAAGCAATAAGCAATAAGCATTACCCCCCTTGCTTATTAAAATCAGCTTATTTAGCTTATTCCCACCGCAATAAGCTAATTTTTTAAGCATCCTATCCAAACACTTAAATTAGCTTATTGTGGTGAAAATAAGCAATAAGCTGTCATTTTTTTTCCTATCCAAACACCCTCTTAGTATAGTTTTCGTCAATTTAAAATAATATTTATATTTTTATATTTTAAATTTTTAATTAAATAAAAAGTTGATAACCAGACGAAAATCAATTATCGACAAGTACCATATTATTAAATTATTAAGTGTTCGTGTATAAATTAATAAAATGAAATATATGTATGGTAAAATTAAACCAAAAATAAAATGCATCATCAAAGACCATGTATGGTGTGAGATATGCTTTATGATTAATTTATCCCGGATAAAAGTGTGGATAGTTTGATTAATAGAATATATATTAAAGTAAATTTAGTTGATTTGGACATTTTATGATTGTATATTTGGTTTGAAATTTTTGAAACCAAGCTTACTTAATTTGGCTTATTGTATATAATGTCAAACTCTACCGAAAACTTGGGCATTTATTAAAAAGGTGTTGCGGTTATGGGTTGTAAATAAACAGAACAACGTTCTACTGGAAGTTCGTTTATTTAATAAATGAATGAATATAAACATAAATTTTCGTTCGTTTAGTTAAACGAATGAACATGAACAGTGGTCTCGTTCATTCAATTATGTTCGTTTATTTAAGTTTATGTTATGTTCATATATGTTCAATTGTGTTCGATTACATTAATATATTATATGTTCAGTTATGTTTATTTATCTATATCCGCTTAACATGTTTACGTACATAAGCGAATGAACATAAAAAATGTAATTTGTTAAACGAACAAGCATGAACAAGAAAACTCGTTTGTTTATTCATTTGTGTTCGTTCATTTGTTCGGTTAACTTAAGTGAACGCACGTGAATAAGTCTTTATTCGTGTTCGTTCGGTTCATTTACACCCCTAGTTACATTCACTTTAAAGTTTATTACATTTTATAAATTTTTGTTTGACTTTGTATGATAATCAAGAATCTTAACTTTATGCTGAGGATTTAAATTTATCACCTAAAGTTTTTTAGGAATTTCCACTTGGTATTATATATATATATATATATATATATATATATATATATATATATATATATATATATATATATATATATATATATATATATATATATATATAGAAGTCTCAAGCTCATTCTATATATCAGGTAAATTGATCATTTATAAATAATGATTAACAAAGAGTTTCATATAACTTTCAATTAAGCTCATAGCATTATTGTAAGTCAAAATATCTAGCGTGGAGTCGGCACACGTGTGACTTCAATTTTTGTAGTGAATTCATGAACATTTGTACATCGACAGACATGGTAATTAAGGCTCGTGGCATCCACCTAATGACCGTTAATCGAAGGTCATTGAGTTCTAAAGTTGATAATGGGAATTCAAAGTTACACAATCAGGCTCACAAATCTTTTAACTGCGAAATGAAGTCCTACGCATTGTTATCAAAGATATTGTGGTGTCTGAAGCGTGTCACTTCAAATTATGTCACTTTGAATTATGTCAACAATGGTGACAACATGGATTGTTGTGAATGTGACCAAATAAGTAGATTTTAACAACTAGACGGTGAAAATATTATTCTAAGGCAAACATTATATGATTCCAAACAAGTTTTTCGTATTTCAGTTACAAGTTTTTCGTATTTCAATTTGAGGTTTTCATTTCAGACATTGTGTTTCAACTAAATTATATCTATGTTAAAGATAACTACAACCGGTATGACTTTAACTACAACAAAATTCATAAAAATACAACCAATATAACTTTAGCTACAACAAAACATATAACAAAAAAATCATATTTTAATGCAAAAAATATTTTCAGTCCGAACATTGTTTTCTTGCTTTTTAGCTAATTGATATGTAACCTGTACTTTGTGAAAGACTAAGGTTATTGTAATCTACTTCGAATCATATGACATGTTTGACAAAACTAGTTGGTAGGTGGTAGTTAAAAGTTGTATCTTTTATTTGTTATATGAGTGTTTGACAAAGTAGCCGAAAGCTTTTAGAATGTGTAAAATTACATAAAATACCAATTGTTTAAAAAAGATAAATATATAAATATATTTTTAAGGACAAATCTGAAAATTAATTAAAAAACTCGATAGTTTTTTCTTAAATGCTATATGAAGTAGTTTCTAGATTTGGAGTTTTTTGGTAAACTAAACGTTAAACGCGAGATCTTCCAAACGAAGTTTTTCGTTAAAGATAAAAGTTAGAAGTTTCCAAATGGTTGTTGTGAAACATAGTTTCGGTTCTAGTACTCATTACCAAACATGACCATAGTTTCAAAACTGCATTTCTTGATGAGAAAAATACCACATTTCAACTTTTTTTTTAATAATTAGTAGGACCACATAGACAAGCATGTATCGATCCAAAACGACCTACTTTCATATTAGATGATCAAAGTCACAAGCAAGCAAAATCCTGATCATTTTCTATAATTCTAAAAAGTCATGTGGTCTTGTACCTTAAGCCCACCAAAAGATCGAGTTCAGAATTCGTGTTATTTTTTCTGGAGGATCCTAATCTGGGCGTTAAATAAAAATAATTATTTTGTTTCATCACGATATCATTGTCTATAGAAAACAAAGCGGCATGCGTTGCCAAACTACTTGCATTAGAATAACACGATTAGCCTTTTGATATCCATATGGCTTGTATATATAAAAAAATTACACAACAGGTCAGCATCATGCCGTCACAAATTAATCATTTTCAAAAGTAGCCACATACACAAGTCTACCAAACATAAAATATAAAAAACGCATAACAAAATCTATCAATCCCAGAACTTAATTTCAACATGTAATAATAATAAAACAGTAAAAACAAGAACACAACCCAAAAGCCAAAAGCTAGCTTCCCTTTTAAGTTTCACCTCAACAATCCGAATCAAAAATCATCATCATCTTCCTCAGCAATATGCTTAGCAAGCTCCTGCTCCTGTTGCTGCCTTTCCCTCCTCTTTTCTGCACTTTCTTTCTCCTTATGAGAATTAGGAGGAAACCTCAACGCACGAACAGCCTCATTATGCATATTCAAACAAAAAGCAATCCTTGAATTAAACGCAAGTTGAGGCTCATTTGTCGAATAAATATCACCAGTTTCCTTCGACACCATCCACCCATTCACATGATCTAGAGTCGCATCAATAGCACCATCACGGATCGCCTTTGACACAATGCTCTCCGCATCCGCAATCGGGTTCGGTGAGTCGAGTCGTAGCTTCTTTGCCACATCAGCAAGGGAGATACGCGAGTAGGAAATGCTGATGTTGCGGAGCCCGGTTCGTATCACGTTATGGCGGAGTCTCACGATAAGGTTGTTGGTTCGGTCTGAACTGAAAGTGGTTGCGAATTTCTCTGCTACATTTTTAAACAGCTCCAGATCTCCAATTCTAACCGCCTAAACCAATAAATAAATAAATAATAAACTCCAGTGAAAAGAAACTAAATACAAATAAATACGAGTCGAGGGGACTCACGTTTGTCAGCTCAAAGTAAGGCCTCAAAGCCTTCTCCATGCCTTTTTGCATGAAAACAGTTCGTTCAGGGATCTCGCCTAGAAGTAAGCGGACAATCACAGCCCATTTGTTGCATTGGACTCTGAAACCGAGGGCAGCTACGGGTGCTTTCCGGGCAGCTTGGAGGAGGGATTCCTTTGCGTCGGTGTACTCAAGTTGAATTGTTCTAATCTTGCCCAAGTAAAAGAGGTAGCGACAGAACTGAAACAGAGACGAGGGCAAATTTGTCATTTTACAAGGACTTACGAGCTTTTTTTGGTAATTAGTATCCACCTTATTTACTAATTTTTTTTTTAATAGTACTACCTGTTGGTTTGAATGAGCTTCAAAACGTGGGGCCTTTGACCTGAGCTTTTCGGCTTGATCGTATAAATTGTAATGAAGGTAATTGCGAAGAAGCAGGTTGAGAAGAGTTTCCTGGCCCAACTCATCATGGCGCAATGTAGCAACACGGTGCAAAGAAAGAAGATTACTGGAAAAATAAATAAATGTCATGCTTTTTAATCAAGAAGAAACAACTGATTATGAATAACAAGAAGAGATAATTCTATAATTACAGTATTACCCTCTGATTTCAGAGAGATCGCCGGTGAGTTCATAGCTGAGAGAGTAATAGAAGTAGAGCCTGGATGCGAGAACATCAACTGTTCTTCTGTTCAGGTTTTTCAGACGGGTAATGCTTGCTGAGGAACAAGACTTGGCCTGTGTGTCATGAGAATAATAAGTGATCTTGGTTGATTGACTATAGAGATTCATGTAGAACTTGGAAGGGTAAAACGGGAAAATTAAAGATGCTGACCTCGCTGTATTTTTTCTGATCAATTAGAAAGATTAGGACAAGCAGGTAGCAATAGATTTCAAGCTCTGGGGAATGCTTCACGGTGGTTTGAGTTGCAGATGATGCAGTGTCAACTTCCATGTCATTTTCATCATCCTTTAGAGAACATGAAAATCATCAACCAATGGACTTAAGCTGAGATTTATCAAAGTTTATTCTTAATTTGTTTTTGGTTTATTTCATTCCTTTTACATCCAGAAACTCTGATTATCATACATGAAATAAACGCTTGTGTCTATAAATGTTCATCGAGAAATCTGTATCTACTCTATAGTTGATGATTTGTACATCTGTACCCTAATCATCTATTAGTTTATGTCGTGTCTCGAAATGTTCATCCAGAAATTTGTATCTACTCTATAGTTGATGAATTGTACGTATGTACCCTAACCATCTGAGTTTATGTTCAAAATCATAAGGCATTGCTTCGTCAAGGAAATTAAAAACAGGAATGTCCAATACTGCTCTCTCATGTATTTACATATACAAAAGGTTTGTTTTCATTCAAAATTTTGTATTTCATGAACAATAAACAGCCAAATAGCATGAAAAGAGTTGTCTTTCATAATACATAGCACAGAAGCTAACCTTTGGGAGATATGAAGATAATCGAGTGTGTGCTTCTGATCCAGGTGCAAGAGCAACATTGAGGAACGAAGAAATTATAGAAGCCTTTAACTTCCTCCTCAATGCGATTGTCAGCCTAACAGCCCTCAAAATCCGACGAACTTCACGAGCGTAAGCTCCCGTCTCAATCAGTGCCGCGATTTCCTTCAAATCTGAATGTCAAATTGACATAGTTTCCGCACAGAGAATCCAAAATTATCAACTGTTCATACTTTATTTTCATCTAAACAGTAAGCATTAATTGCCTAGGGTTTTAGTTCTAACATGCTGGAACATCACTTGCTCGTTAACACGGATTCAGATGTACTTTCTTCCGCAAAGAGCATAACATAAAGGATATAACAAAGTTAGACTGAATTCATCGATGCTTACGCTGTAAAACAGGAGTGGTAGATGAAACGGAATTCGAAGGAGCTTCCGGGACCTGCTGCTCTTTCATCTCAACATCCTGAGTCATTTTTCCCTGTAAATTTGCAATGAAGTTATACGAGATCGAAAACGAATAACAAATATCAAACTTCTCGAACCCGATTTTAACCCTAAATTAACCTGAAAGAAGATAGATTGCAATCGCAAGCTCTTGGATCAATCAGCGAGGGAATTAGGGCTGCTTTTCCCCCAAGTTAGCTCTGTAGTCTCGTTTTAGAAGTCTCGAATTTTCACTTTCACCCCCTAAACTATAAACGAAAGAGCGATTCGGTCGACTAGTTATGATCATTTATTTTATAACCCCAAACCAGCAATCATTGATTTTAGGAGTTTAAAACCCAATTGCTAAAATTATTTTATAACCCCAAAACTCAAGTTTCATTTTTGATATAAGTAAACTTACTACTAGTTTAGAAGAAAATTAGATTTGTCAAATTATATATATATATATATATATATATATATATATATATATATATATATATATATATATATATTCTAAATATCTATTGTGTGATGTAAGAATCAATGTAAGCCAATTATTTCAAAAATCTATATAAAGTTAATTTTATAATTTTAGCTATTAATTATTTATGGTAATTGTTAAATGAATTAAAATCTCAACATATCCCTATAAAATTGCAATTGGTTTCTAAGAGAGAACGACTCTAATTTTTTTTTCATGCTCATGACCGTTTCTTCCCGACAACCAATTCTCGTCGGTCATCTCTCCGCGGGCTTTATACAGATATCATTTCATCATCCTTCATGTCGTATAGCCGACTCGGGTGATTTTCTCAATTATCTTTCGTTTTAGTTTAGTATTTGAATGTAACACCATGTTCTAAATCGTTCCTAATTCGGGGATGTGTTTCGAGGATCGGTTATCATAAGGCTTAGGGCCTTTTTAAAAGAGAAATATAGACCCATTTGGGTATGGGTAATGTAAGTTAGATTTTTTTTTTTTTTGGAACCGACAATATATTATTAAAAGAGACCACCAACTAGCAAAATGCTAGATGAGGCAAAATATAAGCATACATAGTGTTTTACAAACAATCAAAAGGGTTAATACACCATTGTATCCATTAGTAATGACATTTTTTTCTCCTGTGTTTGACCCATGTGAATACTATGGATTTAACATTATCTGCGACCGTTGCGGGGGAACACCTCAACTTCTTGAAAATTTGGTCGCATCGAGCCCTCCATATTGACCACATCGTACCATAACAGATGGCTAAAAGATTACTTCGCTTTCTGCTGCAATTCCCCCAATCTTTTACAAAAGTGAGCATTTCTCCAATATCATCAGTCATGGGAGCAGATATGTTGCACCAGTGAAATACCCACTACCATACAGTCTGAGCAAAAGGGCATTTGATTAGAGCATGTGAGGTATTTTCATCTTCTGTCTCACAATATTCACACCTAGAAGATCCTGTTAAGATACCTCTTTTTTGCAGCGCACAGTTAGTGGGATTCTATCCATACTTGCTCTCTAAATAAAGCAGTTCACTTTAATTGGGACACCATGCATCCAGTCAATCAGCACACTGTCTGTAAGTGCTTAGGAGCTGTCAATCAATCTTCTTAGTTTATAGACATGGTATCTATTGTCATCTGATAAGGTACACCTTCACGAATCTGTCCCCATGGTGGGTTGAAATGTACCAAGTCTTGAGACTAGTACATTCAATTCCCTAATATGATCTGTAGAGAGCCTTGCCTTCCAATCCCACTCCATACCTTCAATTTCGATTCTGTCACTCACCCTGCACTTCTTCTTTTTCTCCAATTGATATAATCCAGGGAAGGCAATTTTTAGAGACCCACCACACCAATTGTCTAACCATAATAGAGTATTATCACCTGAGAGTACCTTCTTTACAATAATGTCTTCTATGTTGACTCCCATTTTTTTCAGTTCATCTCCTGCCCCAACAATTATTTTCCATACCCTTGGGATGGAACTGCTTGCCATGTAATTCGATGCTTTGTTTCTAATATTATGGATTCCTTTTATTACTTTTCCCATAACGTATTTCCTTATGTTCTTAGTCTCCACCACCACTTAACAATCAAAGATAGGTTGAAAGCCTTGAGTGATCCCAACCCAAGACCTCCCACATTTTTTGGTGCCACTACTTTCTCCCATGCCACCCAATTAATCTTTCTCTTTTCTTCCGTACCACCCCACAAGAATTTTCTTCTGATTTTTTCTAATTTATCAATTACCCCATTTGGAGCTACGAAGAGTGAAAAGAAAAAAGATGGAAGACTGCCAAGAACAACCTTTGTCAAGGTTAATCATCCGCCCATAGAAAGGTTTTTGGCCTTCCATGAGGAAAGTTTGTTGTGGAATTTCTCCATGATAGGAGGCAGTTCTTTATTAACTTCATATTAGCCCCCACTGGCACGCCTAGATAAGTGAATGGTAGTACATCCGGTTTACAACCAAGTGGTGTTGCCCATCTATTTACCTCGTGCATATTCGCTCCTATTCCAAAAACACGTGACTTATTAAAGTTTACCTTGAGACCTGATGTGGCATGAAAGCACCTGAGAATCCGGCCCAAGTTCTTGATGTTTTCTTTATTCCATTCACCGAGGAAGAGTGCATCGTCCGCATAGAAGAGATGTGACACCGATATGTCATCATGTGGTATTTTTATCTCTTTGAAAATACCCTTCTAACACGTTGTCTTCATAGCAATGCTTAGCCCCTCCATGGCTATAATGAAAAGAAATGGTGACAGGGGATCTCCTTGGCGGACTCCTTTGTTGATCTCATACGGGAGTTCGGTCTGTGATTTAGAGCCCAAGGGTGTAATCGTAAATGGGCAGTTTGAACCTTTTATGAATTTTGGATTTTAGTTTGGAAAATTTTAAGGCAAGGATGAGTTTATAGAAGGGTAGAGCTTATCGTTACCTTTCCGTGGATATAAGGATCATCAAAATCGGACCTAGAACGAATAAGTTATGACTTTCGGAAGTTGGAGGTTTAAGGGTTAAGCCTAGTACGTTGGGCGTACTTTAAGAGTACGATTGGCGTATTAGGGAGGGAAGTCGCGGATGCCTTATGGAGTACGCTGGACGTACTACATTCAGACCCAAACCCTAATTTATGGTCTTAGACCATATTTAAGCTCCTTAACTCAACACCAAATCCTGTTATCTTCAGCCTCCATTCCCTTAAACCCTAGAAACGAAACCCTAGCCACTATTGGTGTGGTTCTTAACCTTTTGGTGTGATTTCATGCATTTTGGTTCTTGTTGAAGAAGAAGGAGCTTCCTGAAGAAGTGTGAGATTGCTTGAAGCTTGTGAATCCAAGCTTGGTGCATCTTGATCTACCTTCTTGAGGTATAAAGCTTCAAACTTGTTGACTCTATTCTTAGATCTTGTTATATCATAGTTTCATAAGCTTTTTGTCCCAAAGTTTGGATCTTTGTGAGTATAGAGTACTCCAGGGCATATTAGTTGTCCTTTCTGAGGTCTTAGAGTGTTATGAGTCATAAAAATGTTTGCTTGTTCATTTCCTTAGAACCATGTAAGAGTTAAGTGGTTTTGAGTGTTGTGAAAGTAATGATTTTGGAGATTTAGCCCTCTTTAGCTATGCATAGGCTTAAATGTTTCGACTTTATGTTTTAAGACATCATTTAGGGTTAAGATAAGTGTTTGGATGCTTTTTTATTAACCATTAAGAACTTATTATGGACTTTTGAACATCTGATGAGTACGTTGGGCGTACGTAGGAGGGTACGCTCAACGTAATGTGAGTTTCATGCATTGGAGACTTGTACATTGTGCTTTGGCAGTCGGTGTGCGAGGCGTACGTTTGGAGTACGCATGACATACTCCCCAGTACGCCTATTTTAGGCATTTTGGGTTTGGGCCTTGTTGGGCCAATAGACTTCTGGCTTTAGGCCATGGATAGTATATGGGATTTGTTGGAATTAGGTTCATGATGGTTTTTGGGCCCAATTAGGAAGATGGGCCATATTGGGCCTTGGGATGCCATTTAGGAAATTGAGCTTTTTGAGCGAATGAGTTGGGCCTTGGTTTTGGGCCAAGTAAGAAAAGGGTAAAAGGGTCTTTTATCTTGGATATTGGACAAGTAATTTAGATTCTTAATTATGGGTTGAGGTCCAATTATTAATTGAATATTATTTGATGGTGCTAGCACGTGGGGATTTTCCGGATCGGTAGATCAAGATGTTATTTGAGAGATTCAGCGGCTTGAGGTGAGTTTTCCTTCATTATATCCATGGGTCGAAGACACCAATGTCGGCCCACTAGTTTATGATGTAGTGTGATGATTTTCTTTGTGATAGCTGTCAGTTATGCTTGTATTTGCTTGATGACTATGTGGTTCATATTATGATATTATATGGTAGTAGTAGGGGTGAAATAAACCCAATATTCGGTTGAAATAGACCGAAGGGGATTGCAAGCACCCATATATGCTTGGTATTATCCGGTTGAAATAGACCGAAAGGGTAGGAAAACACCCAAATAGGCTTGGCAGTATGTTTGTATGGTATGTGATATTTTGGGGGAACTCACTAAGCTTTGTGTTTACGGTTTTCAGCTTATGTTTCAGGTACTTCTAGTTCGAAGAGGAGGAGCTCGGGATGATTGCAGTGTACACACCACATCGATCTGCATTTTATATTACTCTTATATATTTGGATGTTATTGATACAGTTTGATTCCCTATGGTTTTGAAGATGTTGTCTTGGATAACGGTTTTATTAATTTAAAAATCGAAATTATTAGTCTTAAATTTTAGGATGTTACAAGTTGATATCAACGACTTAGTTTGAGGGATTCATGCATACTCTTGGGTGTGTCTGAACTCAAACTGAGGGTTTGGTAGATTTAAAAAAAATGTTTTAACATAAAAGAGGTTTTCTAATAAAAGAAGTAGGGTGTATTGCATGCAATCAGCCGAGCTCAAGTAAGTTTTCCCAAAACACCCATGCATGTTTTATGACATGATTTGATTTGTGAACATGTAAATCACATGCTAATTAGGGCTAAGGATTTGCTCAGGATTTGCATGATAGAATGCTAGGAGAGATGCCTTTATATGTCTATTGTATGAGCTTGTAGACTTGCATGCTAGTACTGATCATTCAATGATAGGATGACATGTTTAGGTTTTGCTTGTTCCGATTACTCGATGCTCAAATGTTGCTTGCTTTGTGCTTTAGGAGTTTCCATTAACCTTAGCTAACTAGTAAGCGAGTATATTAAGTTACCTATTCTTGAGACTAGATAATTTTAGAAGGTTTAGGCTTTAACTCTATTGCGTAGCTCTTGTTTGAGTCCAACCGCTGAAGTGTGAGACCTTTCATTCGAAGAATTATCTGGTGTTGGCGATATGTAATGGTATTCGTGGGCTAGTTAGGGGATGTTAGGGGGAGTTCCTTATGCAATTGATGGCGGTGAGTAGTGTGGTGGTTGCCCCGGGTACATCGGTCTTTTTCAGGGTTTTGGCCTGGGTGGGCCGGGTTGCTTATCGCTTGAATCGTCTCGAGTTGTTTAGTTAGATCCATAACGCGTTTCACATATCTTAGTTACAGAAATGTTTGGTGGATGGATTGGCATAATATGTGATGCCTTGTAGCCTAAGAGGAATTGGATGTTATGCTAGATCTGAAATCTTTCTTGGTAGGAAGTGAGATTGAGACGTCCTTTGTTTGGCTGTGACTTGGAGTGTTATTGCACGAATGTTGCTTGCTTTGTGCTTTATGGGAATCATGATGATGTGAGTAAACTATTTAAGTGAATATGTTGAGTCACATGTGGAATAGGTTAAATAATCTCAGAGTGACGGATTTGACCCTACTGTCGAGCTCTTGTTTGAGTCTAACCGTTGTAGGGATGAGTCTTTCACTCGAAGGATTATCTAATCTTTGATGCATGAGATTGTATTCATGAAGTAGTTAACTGAAGTTATTACGAGTTCTTCAGCAGCTGATAGTAGGGTGAGGTCGGGAACCTAGGAGAGCTAAGGATGTGATGTAGTGGGTTGACCCATGTTGTTTAGCGATGGGTATTTATTTGAGAACGGTTCCATAAGAATGGATCGGACGGATACAGATAAAAGTGGTTACTTAGAGGACCCGGGATGATTCTTGATGAAAGTATGGATAAGTATGGAAGGTAGTATTAGGATCGTACTACTAAAAGCATAGGATCCATACTCGACTCGAGAAAAAATTGGGGGATTCTAAGGAACTGGTTAAGGAAGGTAGCATGGTTTGGCACCATGATTCGTTGCAGTGTATTTTCACCTTTATCGGCTATCGGGTATGACCGTCCAGGTTGAGGATGGGCCAGATGATTGTTCGGGCCTCAGTGGGCATGTCTATTGGTTTTAATGGTGCAGAAGCGTGAAAGGTAGTTGATTTTGAGGTCTGGAAGGCCTTGCTCAAGTAGTGACAGTTAAGTCGTGGAACTCAAGAAGGAAACGATTGTGATGAATGGCTCGAGGATTGAAACTAGAGATTAAAGTGAATGATAGATGGATTGGGATGTCGCTATCATCGACGTGGGTTATGTACTTCCAACATTCCACAATCGGAAGGAAAAGATAGTGGACATGGGATTTTCAAAGATGGGATGTAATCCTGACACGAGTCTAGAAGATTATGGTTTTCTTTGTTGATGGGTATGACAGAGTAGGAATGCACAAAGGGTTTTGTGGTACGGTTGCCTTGAGGTGAGATCAGGGGTCTGTTTTCTTGAAATTGGTAAGGTCCGGTACTAGTTGGTTGTTTCACGAACCAAGGGAAACGAATCAGTAAGAACAACTGTTTTTGTCTCTGATGTATCCTGACAAAGAGAATGATGCTTCTTATAATTATGAGTAATGCTCGTGGTGAATTGTGTGCTAGTTATTATGTGAGGTGTGTGGTAATTCATTTGTTTCTAGAAGGAAAATTGGTGTCATGAGTGGTCAGAATTGCTGGTTGTGCATGTACATGGGATTATGATATTAGAGGTGGTTATGATTGGGAGGTTTTTGAGGTTTCCATCTGAGATCCATGATAACTTTGTGTTCACTTTGTCCTTATCTGGAAGACCAATTTGTGGTTCGGTATGTCTACAATGTCATTTGATGGAAGTTCGAACCCGAAGTGGGGGAGAACCGACTATTTTGGTTGAAGGATCATTGCTATGATGGAGTTTATGATTTCATAAGAACATGTCTTATGGATTTGTGGTCTGGGAATGTAGAACCTTATTTCAAGATTTGATCAAGACGGAGGTGCAGAACAAGTTATCATTAGATGTATGTTTTCAGGAATGTAAGAGTCATCTTCACAGCAAGAAGATGTTGAATAAGGAAGCTTGTTGTAGCTAGTGGTTCCTTTCAGAATGTCACTGAATAAATCAAGAAGTAGTTGGGATGTTTAGATTGAGCATCGAGTGCTTAGGGATTCCTCAACTCATTTTATAGATTGCTATCTAAAACATACCAAAAATAGTAACATAAAATTTTTGTTTTTAGATTAATAAATCGTCAATACATCATTCCCATAAAACCAAGGTTATCAAGATTCAACAAAATATCTTCAAATCAGAGTAATTCACAGAATGCGGAAACATGTGGTGTGTGATCTGCATTTATCTCGAGCTCTTCCATTTGAAAACCGAAGTACCTGAAACATAAACTTAAAACCTAAGCACAAAGCTTAGCGAGTTCCCCAAGATATCTCATACCATACATAGTTAATCACATAACGGGACCCACCCACTGAGATATTGGCCCCGCTTACACTCGCATATTGCCCCACCACTAAGATACAGGCCCCGCTCACACTCACATAACGGGCCCTACCTAATATACAAACATATAATCCTACCAACATATGTGATAATCACAAAGATAACAACATACAATATAGTCATCAGGTTTTGCCCGTCATCGATCCCCGCTCGGCATACATACCAATACATACACATGTAAGAGTCACGTAGGCATCTAACATCCTAACATAATAAACCATGGACCGGTATTGGTGCCTTCGACCCGCTAAACACAATGATGAAACTTACCTCGCACCACCGAATCTCAAAGAAAGAATCTCTAGCTGCTGGCCAACAAGAATCCCCACACTATCAATCACAAGTTAATCATCCATCAATAATCGGATCTGACTCACACTAAGTGTCCAAACTAGGGTAAACGACCTTTTTACCCTCTTTATAAATTGTCCCCAAAGCCAATGCCCAATTCAACAATCCAAGAAAGGCCCAAACATGGCCCAAAACATCCCACAGTCAGCCCTGATCAAACTTATGGTCAAAGTCAAAGTCAATAGTCAATGTTGACCAAACACGTCCATAAGTTGTAGTGGTGCGACATGGCAAGAAGATGATCCATGTCCCAATGGTGTTTGGGATGTGGCATAGCTGAGATTACCAGATGCACTATTTCCATCACATAGTTATGTACAAAGCTTTGGAAACACCAATAAAACGGTTTTCAAAGAAGCGACTTTTAGATGTCCTCAAACCCAATCAATGTAACAAAAGTAGTAAAGAATATTTGCCAACTCTATTAGTAAAATACATATAAATATGTATGTATATATATATACACACACACACCTTTTTAAATTCCCCTCACTCATCATTTATTAAGTTAAAAGTGTTTGTTTGAGGATTTTAAAGGTTGCCATCTTTGTTTTTCAAGTATAACCACCTTGTGTATTTGTCATTAAGATTGTCATAAGCATTTTTCAATTGTATTTGAGTCAAATCAACACCATACTTTTCCTTAATGTCTGTTCCTAACTTGTTCCATGAATGTTTGTGCAAACTCAAACATTTTCTACCCACAGTCTGTACTTCTTCAATACAAGTATGCAATAAGAATTTAATTTGCTCATTACTCCATGTATGTTTATCTCCCATTGCTAATAACAAAAAACAAAGCATATAGAATACATTTCAGCAACTATTTATCAAAATTCAGCAAATATGTATCAGATTTCAACAAAGATTATTGCATATTTCAACATAACAAAAACCTAAATTAATGAATTTCAGCAATAATCCATCACATTTCAGCAACTATTTATCATAATTTAGCAACTATTTATCACATTTCAACAAGTTTTTTTTTGATATTTCAACTTAACTTTTTTATGTTTCGGCAACTATTTATGATATTTCAACATATATTTTTGATGTTTCAGCAAGGAATTCAGCAAGAATAAACAACTATTGATGTTTCAGCAAGTATTTATGATATTCCAGCTTAAATTTTTTATGTTTCAACAAGAATTAAAAAAAACGAAAAAAGAAGAAAAAAAACAAGTCAGAAAAATCCGATTTTAACAAGAATTCAAGAACATTCAACAAATAATCAACAATCATCAACGATTCAGCAAGAAAAAAGAATCATGAACCAAATATCCAACAAGAAAAAAGAAAAAAAGGAACGACTTACCTGATGAAGTCGAGTGACCGACCACGGAAGGAGGGTTCGTCGGGGAAGGATGTTGTGACGGCGAGAAGGCGACGACATCGAGAAGACTCCGATGACAGGGGATGAAACTGGAGAGAGCAGGGGGGTCGATAGGAGAAGAAGACGTCGTGCGACGCTATTTTCTTTGAGAGGCCTATTTTTTTAGGTTTTAGGTATGAAGAGGTGGGAAGAGGTAATGCAAATGTTGTCCCAAAAAGAACACGCATAGAAGTTTTTAACTCTGAAGACTTCTGAAAAACAAATAACTGTGGAATTAAAAGTGTTGCATGTGTGCCGCACCGCGCAACAATAAGAGGTATGAAGAGTTTTTTTTTTTAATTTTTTTTTTGTTATTTTTACAAAAAACAAACAACACCTTAGACATTTAGTGACGCAAAAGGCTTGAAAGTTGACAAGGCCAAGATTAATCGGGATAT
This sequence comes from Lactuca sativa, assembly GCF_002870075.4. Lineage (NCBI taxonomy): Eukaryota > Viridiplantae > Streptophyta > Magnoliopsida > Asterales > Asteraceae > Lactuca > Lactuca sativa. The sequence continues at coordinate 64,420,694 of NC_056625.2, read as the reverse complement.
AACCACCGCCATTGCTTTTTAATCGACTCCTTCCCTTTTGCTTCCTTTTACCTCAGCATGCGTCGAATTTCTGAGGAAGGTTTGATGCCTAATCATCTTCTCTTGTTGAAAATCTAAAGTAACACTCTTTTTTAATCTTTGCACCGTTCGCTTCATCACCATCGTAACCCTGCATTTTTTCTGTAATCCATACTCACTATCATGGCACCACCATTCGGTTACCCACCATGTCGCTCCTACTTCCTGCCTAAAATCCCTAGCCGTCACCACTGCATCATCATCATCGTGGATGCCACCTTTTCTTCTGCTGTCATTTTGGGGTTTTCAAGATTTTGCATTTTTCAAACTTTGTTTTATGAAATAAGACCAACCACATCAAAGTACATGAATTTTGGAGCAATATATAGGGTTTTATTAGGTTCATTCGATTTACAAGTTTGATGATGGTGCTGGAGGTACTAAAAGAGCAAGTACTCTTAAAATACAAAGTTTTCATACGTTGTTCCTTTCACGTACTGGATTGTTTTCTACATAAAAAGGGTTGATTTCCTCGAATCACTTCTAATTTATGCTATTACGACTTGATGTTTTTGTATTAATTGATATAATAGAAGTTTATATGATATTTGATATTTTAGTTAAGTTTTAATTATTTAGCATATAATATTCAGCATGGAAGTTGTTGTGTGCTCATTTTTTTTCCGAATGGTAAGTGGATTAAGCTTTACCCGGGGCATTGTCATCAAATTCTTAACAACATCTCTTGGAGTGTAAGTTTTATATCCTTATTTAAAGTTATAATAGTTGGTTTTTGTAAAGGTATTTGTTTGGTTCACTGTAGAGGCAACTTTATGTATGTGGAAATTTATTGGTTCCTAATTCCAAGTTCAGTCACTTTTCTTTTCATTTAATCTCTGCTATGGATATCTTCTTGTTTTTACATGTTCCTATAATTTATTAATTCCCTTTAACTAATTTATGTTCTGATTTTTGTTGCTCGGTGGATTACAAGGGGGATATGAAGTTTCGTTATCAGGCATGTGTAAGTTCTTATCTTTTGCATTTGAGAACGATCTAAATTGATTTAACCAAAATTCATTACAGAAGAAAGACCATACAAAGACTAAATACTTGGACAATTATACATAAATGACAAAAAGAGTCCTTCAACTATATTTATAAATATATTAACACCCCCCCCCCCCCTCAAACTCAAGATGGTTCATGAGGGACAAAATTGAGTTTGGAAAGTAGAATAGAGAAGCGTCTTGGACGATGAGCTTTAGTGAAGATATCAGCAGGTTGGTCGGTAGATGAGCTTGGAGATAGAGTAATGGTATTGCGAATGACATGTTGTCGAACAAAATGGCAATCGATCTCAATGTGTTTGGTGCGCTCATGGAACACGTCATTGTAAGCAATCTGAATGGCACTTGTATTATCACACCATATGACGGTCGGTGAAGAAAGAGAAAGACCCATATCTGATAGAAGCCAACGCAACCATACGAGCTCTTGGGTGGTGTCAGCAAGAGCCCGATATTCAGCTTCGGTGCTAGATCTGGCGACTAATGATTGTTTCTTACTACGCCATGAAATTAGCAAATCACCAAGGAAGAAACAAAATCCGGTGGTAGATCGACGATCTGTGATATCCCCATCCCAATCTGCATCCGAGAAGGCACGAAGCTCTAAAGATGAGGTGGATGAGAAGTAGAGACCATGGAATATGGTACCTTTAATATACCGTAAGATACGCAACACTGCAATATAATGAGTTGTTCGAGGAGAAGCCATGAACTGACTAACAATATGAACAACAAACGCAAGATCGGGACGTGTAACGGTCAGGTAGATAAGTGAACCGACGAGCTGACGGTAAAGGGTAGGATCAGAGAGGAGAGAACCATCACCCGGTGATAGATGAAAGTTAGGGTCTAAGGGTGTATTAGCAACCTTACAATCGGTAATACCGGCACGTGAAATAATATCTGATGCATATTTTGCTTGAGATAAATAAATGCCAGTGTCATGAGGAAGCACTTCAAGACCAAGAAAATAGTGAAGTAAACCCAAATCCTTCATCTCAAAATAAGAACTAAGTGACTGTTTTAGATCAAGAATACCATGAGCATCGCTACCTGTAATAATCATGTCATCCACATAGAGAATAAGAAGAATAGTGCCCGAAGTAGTGGTTTTAGTGAACAGTCCAGAGTCATAGTTGCTGGCGGTGAAACCCAAAGACTGAATAATAGTGTTGAATTTTTCAAACCAAGCTCTTGGTGCTTGTTTAAGACCATAAAGGGCCTTTTTGAGACGACAAACATGATCATGTGGGTGAGTAACACCTGGAGGGGGTTTCATATAAACTTCCTTGGTGAGATCACCATGGAGAAAAGCATTTTTGACATCCATCTGATAAAGAGGCCATCGGCGTACAACAACAACAACAAGAAGGCTACGAACCAAAGTAACCCTAGCGACAGGTGCAAAAGTCTCCTCATAGTCAATTCCATATTCTTGATTAAAACCTTTCGCAACTAATCTGGCTTTGTACCGATCGACAGTGCCATCCGAGTTTGTTTTGACTTAAAGCACCTATTTGGAGCCAATGATGCCCTTTCCTGATGGAAGAGAGACGATGTCCCATGTATGAGCCTTATTAAGAGCCTCTAATTCATCGGATATAGCTCTTTGCCAAAGTGGGTCAAAGGATGCTTCTTTATACGAAGATGGTGTATGGATAGAGAATAGAGTAGAATAACACTTGTAGTCACGAAGATGAGAAGGTATATGTCTTACCCGGGTGGATCGGCGATTGTCGGTAGTAAGTTCATCAGGCAAAACAGACATTTCAGGAGAGTCCATAGAGGAAGAGTTGGGAGTAGAATCACATGTAGACAACGATGTAGGATCAGATGGTGTAATAGAAGGAGAAGTATCAACAGGTGAAGAAGAGTCGGGAAAATGCAATGGTGAGGAATGAGATGGTGTGGCAGAAGACATGTCCATAGATGGAGACGAAGGATCGACAATTGTCTGCGAAGGTGGGACAGAAGATGGTGGTTGTCCCGGAAATAGTTGAACAGATGTATCAGTAAAGAAAGGAGGAACATGATCATATTCCAATTGAGATGTTGAAATGGAGGAGAACATTTTGTGTTCCCAGAAGACAACATGACGAGATATACGAAGTCGTTTGGAGATAGGATCCCAACACCGATAGCCTTTGTGTTCGATTCAGTATCCCAGGAAACAACAAAGACGGGATCGAGGTTGAAGTTTGGTGTGTTCATGTGGTTGTAGCAAGACAAAGCAAGCACAACCCCATACTTTGAGTAGATTGTAGTTAGGAGGTTGTCCATACAAAGCTTCATACGGAGACTGATTCTGGAGAAGTGTAATGGGATGGCGATTAATGGTGTAGACTGCTGAAAGGGCAGCCTCACCCCAAAAACGTTCTGGGCATTGAGCTGAGATAAGTAAGGTACGAACAATATCTAGGATATTCGATGTTTGCGTTCAGCTCTACCGTTTTGTTGGGAAGTACCGGGGCAAGAGTATTAAGATACGGTGCCTTGTTGGCGGAGGAAGTCAAGGAAAGAACGTTCTTTGTATTCCATGGCATTGTCGGCACGAAAGACTTTTATGTGTTTAGCAAACTGGATTTGGATCATACGTGCAAAATTCATGTATATATGGGGTAGTTCAGATCTATTTTTCATTAGATATATCCAAGTAAATCGCGTATGATCATCAAGAAAGATAACAAAATATTTTGACCCTCCCATTGAAGGAAGAGGAGAAGGTCCCCACACATCTGAATGAATCAAATCAAAAGAAGCAACTGAATTAACATCATTTCTACAAAATGGTAAGGCATGTTGTTTTCCCAATTGACATGATAAACAAGATAACTTGTCAGGTTTAACCGACCCCAAAATACCAGATAAAGTAAGAACTTTAAGTTTATCAAAAGTGATATGTCCCAATCTTGAATGCCATGTATATATATATATATATATATATATATATATATATATATATATATATATATATATATATATCACTGGGAGAGCCATCGGATGCTGATAGAGAAGAGTGAAAAAAAGGTTGTGGTTTGCAGAGATAAACTAGCTCAAACTGCCGACCCACTTTACGGCCTATCCCAATTGTTTTCTTCGTGTTGGGATCCTGAAGATAACAACCAGAAGGGGAGAATAAAGTGTTTAGACCCATATCACAAAGCTGTCCCACTGGAATTAAGTTAACTGATAGCTTTGGGATGTAAAGTGTATCTGGTAAGGATAATTGGGCTGTAGAAATATGCCCACTGTAATGAACAGGTAGACTGGTTCCATTAGCGGTCGTAACAACAGATGGAGATGTAGTTGTGGTTTGTGTGACAAATACATCAGGTTTTGAGGTCATGTGATTGCAACAACCAGAATCAAATAACCAAGCTTTACCTGCAACCGTTGAATTGGCTATGATTGGTGAGGAGCTTGACATAACTTGTTTTATGAGCTCGATTACATCATCAGAGGTAAAAGTGTTGAGGCTCTGAGCTGTTGAGGACCCCGAAGGCACATTGGAAGAATCTGGAGCATAAACTGTTGTAGTGATATTTTTGATGCGATCTGGATTCTTAAAACAGTTAGATGCAAAGTGCCTAGGATGTTTCTTTTGACAAAAAAATACAAGAACAGTTCGGACAATCCAATAGTTGATGACCATTATCATGACAATATGAGCACTGAGATGATTTTCTATTGTGTGGAAACTAAGGTTTATTGGATGTGAAGTTTCGAACGCCTTTGTGGAAAGGTACAACAAGAACTCCATCAGTGATAAACTAGTTGATGAAGCAGGAACTCCCAACCTGGTTTCTTCTGAGATAAGTTCAGCTATCACAGCTTCAAGAGTAGGAAGAGGAGACCTATGTAGGAGAGAAGCTCGAACAGGTTCATAACGATCTTGTAGCGCCATAAGAAAGATCATGAGATGTTGTTGTTTTTGATGGGTAGTTGAAATCATAGCATCCTCTTGACATTTGAAAGTGGGTCCCACAAGAGTCAGTTGATCCCATATAACTTGTACTTCAGATAGAAATGCACTGATGGTTTGACCTGGTTGTTGATGTTTGCTAAGAAGCCCAGACAAAAGGTGATACTGATGAGCCATATCAGTGGTGGTATACCTATCTTTAAGAAAATCCCATATTTCTTTACCAGTGACAAAAAGCCCAAATTGTTGATTGATTTCTGTTGTTGAAGTATTACACAGAATGGTGACAATTTCTCCATTCTTACACAACCAATTTTCTTCTCTAATGTCAAAGGCATCTTGATCTTCCCTTTCTTTTTGAACTGGTCTAGGTATAGCACTTGTAACAACCCTCCATAGTTTGCGAGATTGAAGATAGCTTGTCATATGTCGAGCCCATATAACATAATTAGATCCATCTAATGTAATTGAGATTGGGCGAGGTGTGACAAAAGGAGTTGTCATTGTTTAGGAAGGAAATACAAGAAAGGAATGAGAAACTTGAAGAATGTTGTGGAAACCTCGTGAACAGTATAGTGAGTTCAATTTTACCAGAAAATAGGGGAGATAATGGCTGCTCAGATGTTATTACGAGAGATAGCTGCTACAGGGGTGACGATAAGGCATTGAATCAACTATTGTTGTAGTGGTAATGAGACACACCATAAAAGTCGACCAGTCAACCGGAGATGGTGAGAGGAGACGAACTTGGTAGCCACTGGAAGCCCTAGCGATTTGGAGCCCTAAGCTCTAATACCATGAGAACGATCTAAATTGATTTAACCAAAAGTCATTACAGAAGAAAGACCATACAAAGACTAAATACTTGGACAATTATACATAAATGACAAAAAGAGTCCTTCAACTATATTTATAAATATATTAACAACATTCATTTGAGATTGTTTATTTTCAATCTTACTTAATTATCATTTATCAAATTCATTTTTTTTTTTGAAGTGTTTGATATATATGTTGGATTAGTGTCTAAGTCCATAACTATTTTGGTATGTACTTGACCCGATGGTGCATGGTCCTTTTGGGTTGCCTTCACCAAAGCAACTTGATAGGATGAATTATGGAGAGAAAGGATTAAATATGATTTATTAATATATTATGAGAATAATATATTAAAGGAGAAATCATATTGTTTAATTAATATTAGTCAATAATTATTTGGTAATTAGTTTTGTGACTAAAAGAGATTAATTAAACTTAAGGGACTGGAATTGTAATTATAAGATAATTGCAATTTGGGCCATGGATTGCCTTATATTAAGGAGTAGACGAATTCTATAGGGAAACCCAAGAAGAAATCGTCCAAGGCCTTAAGGAAAGGAATCTATGGGTTGCTTAGGGCTTAAGCATCCAATTTAGGGTTTCCTTGTTAGATAACCCTAATAGCCTCCTATATATATATATATATATATATATATATATATATATATATATATATATATATATATATATATATATATATAGATCCCTTATGACCCAAAAACGTGGCTAAGCATCCTTCTAGGGTTTCACACGTTTTAGGGCAGCCTCCATCCTCTTTCCTCCTCATCCTCTTGCTCTTGGTGTTTGTGAACCATTAGAGGAGTGACATTTGTGACTCTAAGCTTTCTAAAGTCAATAGAAGGAGGAATTGGGATTGTTATTGCTATATAACAATCAAGGTATGATCTAAACCCTAATTATATGTCATATTGATTATCATATTCTAGATCTAGGGTTTATAGTCTTGGATAAATTGCATGTACAATAGAGAAATCTAGATCCAAGCATTAGGGTTTGTATGAGCACATAGGATGTTCTTATGACCAAAACCCATTAGTGGTATCAGAGCCTTGATTGGTTTCTATTGTATTGATGCCTTGTATGTTGAAAAAATTCGTTTTTTGTGGTTCTACTTGCTGAACTCACCGAGTCTATAGATGAACTCGCCGAGTCCATGCCTGACTCGACAAGTCGGCTGGTCAGAATGAGGGAAAACCGGGATTTCTTGCTGTTTTTGCTTGAGGATACTTACCTTATCATATTAGATCAATATAAATCCAATTTTTTGATATATATGACTATATTCTTGATCTAATTGAAGATATTTATCAATTAATAAAATATTTGTTTCCTTATGTGATAATTGATTAATTATTTTGATTAAATTGGTAAATTGTTTTGCAAGAAATCATTAAATAAATCAAATATGGATAATTATGTGATTAAATGTTAATTTAGATTATTTGTTATTTGATCCTTGTGTTATGAAATGTTTCATATTTTCCCCTTTAGGTTTTATAGTTTAAATTTGACCTCAAAAGTTTTGTTGTTTTGAAATTTAAATAGTTGAAACCCTAATGTTTTGAAAAAGGTTTCAAAACTTGCCTTCAAGTTTTGGAATTTAAATTTTGATTAATAGTTTAATTTTGATGTATATTTAAATTCTAAACCCTAATGTTTTGAAATGTTTCAAAACTTGCCCTCAAGTTTTGGATTTTAAAAGTTGATTAAAGGTTTAATTTAGGAATGTTAAATTCTAAAACCCTAGTATTGTTTTGAAAAAGTTCAAATCACACCCTTATGGTTTTATTAATTAATTAAGGTGTATAATTAAAGGAGGTTTAATAAATCCATAAAAGTTTTGGTTTAAAATTTAATTGAATTAAGGGTATAATTATTAAATTTGACCACCTAATATTTTAAAAGTGTAAAATACACCCTATACTATATATAACATTAAAAGTCTAACATTATATATATGTATGAGTAAAAGTCAGTCTTACCGTTAGTAGGCCTCATTCACGAAGCTGTCTATAAGGGGTGTTTAAGGAAATTGCCTATAAAATGGCGATTGAATGAGTATCCACTCTTACCCACCGCACTCTTGACTAGTGGAGGGTCATTAGCCGAACGGGTAGGATAGGACGAAAACCTTCCATTATAAGTATAGTGAAATATAAAAGTAACTAAATGTTTTTCAAATTCCCAATCTTAGTTACTTAGGCAAAGTGAATTGATGCAATTCCATGAAATTACACTTTGTGCCCTTGCGAAGACGTTAGTGGAGCGTGTGTGGTTTACCAGCACACTAAATGGTTCTAAGCAACGGTAGCAAAGGGTGACTCAATGTTTGTCATAGTTCGGTGGAGCGTGTGTGGTTTACCGGCACATCGAATAGGTGATTGTAACATGTGAGGGCACCATGTAAGTTTGCATGGTTATTCACACCCGCTTTGTGATCCTCGGCATCCCAGTCACAAACAAGAGGGGCATATCGAGATTTAAACATGCCATTGAAATGTTCAATGAATCTCATAGGATCTAGGAGTTTTCATAGATTTAAAACTTAAATTTCTTTTTCGTTTTTCATGGTGGAAATTAGTGAATCGTCATTCACTTACCTTCAAATGTTTTGCAATTTGGGTTACGACATCCCTCTCCCGAGTTGTAGAATATTGTGTTGGGTCCTAGCCTTAGTATCTCATTTGGGTGATTTACTAAGGACTCAATGAATCAACTAACTTGAATTCGTTTTCTCTTGTGTTGTAGATGTCAAAGTTCGACAACTATGGTCTTCCCAAATTCCGTGGAACAAGCATTCCACATGAATATGGTATTCCACGATTCGATAGAGGAACAAGAAATCATGCTTCACTTCCTCCACCTCCTCCAATTGTTCTCCCTAACCCACAAGAACGAAGAATTGAAAGGTTCAATATCACTAAATCCCTATTGGAAATGAAACATGAAGATGGTAAACCCGTGTGTGCCCACGTTCTAGGAATGAAATCACACATTGATAGGTTGATAATGTTGGGTGTGTCATTCCTGGATGAGTTGGATGTGAACTGGGTTTTGCAGTCACTGCCTGAATCATATAATGAGTTCAAAAGAAAGTATTATATGATGGATCATGACCATAACCTCATTGACCTAACTTACATGCTCATTGCTGCTGAATCAGAAATGATTTGGCGAAGCAATGGAGCGTATTTGTTGGGAAAGTCAAACGACCATGCTTCTGAGGACGTTCTAGGAGAATCGACCTGCGTTTGCTACCAAGAGAAAGGGCGTTGGATAGAAGTCTGCTCTAAGAGCCTGAAGATTCCAGAAGATGGGAGAGTCAAAGAGTATGGCTGCGCTTCAGGTAAAATCCACTATCTAACTCCGTAAGTTCCTATTCATTGATTCTTAATACATGATGTGATAAGATTGCATTTGAATCTTTTGCAGGATCGGTGAAAAGAAAGGAAGCTTGGTGAAAGAGCAAGATGAATCTAATCACAAGGAATAGATCTTGATCGCATGGACTTGAAGATTAGATTTTGAGCTTAGATAGTTATGATAGAGTTGTTAGAAAATTTTCTTTTGAAATACATAGTTTTCAATGGATTTTGCATTGTAAGGACAAATGTTTTCCGCTGCTTTTATAAATAAAATAAATTTTGGTTTGACTTATTTATTTATTTGTTTATTTCCTTGCAATGAAATCGTTATGAAAATTGGTGTTTGCATATTTCTACAACAAATAGATATGATTTTATTTATGGTGTTTATGGAAAAGTCGAGAATTTACCAAATAGGGAGCGTTTCTCATCGCCCAAGTTTCAATTGGACAGAAATTTGGAATCATGCAACTTGGTTGCACGAAGAATGAGAAATTTCATATTTGGAAATTAGACTAATTCATTAACAAAGTGTCAAGTGAAGGACTAGGAGATCGAGTACACAAAGTTGTGTGTTGGTCAAAGTCCACCATAAGAGTAACAAGATATTCGTCATGGTTTACTAAAAATTTAGTAAATATGATTATACTTATAAGATTAAGTGTAATTCGGAATTGATTAAAAAGGTTTAAATCAATAGCAAAACGAATAAGAAGAATCATGTAGGCAGAAAGATAAAAGTTTCTCCATTCTAAGAAGAAGGGAGAGTAGATTTTATGCTTTATGATAGGTCTTAATGATTAAGAACCATATCTCAATTGATCCTCTAAGTGAGTCTTAGTACAATTGTATGTTTAAGAAGAGGAATCAAGGATTGAAGAAATGGTTAAATCAAGAAGTCAATCATACTTCGTTCCAATAACAAGTCTTAAAGTTAAGATTGTGACAATGAGTGACAAGTATTAAGAAGGTTTATAACATTCATCAAATGTAGAATATGGAAAAAGGTTTTCTTGTTCTCGCACATTTGAAATTGGTAAGCTGTGATGTCTTGGATAAGACAAAGACCAACTAAGACCAATTTATGAAGTGTTTTGATAAAAGATACACTAACTCTTGAATATTTGTGAAACAACCCAAAAATACGACCCAAAAATTTCAATTTTTATCATATCAAAAACATGAAACAAAGTATCACATAACAAAATCATACGTTGCGTGTTTCAAAAACTATGATAAAATACTGAGAGAGAGAAAACTGTATCACAACTATATCCAAACATATCAACTAACGGAATCAACCCCCAGGACAAAAACTGAAGCTGTGGTGTGTGCGATGCCATCATCCCGAGCTCTTCCCTTTGCTTGCGGAAGTACCTGAAACCAAAACTAAAACTGTAAGCACGAAGCTTAGTGAGCTCCCCCAAACTACCACATACCATACAATACATATAAAGCACATACTGGGCCTTGCCCACTGCATCAGACCGAAGTCCGGAACTAGCTGCATCGGACTGAAGTCCGGAACTGACTGCATCGGACCGAAGTCCGGAACTGACTGGGACCTTGTCCCCTGCATTGGACCGAAGTCCGGAACTGACTGGGACCTTGTTCCCTGCATCGGACCGAAGTCCAGAACTGGCTGATCATGGCATAGCATAACACATATCAACTAATATAAACACATATATTGCATACTGCATCGGAACAGAGTTTGGAACACCTAACACAAACATGCTTGAATCACAAAGACATCAAGCACTCTAACTACTGCATCGGACTAAAGTCCGGGACTACTGCTAACTAAACGGGCCGGCATTGTGGCCGTAGACCCGTTCCTACTGGAAGGAAACTCACCTCGTGAACTGGCTGCTGTGTGAATGGCTCTGGAAGCTAACTCCTGCTGCTCCGGTATCTCCCCGACTATAAATCCATAAACACACTCAATCAAATGCTAATCACTGCACTGGGGTAAAATGACTCTTTTACCCTTGGTCAAAGTCAACCCTCTCGGTCAAAGTCAACCCACAGTTGACCTGACTTGCCGAGATGGGCCGCCAACTCGCCGAGTCTCTAGTCTCACTTCTTAGCCCTACTCGTGGCTACTCGTCGAGTATGGCATCGACTCGACGAGTACCCTCTCGATCCAAGAACTCAGACAATCTGCATTCGACTCGCTGAGTCATATGAACAACTCGACGAGTTGTTCTTGAGCTAAGAAGATTGCCTTGGACTCGCCGAGTTGTATGAACAACTCGTCGAGTCCCTCCATTACTGAGTCTGCCCTCCAAATCACTGAGTCCACTCTACTACTCACAGGCTCCCACTCGACATCACTCAAAAGGGGAAAAACGGGACTCGCGACTTGACTCGCCGAGTCGTTCTTCCGACTCGCCGAGTCACATCCATGCAGCTACTCTAAACTCGATTCTGCTTGAATCCAACGTCTAAAACTTATAGATATGGGCTTCCTTAGTTCGATTAGCACGTAAAGATTCTATCTTTACGTGCCCATAAGCGACCAAGAAGATAATAAGGCTCAAAAAGCATAATAAAGGCTAGATCTAGGGTTCTTATGCAAAGCATCTTCAAAAAGGCAATAGATCCAGGCTCTACAACTCCTAAATGAACAGATCTAGGGATATCTCGACCTATTAAGGCATCCATACAACTATAAGGTTTGGAAAATACATCAAACTAGCCCTAGAAGTGTTCTAATGGAGGTCTAAAGCATAAAACAGAAGGAATCCGAGAAATACCTCAATAAACTCTGATTTTGCCCTTGGATCTTTGCTCTACACCTCTTCTCTTTGTTCCTTTCTTCTTCTTCTTCTTCTTCAAGCCTTCAAAATCCACACAAAAACACTTAAAACAATCAAGGGATGGATTAGGGTTTTCTCACAGCTTTCTGAGGGTGAAGGAGGCGAGTTTGGGGCACATAACATTGCTTAAATAGTGAGCAACCCGGGGATTTAGGGTTTCTTCCTGGCAGGCAGACTCGCCGAGTCCCGAATATGGACTCGCCGAGTCGCCGACTAACACGTGCTCGAAAACTCGACCCTACTCGACGAGTCAGGCCATAGACTCGCCGAGTCCCTCAATAAAACTTCTAAATAAATGCCACGGAAGCAACATACCAGAGACGGGGCGTTACAATTTGTTTGTCAAGAAATGTTTATTGACAAGAGAATCTTATATGTCAAGGAGTCAGTGGGAGTCTTAATGGTCTTGAAAGGTTTCAAGAACAAATCAAATAAACCTTATCGATCATCACTAGCACACGAGTTGAGGTTTACAACCTATCATGTTGACATTATTTTGTTTATATGCTGTTCCAATTGAGTTAATTATGCATATGAGTTCTATGAGTTCTCGTTCGAATGCATAAAAGGCAAGGACCTTGATCAATGAAGAGTACATTGATAGGAAAGGGTGAGCTGCTTAGCTACTTGGAAGACGTGGTGGGCAGCTGTGCTACCATAAAGCAAGAAATCAAGATTAAGAAAGTTCGGTCCATATGAGTTTGAATTTGTCGTAAACTTTGGTTTTGACAAATTCACATGGATAGGAACACATACATCATTTAAATCTAAGTGTCATAATATAAGTCCCTGAACTGCCCGTGTATCAGTCAAATCCGTTTGATGGTGCGGAATCCCAATCAAACGGATGATGTAAAATAAAATAGAAAAGAAGAAGAAGAAGAATATGATGAATCTATGTATGTATTGATATGAATGATAATCCGGATACAAAAGATTCACACACGATTTCTCTCTCTGGCCGTAAACTACTTCGTGTTCATCAAATCATCAATCTTTACTCCTCACCCTAACACCTCTATTTATACATGTTAGATATGGGCCGGAAACATATGGGCCGTAAATGAGTTTACGGCCGTAAGGTGTTTACGGCCGTAAACTCGGCCGTAAACTAGACCGAAAATCCACAATTATTACACAAAAATACAATGCCCAGAAAAGTAAAGTATAAACCATATTTTGACCCAACAATCTCCCCCTTGGTTTATAGCTTTCTTTTCTTAATGACCTAACAAGCTCCCCCTAAAAAGTAGTTGGCTCTTCTTGTCAATCTTCAATGGGAGCTTGGCTTCAGCTTTAACCTTCGATTTCTTCACAGCATCAGGATGAACATATGAATCTTCAAAGAATGACTTCATCTTGAGCACTTGAGGTTTTCTTCAGAATTTGGCATTGAACGCACATTGGGTGAGGAGGCTTGACGTACTGATTCTTGAAAGATGGCGCATTCAGCTTGAGAATCTTCAGAGAGAACAAATCTTCTAGATCACTTCAGCAAGTTCATAGATAGCAGTAGACTGTTTGAGGAGGCTTCAATGCAATCCGTCACATAATCTTCAATTGCAGCTTCACCTTGTTTCTGGGATTGAAGGATTGAATGTTGAAAGAATAATCTTCATTTCTTGCTCCTTCGAATGAGAATTCTTCGATGCTCACGGACGAGGCTTTGGCTCAGAAATCTTCAGCACAAACTCCATGAGTCTTATCTATACCTGAAATCACTATTCAAGACAAAAACAAAAACTAAAAGAAAACTTAGCACACAAATTAAAATAGAAACAAAAGTATTTTTTAGATTTTTGATTTTTCTGAACAAGAAATAAAACAGAAATAACACTATTTTTGGATTTTTAATTTTTGATTTTTTTCTTTGATTTTTTTTTGTTTTTTTTTTTTTAATTTTTTTAACTCTCCCCTAATATTTAAATTAGAAGAAACTATAATAGATTTAACAAAAATAAAATGATATCTAACTTTAAGAGAGATTTGGGATCAAAGTTTTTAGACAACCTTTATCCACTTGTCGGTACCTTCCATATTCACATCTTTGTCTGGTCGATCGTCGGTATTGTTGTCCACTTAAACACGAAAAATTTGTGACTTATTTAGGACATACTATTTGATACAAGACAAGGTAAACTTAAGTTCCTAAAAATTATATCTGATCCTAATTCCTTAGATACTATATCTTAAGGACCATTCATCTGACGACGACCAGGGATATTGTTGTCCACCTAAATTGAGCAGCGAGATCTATAGACAATCTGTATGAGTTCAATTTTTAAGTGTACTGGAACGTGTTTCCCGCTTCCTGATATGCCCCAGCCATCAAGAACTTCCAGAGTACTCCTTACACCGGGTGAGCAGACAACCATTCAGAGAGAGAAGAGATACAGAATTCTATTGCTAACTACTTCAGAGGGGTTGAGAAGAAGAAGGTTGCATATGTTGTGTACCAGGTCGGATTAGAAGTCGCGCAAAGGAGACAGCATATGGCTAACAGATGAGAAGTTTTTCACACATACATTTCACACATATATTTCAAGCACATATATATTTCCTACAGAGAAATGGAGTTGCATATGTTGTGTACCAGGTCGGATTAGAGGTCACGCAAAGGAGACAACATATGACTAACAGAAAGAAAGAAAGAAAATGATATTCTACAGACCTAATTTATCGGAATTTACCAGTCGCCCCATCCAACCGGAATTAAGGACAGAATCCGCACATCGAGGAAAAGTTAAGCCACGGTTCCAAGTACAGGTTCATTTAATGTGACGAGTAGATTCCCATATATATCTCCCTGCTCAACCTATCCGAGCGTCGTATTATCAGGCTGAATGGATCTAACTAGGTCAAGATTTGTCAAGTCTATGAATTTCCTAAGTTCAACTCTGCCTAGTCAAGTCCGTTTTAAAAAATTTCGTGCCTACCGACACATCAAGTCAGAGCATAGACCCTTCAACTTCGGGTACGTTACGCAGACTCAGGTTGCCTGTTATCACATTATCATATCACTTCCCAGAACATCTCCCTCAAGCACATTTCATAACCAACATATTTTTTTTGATTTTCTAATGTTTTTGGATTTTTTTTATATTATTTTTTTTTTAAATTAAAATTTTCTAATTTTTGTTTTGTTTTTATTTCTCCCCCTAAATTTGTGCATAGGAGAGAAACGAAAGTAAATGCGCAAATTTAAACTATCCTAAAACAAAAATTAGTCTTTAAAGTGAATCAGCTTCAGAAAAACTCAGGAGTATAGAGAAGAAAACGCAAATCGTAAGTCACCGATTGAATTTGCATCCAAAAGGTCTGAGAACAGCACACGTAATCTCAGAACAGATCCGAAAATTCTTCATGTTGTTAAGCACTAACCCCATGTGATCCCTTCTTTTCTTCTTTTCCCGCAAAAGGACACATACTCTCAAACAAAGGTCTGAATGTTGTACAGTTGAGAGATGTCCCCAATCATATGCCAGGAGCAGCCATTACCAACAAACCGAAGTCTGATGATATGCCTCCATAGCTGCTCCGACACGAAGCGGGATCAGTTGGTCTTTGGAACCCAGTCCATTTTGAAACTGGGTCGACCTTTGTCATCCTTGCACGATACTCTCTCCCATGACATGTCCTGCTTATCACAAACAGAAGATGTAGAAACGTTAGAAGCATTAGGAATTTTGGGAGTTTGAGCCTTCGGAACCCATTTGTAGTTGGGTTTAACCCATTTTTTTTTCGATCTGATGGGTGGCTCAGTGCTTGCTTTGGAACTTGAAGCCGGCTGCCGAGATGACTTTGACCTAACCAGTCTTGGCTTCACAGGAGTATCTCTTGAACTGGGCTTGTTGGCTGACATTTCCTTCTTGCCCTTGGGATTCGGATTCTTGGCCTTGGGAGTTGAATTCTTGGCCTTCTGCGCGTTCCAGTCGTCAATATCTGAATGTGACCTTGAGGGGTATCTTTTGGAGTGTCTCCCTCTTGACGCGTTCTGCCAGCCTTGTGCGTAGTAGGGAACATACGCGCGATTAGGACAATTTTTGGCAATGTGTCCAGGTGTTCCACAGTGAAAACATGTCCTCTTCTTCACTGGGGAGTTGTCTCTTCCTGCCCCTGGTGGCATATCCTTGCCTTGTCTCTTACTTTTCCTACACGCATAGTTGCAACAGGCACGCTGTTTAGCTTGAAATGGTGGCCTATATTTACCAATGGGAGGTTGATTAGAAGCAACAGATTCAGAGTTCAGGGGGTCGTTTGTTTGTTTAGAAGAACTCTCCTTGTTCTCATCCTTTGCTACTTTACCTGCACATGTAACAGAAGCATCAATATTTTCAACATTAATAACTCCTCCTGACACAAATCCAGCTGGTTTTCCGTATTTAAGATGTGCCTCCCTGTCAATTTCTTCTTGTTTCATAGGGTTGGATGTGTAGTTATGATTGTAAGGAGGAGGTACACTATCATACCCTAGACCCTTGTGTTGATTCCTTTTAAACTGCATGCTTTGGTCTATCATATTTGCAACCACCTCACTTGAGAAATCATATTTTCTAACATCAAGTTTGGCAGTTTCAAACTTTCCTTTCAAAGATTCAACTTCAGCCACTAGCTCAACATTTTGTTTGACTACATAATCATAGTTTTCACATTTGTTACTGTAGTCTTCCTGAAGTTTCCTAAAGTCCTTGGTTTTAGCTTCTAATTCAGCCTTCAGGGGTTTCTGTCCTTTCCTGAGTTGATATCCTTTATATCTCAGGTCCTCAACTTTCCCTTTTAATAAATCAATTTGTTCCCGAAGAAGTTTAATCGTATCTTCACATGACTGAGAATATGAAAATTCACATGAATGAGAACACGACACTTCATTGACCGGAAGGTTTGCTGAACTCATTGTTTTTCGACAATTCAAAGCGTTAAGTTCTTCAATTATATCAGCCAGACTAAGACGATTGAGATCTTTTGTCTTCTTGATGTCAGCCACGTCCATGTCCCACGATTTTGGAAGTGAATTCAACAGCTTTTTGTTGATCTCGGACTTAGTCAAGAAGATCCCGGCTATATTCATCTCAGTAGTGAGTGTAGTAAATCTCTGCAATTGAGTTTCGAGGGTTTCTCCAGGGATATTATCGAAAAAGTTGAAATTTTGTCTTAACATATCCTGACAACTCTCTTTCATGTTTTTAAACCCCTTGTAGACTTTAAAATCAATTAATTAAAAAATACAACTAGAAGCTAAAATAAAACTTAAAAGTCAAATTTAAAAAAGGCCTTTTTTTTATTTTTAAAAAAAATTAACCTTAAAAGTCAAATTTTAAAAATTAAACTTGAAAAGTCAAACCGAAAGGTTAAATTTGAAATTTTAAAAGTTAAATGAAAAAGTCAAGATTTAAAATTATTTTTATTATTTTGGATGAAAAAGGAATTTAAAATAAAAAGGAATTGAGTTTTGGGGTTAAAAGTGTCAAAATTGTAAAACTTGAATGCGAAAAAGACGCCTTATTAATTAAATTCCGAAGCTAAGAAACAAAAAGCCTTCTAGTCGAGTTGGAAAGGCGCGGGTTCTCCTCCCAGTAGACCCGGGTTCGAACCTTGCAAGACGCGAAGCTGTTTCAATTTTTATGAAGCGCACGCAGGAGCCGCAATCCACTGACCGAGCCGTGATCCGAGCCGAGCCGTTATGAGCTGCAGACAAGCCGACCGCAAACCGCCGAGCCGAGCCGCAAGTTCCGAGCCGCCGCAAATTCTCAGCCGTATACTTCCGGAAACCCTAGCCGTAAACTCAAAAGCCGCCGCCGGCCGTAAACAGTTTCCGGTTACGTGAAAATTCGACTTTGAAGTTCCAAAACTCGATCAAAAACCCCTTTTTATGAAAAACACAAAGAACAAACCCCCCTTATTTTTGCGAGATCTATCCAAAAACGCAAAAATATTTCGAAAATAAGATCAAATAATGCCCCAAATAGAGTTTACGGCCCAAGAACTCGGTGTTTACGGCCGTAAGCTTGGACCGTAAACACAGAATATTCGAAATTTTAAACGAAATAAAACCTTTTTACTGATACAACTTGGCTCTGATACCAATTGTAAGTCCCAAATCTGCCCGTGTATCAGTCAAATCCGTTTGATGGTGCAGAATCCCAATCAAACGGATGATGTAAAATAAAATAGAAAAGAAGAAGAAGAAGAATATGATGAATCTATGTATGTATTGATATGAATGATAATCCGGATACAAAAGATTCACACATGATTTCTCTCTTTGGCCGTAAACTACTTCGTGTTCATCAAATCATCAATCTTTACTCCTCACCCTAACACCTCTATTTATACATGTTAGATATGGGTCGGAAACATATGGGCCGTAAATGAGTTTACGGCCGTAAGGTGTTTACGGCCGTAAACTCGGCCGTAAACTAGACCGAAAATCCACAATTATTACACAAAAATACAATGCCCAGAAAAGTAAAGTATAAACCATATTTTGCCCAGTAAAGTATAAACTCGGCCGTGTTTACGGCCGTAAACTCGGCCGTAAACTAGACCGAAAATCCACAATTATTACACAAAAATACAATGCCCAGAAAAGTAAAGTATAAACCATATTTTGACCCAACACATAAGATTTCCTCCTTCATGAAAATGATTGTGAGGAAATGCTTTCACTAAGAAAGATTTTAAAGATAGTGATTGTAAAATTGCATTCTCAAATTCAATTATGGTTACGGTATCCCTTTCCATGATTTGAATTGTGAGGTCTGGCAATTAGTCTTAATTATTTAGACACACATATAAACTATCTAAGGCAAAGGTGTATAAGTTCAAGAAGCCTTGATAAAAGATTATCAAAGCACTAAGTATTAGAAACATGAACTTAAGAAATTCAATACGTATTGATTTTCTAGAAGTTAAGCTGGTTTCTGAATACATGTCAAAGCTAGTGGGAGCATAAGTGTTATGTTTATAATAATCATCATGATAGTGGGAGCATAAATGTTACGATTAAATGATTATTAAGGCACGTATTGCAAGTTGGCAATATTAATTATAGAAAACAAGATTTATACCATGCAAAGTCGTAAGGGTTGTAAAGTTGTTTTGCTATAATTAAGGGAGAGAATATTATGCTTCATTTCAAATCTAAAGGCTTAGGTTGTGGAATGTTAATAAATTTAGTCAAAGGTAAATAGCGTGTTCTTAAAATTTCGATTATGATTACGGCATTCCTCTTTACAAGTCGAATTTTGAGAACATAGCAAATAAAATATTATGGCAGAAGATTGATGAAGTATCAAATCTTCATGTAAGACATTATGCATTGTGTCCCATACGCTTCGGGTATAGGATCGATTGCATAGGCTATAATATTTGACCATTCTAAAATTTTCCAAATGTCTAGCGCATTTAGAGGGAAAAAGGACAAGAATTGGTTTTGACTAAGATAATTAAACAACTATCAAAGGACAATCCAAAGTTCGTCGAGGATTGGTCGTTTGTGAGTAGTTGGAAGTATAGTATTGGAAAATATGGAAATGTTTCCATATTGGATGGACCATATCGACATTATTATGAATAGATAAGATTCTATTAAGAATAAGTTATCATATGGAAAATATGGAAACGTGTCCATATTGGGAATTGAATATTGAAAATCTATGTCTAGATTAGAAACTTTTATGCAAAAGGATGTTCAAAGGAATGTACTTTGAGTGAGAGACATCATATCTAAGGAATTGTGTTGTAACAATCTCCGATAGAAGACTTTCTAATTTCATTGGCAATAGTCTTTGTGACTTTAGTGCAGTGACATTACAAAAGGGATCATTGCATAAAATGTTAGAATCTAGCATATTTTATAAGTGGCAAGAATTTGATATTCTTACACTTATGAAAAAGGATTTGGAGTTGTGAAATGAGAATGATTGAAAATGTGTTCAATTTGATCTATTTCACAAAGTAAGAACCATAGGTAAACATTGTGTGCATGCTAGGAGCATAGGACAAGTGTAATAATTCAAGTAAGAAGTTGATTAACCGAAACAACAAATAATGAGTAATCGATATGGTGATAAATAAAAGGTGTTTTATTTATGCTCAAAGGTTTGAGGCCATATGGGATTAGTATTATCCTTGTGTTTCACTTTGCATGTTTTGACTTCCTGAATAATTTAATTGGTTAAGAACAGTCAAACTATTCAAACGGGCCACAGTCGTTCATATGTTGGAAGTAGGTATGAATGAAGACTGTCGTGAATTGGTGTGTGGATTGTCTAAAGAGCATTAGACATAAGCAAATGTTTGCTGCAACGTTCATGAGTACTTATGAATATGATTTAAGCATTGGATTAAACCCACGCTCACTTGGATCACTCCATGAATGTATCACAAGTGATTGGTGAGACGATAACATCTTATATTCTTGAAACCGAGATGTGTGAGTTGTATCTTGCAAATCAGTTGCACATTGATAATATATAAACGCACTAGTAACTTGGTGTTATAAAACATATTGTTGTGTGTGATTTGGTGAGTAAGTGCAAGGAAGCATTGTATCAAAGTTTATCCGTTCCTTTTATCCAAAGTAGGATAAAAGCGATATCTTTGGTCCCCTCGATGATTTAGTGATGACAAACGTAAATGCTCGGCCGGGCTAGGGCTAATTTGATTTGTTCAATTAGTCAGTCGTCATAAATCAGAAGTCGAGATATAGTACAAAGAGAATGATTTGAAATCATGTCTCATATGATATCCAGAATGGAGGACTATATGATCCCTTATCTAAAGGACACGCGTATCTGATAGGATCAGAGTTGACAGCGGCTTTGGAAAGCTACGATTGCAGATCAGGATCTGAAGTTATACGCATAATAGTTATTAGACTTATCCAAGTGGGAGACTGTTGGATTAGTGTCTAAGTCCATACCTATTTTGGTATGTACTTGACCCGATGGTGCATGGTCCTTTTGGGTTGCCTTCACCAAAGCAACTTGATAGGATGAATTATGGAGAGAAAGGATTAAATATGATTTATTAATATATTATGAGAATAATATATTAAAGGAGAAATCATATTGTTTAATTAATATTAGTCAATAATTATTTGGTAATTAGTTTTGTGACTAAAAGAGATTAATTAAACTTAATGGACTGGAATTATAATTATAAGATAATTGCAATTTGGGCCATGGATTGCCTTATATTAAGGAGTAGACGAACTCTATGGGGAAACCCAAGAAGAAATCGTCCAAGGCCTTAAGGAAAGGAATCTATGGGTTGCTTAGGGCTTAAGCATCCAATTTAGGGTTTCCTTGTTAGATAACCCTAATAGCCTCCTATATATATAGATCCCTTATGACCCAAAAATGTGGCTAAGCATCCTTCTAGGGTTTCACACGTTTTAGGGCAGCCTCCATCCTCTCTCCTCCTCATCCTCTTGCTCTTGGTGTTTGTGAACCATTAGAGGAGTGACATTTGTGACTCTAAGCTTTCTAAAGTCAATAGAAGGAGGAATTGGGATTGTTATTGCTATATAACAATCAAGGTATGATCTAAACCCTAATTATATGTCATATTGATTATCATATTCTAGATCTAGGGTTTATAGTCTTGGATAAATTGCATGTACAATAAAGAAATCTAGATCTAAGCATTAAGGTTTGTATGAGCACATAGGATGTTCTTATGACCAAAAACCATCAATATATTCTCTTTTTACTTTAGTTTTTTATTTTACTATTATTATTATTATTATTATTTTATTTTTAAACGGGGGATCATTGGAGGCATCATGACCTACAAGTAAAATCTATATAGTACTTACTTTATATAGAACTTTCATGTCAAACAAACCCTTTGAAGCAGGTCAACCCCAACTAGGCGCAACCTTGTCAAGTACTTTCCTTTCTCTTTTTTTATATCCACCATGAACACACATCCGTTTTTGGCTTCATCTCTTTCATAAAGTTGATTGTCTGCAAAAATTAGGTTATGGCTCAAAACTATCCTCCAAGAAATTAGGAGTAGAGACCGAAGATTCCATTTTAGGTTTGTGAATTTGTATAACCTTAATCGTTGATTCGTTATCTAATTGTGTATAGATGAATACTTTTTAATCCCTTTGTTTTCTCATAAATTTGTTTGGAAAATTTAGAATTCATATCAATGTTGAACTCAAAGTTTGAACCTTTAAAATAAATGAGTCTCATTGGCTTGCACTTGATTTGAGCATGTAAGATTGGGAGCAATAGAGTAATTTGTAATAAAAAATTATCAGATCCATTTTTTGCGTTGCTGTTGACACTCATTGTCCCCTCAAACTGATAAAGTTAGCATGGAGGCCTTCCCTTTGCATAAATACCCTTTAGTAAATAACAAGTCGAGCACTATATGGTGGTGGCGATGGGCGAACCCTCATTGTCGGAATCCCATCAAGATTGCTAAATGCTAATGTTTTTGTATGTGAAGACACTTTTTGATGAATTTGTTCTAGTTCATTTATTTGGGTAATGGGAAAAGGTAATATTGTTGTATAATCAACGCCTCTTATGGGTATGAATGAGATTCGAGTTAATGCATGTTAGATTAGTTTACTTTTTTTAAGTCACGATTTTCTAAAAGATAATGTCATATCTTATTTTTTCAGCTAACTTCTAGCCATATGTTGCCAAGTTTCAATGAGTGCTAGTTGGACAACATTGTTCTTGATATATTAACCTGCAATGCTTAAATAGTATCATTTAAATGCATATCGACTAGATGAAGGTAATTTCTATAATATTTTAAATTTTACATTTATTTTACTGGTAGGTATTTTGGCGCGGTGGCATATTGGAGCTTTTTTGTTGGATTTTCCTTGCAATTTGCATCATTGAATTACTTATTTACATGAAATTTGGGCATGGTGAGTTTTTCATACCATAATAATATATGTAATCTTTGAATCAAGATTTATATGAATATGTTATGAACCAAGATTATTTTTTTTTGAAGTTTTGAGGTCGTCTATTGGTGTTGGCCTTCTTGCCTTCTTCATGATGCGCACGTGGAGATTTTTTCAAACTTTAAGCAAAAAAATATGATTTCAATTTGTTTACCACCCGTATTTTGTGGTGACAAAGGGTTAGTTTTAGCCAACGTGAACATATATGTTGTAAATTTTATTCATTTCCAAACTGAAAACTCTCATTATTACAACCATGTTTTTTTATTTATCGAAAATGGAGAAGTTATCGTCATTCTAAACATTGCAAAATGTTTATATGATGCAGTTGCTAGCATGGAAAGAAAGATTAAAAAGGGAAATCCATTGAAGCTGCAATTGAAGATGTTGAAAACCATTGCGACACTTTTGTTTTGGTTGGTTGACTTTTTATCTTTCATATCTTTGATTAATTACATGTAATTACAATGTGATTTATTTGTCATGATATAGCTTCTAATAAGTTCATTGAAACCCTACAAGATCAATTATTGAAGACTAATTTACTTACACTCGATTTCAAAATTGCTTTATTTTCGGGAATGTGGCCCAATCATCAGTTGTCATGAGGCTTAGGGCCTTGGGGAAGAAAGAATTTAGCCTTTCTCGGGTGTGGGTGTTATGGTTTAAGTGATCGAAGTGTTCAATGTAGGGCCTCGGGGAAGAAAGAATTTGGCCTTTCTTGGGTGTGGGTGTTATGGTTTAAGTGATCGAAGTGTTCAATGGTGCCTTCAGAGGTCAAGGGTATAATTGTAATTTGATAACTCGGTCTTTTATGGATTTTGTTTAGGAAGTTGTAAGGCTATGGTATGTCGTTAGAAGCGTAGGGTTTCTTGCCACCTTTCCGTGGATATAAGGTTTGTTGGAAACAGACCTAAGATGAGAAAGTTATGGAAATTTGAAATATTTGGCAGATTTGGCCCCTGGTGGAAAAAGTTGGCAAGTTAAGTCCCATGCGTGCATGGTAAGGAGGGCACGTGCCTGGGTGTGTACACCCAACGTAAGTTAGGGGTACGCCCAACGTAATGAGCAGAGGTGATTTTGAAGGATTCTTAGTGTTATTTCAAGGAAGTAGATATTGGTGATCAAGCTTGGTGTAGCCTTGGGGTTATACATAATCTTCACACTCATGGGAAGTTTCCAAAGGTAAAAAGTTCTTATCTTGACTTCTTCTTATGCTAGTTTCAGTTTAAGGCAAGATTAAGGGCTTTTATAGTGTATTAAATTCTCCTTGTGAGTTTGAGCCACTCCAAGTGCTTGGAGCGATAGATCTTACCTCTTATGATGTTTTTAGTTCATAAAAAAGCTTGCTTGATGTTTAAGAATGGTCCATGCATGTTCTAGTTGGATTAGAATGGGTCTTAATGGATTAATATGGTTGTTGGGCCCCATTGAGTCAAACAAATGCATAAAGGTGCCGACTTTATGCATTAAGAGCTTAGATTAAAGGTCTTTTGAGGTTTTGATGCAATGACTTAAAGGATTAAGTCGTAGTTTGAGTTTTGGAAAAGTCTCAGTTATGCCCCGTGTAACTAATGGTACGCCCAACATACCAATTTGAGGTCGTGATCTGGATTCATCAAGTACGCCCAACGTACTGAGCGTACGCCCTACGTACAACCATCTGCTGAGTTTGGGCTTCGCACCTTTAGGCCACTTTATTGGACTTTTTGCTTTGGGCCTTTGAGCCATCTGAGATCAACTTTTATACTAAGGAAAGTATTGGGCTTTAGGATAAGGCCCATATGGGGTTGAGCCCAATTTGGAAAATTAGGCCATTAGTGGGCCTTTATGGATCTTTTGGTTTTGGGCCTTTTTGTCTTGGGCTTGGGCCTTAGTTTTGGTTCATGTTGGGTTAGGGGTAAAATGGTCATTTTACTCCAAATATGGATTTTGGGCCTTAGAATGGAACCCAATTGCTAATTGGGTGTTATTTGGTACTGGTAGCTCGGTGAGTCGTCATGGCAGCAACTGGGGATTTCTTTCAGTGAGCTTCTGCTTTCGAGGTGAGTCTCCTCACTGTTCTATGGGTCGAAGGCACCAATGCAGACCCATTTGGTTTATGTTGGTAGGAAGACCCGAGGGTAACCCTTGACATTTTTCATGAAAGACCAGGAGGTGGCTCCTGGCAATCTGTATGCAAGACCAAAGTCTAAACTCTGACAATTATTAGTTAAGTAGATGTAGATTGTATGTTAGTTGTCTTTTTGATGCTTACATGGAAGACTAGGAGGCGACTCCTGGCACTTGTCTGTAAGACCTAGGGTTTTGGCCCTTGGCCTGGCAAGGAAGACCACAAGGCGACTCGTGGCATAATGACAAGACTATGGTTGGCATATAGCACTTTTATTGATTGATTTGATATGTATGACATGTATGGCTCGTATGATATGTATGGTATGTGGTATTTGTGGAACTCACTAAGATTTGTGCTTACAATTTATGGTTTATACTTCCGGTTAGAAAGGGAAGGGTCCAGCTTGATCATAGCGCATACACCTGTGTTTTCCGCAATATGTGATTTTGGGAATGAACTCTGATAATTGTTTTATGTTGAAATGCTTTCAAATGTTTTGATAAAGTTACATTAGTGTTTTGATTATAATAAAAATGAAATTTTTACCCTTGATTTTTGGGATGTTACATATAGCCTCAGATATTTCAAAGTAGGTAATAGATTTATGTTCAACGAAACTACCCATTTCTCACCCAAAAATTTGGTGGCAAACATGATTTATAATATCTGATTTTTTTCTTTGGTTTTATTATTGATATTCTTAGTAATGTTATATGATTAACTTATAATGTTGTAGTTGTAATATATAACCGTATTCGACATGTGGAATGAACAGATGACCATAAACATTAATTACACAATATTAAACTAAGAAGTGTAAATTGTTTTTTTTTTATTTTTGTTTTTGTTGAAAGGTGGAGAGACTAGGTGAGCTAAAAGCAAGCCAAAGGAAATAGATTGCTTTTAGGAGACAAAAGGGAGCTTGAGGAGAAAGTCTACCATTCATTCTTATATATCTAAGCACTTATTCTTCCCTTGGAATTATGGTTTGATTTTCATATTTCAAAACTGATAAAAGATTTAATGCGTTATAGAAAAAATAGTAATGTACTTTCAATCTCTTTTTATATTATAATAGTAAAATTTATGCAATTTGAGTATTTTTTTTTCATAAAATAAACCGTTAATCTAGACAAGAAATGTTGTGCACAACAACACTACTGAACATTGGCCTTTTTGTGAGGTTATTATCTGAATTACCTTTTTTTTTCTCTTCTTTTCTTGAAAGTTAGAATTATTATTTCATCTTGAATCTATTAAAAACGGGAGATGGATTTGAGGTGTTTTACTAATTAAAGCATTGTGCAAATGGATGTTGGAAGCCTTGCCATGGAGATGACTTTTCTGGTGAGGAGACCGAATAGAATGTTATGAAAATCTATGTTTCCATAATTTACTGATTAGAATTCTTTCTTCACAAATTTGGTTGAAACTCATTCAAACCTGTGCCAACGGCGCAGAGGGTTTCCGCTAGTTATTCATGAATTCTCAAAACATTTTTTTAAACGGTAGGTTTAGTGGTTAACAGTTAGTATCACGAAAGCAGTTAGTATCACGAAACCGTCAACGTCTGTAATAAAACTCGACACCTCCAATTTAAGATGCAAAACATCTACCAATTGAGCTAGTCTTACACCGACAATTTTCAAAACATTGTTACCGATTTTCCCAAATTTTTTTACAACTTTTTTTATTATGCTCTTTAAAATTAGTATTTTTTTTAATAGATAGCTTCTTTTACATATTTCTTTAGATTTTTTTTAGAAATTTATCCTTTTTTTGCATGTTTTTTAACATTTGTTTTTGATTTTTACAAACTTTGTTTAGAAATTGACATCCCATTCTCCTCAAAATATTTTGAATAAAAAATTTTCTGCATCAAAGTATAGAAGACAACCACCCTAATTTTTATATGAAACAGTAAGGTTGGCAACCTGAAATAAATTTAACTTTATATAAATTGATTGATAATATGTCTCATTTATTTGACATATTATCTCGGATGAGTGTTCATAAAAGAATTTATTATATTGAAATTTTGCATAAAATATAAAAACAAACGCGTCTTCTATAACACATATGGAGTTAACATTTAACAAATACACTTTTATAAATAAAGTAAACAACTTATAATTACAATGCAATTTTAAATATATTTAATTGCCCAATAAATATAAGAGAAAATGACTATAACAACCAATTTTCTCAAACTTTCTATAAAATAATCAAAAATTTGAAAAATACTAAAATTATTCATGATTTTTGTGTGTGGCCCACATGCAAAAATGTAGATTTTTATAGGTGCTTTGCCATTTTTTTAATTTTTTTTTTATTTTTAACTTAGAACTTTCATTATAACTCTTGTATATAAACTCAATTTGAGCAGAATTTTTTTACTGTGCTTTTTAATAAAGACTTTCCATAAACATATTACTTTTTCTTCAAATTAGGCTATTTGGTGGAAATATGAAAAAATAAACTCAACTTTGATCCTTCGTAAATTCAACATACGAACGTTTGAGTTGATTTTTTTACATTGTGTTCTTTATAACAAGGCTTTACATGTACATATTACACTTCTAATGTGAATGTTGAGAGTTCATATTTTTTTTAGCTTCAAAATAACCTATTCAGTGAAAATTACGAAAAAAATTTATAACTTCACGTACGAACTTCATAACAATCAGCGGTCTATCTAAGTTCTCTCAATCACAATAGTGATCTACAAAAATCTCAGAACAAAAATCGCATGCCACCTAGATTTTCGCTGGGGTGGCCTGCAAAAATCTAAAAAAAAAACCATAGGCCACCAAGTTTTAGCAAATGGTGTTGCAAAAATTATGAATATTATCATTATTTTTATGATTTTTGATTATTTTCTGGAAAACACCTTAACAATTTTGGTTATTATGATCAGACAACTTTGATCCAAACGAGCTATAATAGGCCCACGATCTTAGCCCATATGATATTATGATATGATTTTTTACATAATTGAGATTGTTTTAGAATATCCTATCGATCTCTCAAGTGGTGTTGTTCCATGATAATTTCCATTGAGAATTTCATTCAAACCACCATAGATAGTGGGATTAATCGGTTTGGTCAAATGGTTCAAAAACAATTTTTATATCTAAGGGTATTTTAGAAAAGTTTTGTGCTTTTAGCTATATCGAGTTATCGACGTTTTTTAGTTTAGTATATATAGGACTATGTTTACGTGTAAAGTTATATTGAAATTTCCAGCAATAATTTCAAGGTTAACAAGTAATTCATTTGTTTTTGTTTTTTTCTTCTTTATTTAATTCATACATTGAGAACCAATGTAATATTAGTTGGTATTACTAACATTTGGTACCAAAGAGAAGTGAAGACAGTGTCGGTTTGAAAGTCGACTCTCGAAGGGGAGGAGCCTTCGGGTACGGGGTTACCATCGCAGCGGAAGCGGGATGTTTCGCAACGGTCTTCTTTTTTTCCCTACGGGGAGCAGCAATCTGAAGGTTTGACTGCATAAGAAGATTCGGGACAACTTCATATACGAAGGAACGCCAAAAGCGAAGGCAGCTCTCTGGGTCCCTACCGGCGCCGGGTGCGAAAGCATGGGGAGCGAACAGGATTAGATACTCTAGTAGTCCATGCCGTAAACGATGAGTGTTCGCCCTTGGTCTACACGGATCAGGGCCTAGCTAACGCGTGAAACACTCCGCCCGAGGAGTACGGTCGCAAGACCGAAACTCAAAGGAATTGACGGGAGCCTTCACAAGCGGTGGAGCATGTGGTTTAATTCGATACAACGCTCAAAACCTTACCAGCCCTTGACATATGAACAAGAAAACATGTCCTTAACGGGATGAAGTGGGTCAACTTTTTGTCTTCGGCCAAAAACTTTTTCTCGCTGGTCGAGCTTTCGACAAAAAAAGCAAAACGTATTCTCTTATCTAAGCTTCTTCCCTGTGCATTAGCTCCCCCCATGGTAGATGGTTCAACCACGCCCGGTTCCACGAAATGATTGAGAACTACGACGGGGTCGAAATGCATTTGGTTCTTTGTCTTCAATAAGTATTGCATGACCGAATAATTCAAGGAAGGGCGCACCGCAGGGAGGGTCCTTTTAAGCAGAGGCTGTTTCGAGACTATTTTATAGCAAAAGAAGGAAACGGTAAAGTGTTTTCTGGTTCACCGTCGTCGTGGGGAGACAAGGAGCACCGTTCGGGACGACGGGGGTGACCCATGATGAACATAGGCGGTCTGTGGCTTTTAGTTACGATTAAAGAATGATTTGTTTCGAGATGGTTTTAACAGGGGTGCTGCTGTCAGGATTTTGCAGTTCTTGATCGATTTGTTCGTGATAAAGGGATATCGACGTAAGTTCGTGAAAAGCGGGCATAAAGGATCTGTCAATGTAGGTGGCTTTGGATTCAGTTTGTTCGGCAGGTTGAAAGAAAACAATGAAGCGGTTGGCTTTGTTTTCTTAGTCGGTGGAGATGCCTCTTTGAACAAAGGTGATCGAAACAAAAGAAGAGATTGGAGAAACTACGCTGTGTGAATATTATGGTGTTGGAGTTCAAATCGAATGGCTTTGGATGTGGCTGGGGAGAGGCTATGAATCAGGTAAAAGTCTAGATGGTAATGAACATGTCTAACAAGATGTCATGGTATATGTTACATGTGTTATCAACAACCAAATGGATTGAAAGAAGACTTTGGATGGAGGGGCGGAGGCAGTGGGGGGCTAGCAGGTGTTTTGCCTCCCCCAACATTTCTTATTTAATTTGTAAAATACGAGTCTCCCTTTCGTAACATAATTTCATCACTAATTAATGTCATGGCTTTTTCATCACTTATTCCACCAGCCACCCTTATGGCTCAATAATTTATTTTGTCTTAAAAGGTTTTAATTAATTCTCGGTCACATAAATATCATCTTTTATACAATATTCATTTCCGTTAAAAAAATGATGGCAAACGTCACCTTTTTGAAAACATCAATTTTCATAACAAGTCATTTAAATTCTTATTCATCATTGCATATTTCAGTTTTCTTTAACCTGCAATTGTTTTTTGGCAATATATTTTATAAATGATTTATTATTAACTATAGGATAAATGATATAATAATCAATATGTAGGTAAATCATGAGAAAAAATGAACCATTAATTTTTCTTTTTCAAATGAAAGGAAGCCAGGATTTCATATTATTAGTGATAGTATTTGGAAGATGTTCATAATACATGGCAGAACATTAAATAAATAGTAATATCGGAGAATCAACTAATGTTGAACCTGGAAAAAAATAATATTTAGAATTTAAGACATGTAACTTAGATTCCTTAATTCGTAATCATGAAGAACGACCTTCGATATTAAGTTATCCAACTCTCAAACGTGATGACTGGCTACGCCATAAAGTTTCTATGAAGGCTATTAAATGGCTTAGGTTTCGAACATGTGCTTTAAAAGGTCATCATTTGGGACCTAACTCAAGAAATCAACCAAATTTTCTTGAATTGATAAAGTTGATTGTTTCTTATAGCAAAAATATTGATATGATCTTGTGTTTGAAAATTTCCCTTAGATGATTTTTTTCTAATTCTCTTTCAAATTTACTCTTTTTACTAAAGTATTGAGATATAAAAATATACTTTAACATCTTATTGCTATAATAAAAAATACACTTTTAACATTTTATTATAATTTAAGCCCCTCTTATACTGAAATCTTGGCTCCCCCTGTTTGGATGTGATCGAGGTGAAGGCTGGGTATCTGGAAAAGTATGAGAATCATAATGAAAAGGAAGGTGATTAAACGCTGCTATGAACGAGCAATACGGCCAAACCGATCAAATGAGTGATTGCTGGATTAATCGGTTTGGTCAAATGATTCAAAAGCAGTTTTTATATCTAGGGGTATTTTAGGAAAGTTTTGTGGTTTTAGCTTTCTTTCCAATTCTTTGTACTAGATTCAAAGTCTTTTAGGTTAGTATAAATAGGACTATGTTTACGTAAAGTTATATGGAGATGTACAGCAATAATTTCAAGGTTAACAAGTAATTTTTCTACTTCTTTATTTAATTCATACCTTGGGAACCAAGGTCATATCAGGTGGTATTACTAACAATATAACAATGGTGATAACTTATACATAGACTAAAAGTGTAAAGATTTGCGAGTTACAAACATATAGTGGGTGATAATATGAGATTCTTATATCAAATCTATATTACGATAATGCTTCCAAAATGGTTCATTCGATTAGTACAACAAATTGCTGCCAACCCATTATCAAGGTCTAACTGGTTTTGAGGCCCCAAATTAAATACCAATTGTTATATATAGTTTTCATTAGCATTGCTAAGGTATTGAAGTTGCTAAAATTGATGCATAGGGACGACGATTAGTTTTAACTTGACATAAAGCGAATCGACTGGAATTTAAAATTCTGAGCGGAAAACAAATTGATTGAAATACCAAGAAATAATGGTCACCGTGGAATCAACTACCTCATTTGTTCCATCATATTGATGCTATTTATTGAAGTGCCTTACTATTTTTGTTTTTCTCTATTTTATTTTTTTGCAGGATCGGCTCAGATTGTCTTTTATAATATTCATGCTCGTCTTGAGCAATACTACAAGAAAAGTGGTCATTAACGGCACGCATTAGCGGCGACATGTAATTGACGCATTGCATGTCGCCGCTAATGCGTGCCGTCGTTGCTAATGCCCACACAATGTCGATCTGCATCAAAAGAACCTTGTCCGTTCGATCTGTATTCAATCTAAGGGTTGTAAATGAGTAAAAAAGGCGTTGACTTTCCCTCCAGGGTTGTCACCGCTAATTACCATATGTCGCCGCTAATGCCCGTTGCTGCTAAAAACTTTCGCAGATAACCCTCCGTCTTCGCTCTTTCCCATGTCTATCATCCGCCTCTTTTCTCTAAATCTTCCCAACCAACTCCAACGACTGATTGCCACCGCCGACGCCGATTGTTACCAAAGCCGATTGGACCTTGTCTCCAACAACAATTGTCGCCGACCACCAGACCTCCATTACCGGCGACCACCACAGCGTCTCCGACGACGACCATAGCGACAATTCGGAAAATTTGACGATTTAAGGTCGAAATCCTTCCCTATTTTCTATTCCTCTTCTGTTTTGATGTTTTTTTTTTACTGATTTTAAGCTTTTAATTTAAGGATTGTTGCCAGAATTTTGGAACTCTTGCCGGAAAATTTCGAAATTACATTACCACAGGTTCCTTTTCATCTTTCATTTTGTAAGTAGAATATATTTGTATGTGTATGATGCATGTATTTGTTTTTCCATTAGTATTTTTTTGTATGTGTGTGTTATTTGTATGTGTATTATTTGTGTATGTGTATGTTAATCATCGAATTATTTGGGATCTACCATTCGACAATGCTCATGTCCAAAATGCTTATAGTGACTCTGTCAAAGATGTCGACAATGTGGAGGCCGAAAATGTTGACGTAGTTCAAAACAACTCTTCATCTGGAGCTAGACTTTTTATCAACTTCTCACAATACTTTAAAAATAATGTTGATGTAGCTCAAAACAGTGTTGATTATGACGATGAGGACGAGACTGAAGTACCTCCGCCAACGGGTAGAATCGATAATGTTTCCGAGGAAGAGACTGATTATGATGATGATGATTCTGATTATGATACTGATGAAGAATATTGGGCATAAACCTCCTATGGTTGTGTCTATGTACGATCAGGAACAACCGATGACACAACAACCACCACAATCACATGTAATTGTTAGTTTAAGTTGAAAGTATAATGCTATAATGATATGTTGGTTATGGTTTGATATGTTGATATATTGTACTTTGCTAATTTTGGAAAGTACAATATTATAATGGAAAATTGAAAAAAGTACAATGTTATAATGTATATGCAATATTGTGTATCATGTAGTTTGGTTATAGTTTGATATGTTGGTATTTTGTAGTTTGATAATTTTTTTAGAAAGTACAATGCTATAATGGAAAAATGAAAAAAAAGTACAATGCTATAATGTATATGCAATATTGTGTATCATGTAGTTTGGTTATAGTTTGATATGTTGGTATTTTGTAGTTTGGTAATTTTTTGGAAAGTACAATGCTATAATGGAAAAATGAAAAAACATACAATACTATAATGTATATACAATATTGTGTATCATGTAGTTTGGTTAAAGTTTGATATGTTGATATTTTGTAGTTTGGTAATTTTTTGGAAAGTACAATGCTATAATGTATATATTGTGCATGGTATATGTTTAAGTGTATTTGGAAAGTAGAATGCTATAATGATATGCTGGTTATAGTTTGATATGTTAGTATTTTTATTTTGGTAAATTTTGGAAAGTACAATGCTATTATGATATGTTGGTAATATATTTTGCTTTCTTTGTAGTTGGAAATGCTGCAAACAATTATAAAGGACCCAGCGTGTTCTGCAGCACTGGAAGACTGATTTCGCTTATTGCCGTCATGAAATAATAATGAAGGAAACGATGAGAGTGATGAGGACGAGTAGCTACTTTGTTAGGATTTTATGAAATGTTTAGTTTGAGTTAATATTTTGGATATATTACACTTTGTTTGGATGAATATTTGGACCGGTTGTGTATGGACTAATATTCTGGATTAATATTTCTGCAAAATTAAGTTTTCTAGCAGTTTGTATGCATGTTATTGCATTTTTTATAATTTTAATGTTACATTAAAAAAAAGGAAAATATTTTAGCGGCGACAGTGCATTAGCAGCGACACCTCTTTGTATTAGCAACGACAAATTGAGCAATTGCAACGAGGCAACAACGGTGACACTTTTGCACCAACGTGTTGCCACAAATAGCTTTGGAGGCAACAACAATACTCATTAGCAGTGACACTTGTCGCCGCCAATGCTCTCATTTCTTGTAGTACAATCGTATCTTCAAACGCTAAAACATATTGCTAAAAAGGTGTTTTTATTAATGATCTAACAACCAAAATATATGTTAAGAAAGCCCTTTTGGATATTTCATAAAATTAGAAAATAGTCGATTTTTGATAATCTAGTGCTTTTTCGTTTAATATAATAATTGAAAATTTTAAGTCAATTGTGCCCTTTAGATTCAAAATCCAATTCTTGAGTTAATGTTTGTTTTTAGCTTTTGTTTTGAAGAAGATAGGATGAAACTGGCAGTTGTAGGCTTTTTTCCACAAGAAAGGAGCTTTTCTTAGTACGTGAATGAGACCTATCCACAGAAAACAAAACTAGAAACACTTGTCTCTGTGACTCATAGTTGTCATGTCATCTTAATTAAAAATATTCTCTCTTTTATCATTAAATAAAATATATCTTTTATCAAGAAAATATAATATAAGATCCATAAACTTAAGAAAACCATTATACCATATACATTATACACACGGAATAAAAGGACAACTATCATTTGATAAAGATAGGATATCATAATAAATCAGCAATCCCAAGAGTACCAAAGTCATGATTTTAAACTGATTGTGACAAAAACACCAACAAACAAAGCAAATGCAAAAGGTTAAACGTGTTACGGTTTGGAACACAAACAAAATATAAATACAGGTAGGTCTTAAAAAGTATACATGATTGTGTTTTTACATAGTAATTGCAAGACATACATGTTGGATTGAAAAGAAAAGAGTATTATCTGTTAAATATCAATAAAAGATAAAGGTGATGTACTATTATTGTTTTAGCTAATGAAAGTACGATACTAAAAAGGACATGGCATTTTATTCGTTGTGCTCAATTAAGCGAAGAATTAAACTTGGACATTTTCACATTGAGTTTTCTTGTGATCGAATTCACTTGGATACCACGCATCTTAAGAGGCAAATATGGTCAATCTCAAGAGCTCTTTCGGGCCATCTTTTTTTCCTAGGTAAAAAGTATAAACATGTAAGAAACATAAGGAATCACGATGGAGTATGATAGACGAAATATATAACAACAAGGATACTAAAAAGAAGGATGTGACATTTTATTCGAGTTGTGCTCAATTAAGTGAAGAATTAAACTTGGACATTGTCAGATTGAGTTTACTTGGGATCAAATTCACTAGGATACCAAGCATCATAAAAGGTAAATATGGTCAATGTCAAGAGGTCATTCATGCCGTCTTTTTTTGCTAGATAAAAAAGTATAAACATGTAACAAACATAAGGAATCGTCATGGATAATGATAAAGGAAATATACGATTCCTCAAACAACTAAAATAAATTGATGGAGAACGAATGAATGATAAACGAAATAGGTAACCAGACGATTCCTCAAGCAAATTAATTGAAATGAATCTAGTTAAAGTTATAGAAAATATAATTCTCTAATGTTACAAACTTTATAGCACCAGCATATTTTGATGTCAGTTAATTTTGACAAAGTATGGGCCTTGAACAATGGAGAGTTAAGAATTCGAACACAAGGAATAAATGAATATTAGTCCCATGATTTCGAACATTGTTGAGGTTGATGGTTATTTTGAAAAATACAATACATAAATTAAAAAGTTATGTACTTATATCTGGACATTAAAATTGCCCTAATCTAATCTAAATCATCTCCTAAATTGATCAAGATCAGTCATGCACCACCACTGACCAAATTGGCCAAATTCATCCATAATGACAAAACTATCAAATCAAAGTAAGCTAACAAGTTATTTAAGTTGACTCTTTGAGTTGATAAAAATTAGAGTCAAACTAGTCGTATTTATTTCCAAGCTGACCAAAAGGACTTCTAGTCCGTAAAACATATGGATCAAACTAATCATATATAAGTATGTATTTCGTACAACCTAAGTTGTATTAGATAATAAGAACTGATTCGTACACAACAAATTTTTTCCATACACAATAATTTGTACATTAAAATGTTGTACTGTAAAACTCCATAAAACATAAATTGTTGTGTACAAATCGCTTCCCTTAGATAATAATCTTAATATATTTTTAGAGTTAATAGCTTATAAGGGTAATAAACTTTACCATGTGTATATGATGTGCAAATTTATACCTACTAGTTTTATATTTATAAACGTAACCGACTTAACTAATTTAAATGCACTTAGACAATGTATCTAGTCCAGTTATAATATAAAAAAGTTAGTTGAGTATTGAACACATGGAACAAAATTCTAATTAGAAAATAACTACTAATAATTAAACTAAGAAACAACTTTTTTTATTGATTTTGCAAAACCAACAACTTAGATAAAACAACTTATCAATTAAACAACTACTAAGACTAAGCAAGCAAAAAAATGATTTTTAATTCAAGTTTTAAGAATATTTTCGTTTAGTTTTGAAATCTCTCTCTCATATGGTTGATGTCTAGTGGATAACTTATATCGATTACCAATTTATTAAGTTAATAGTTATCATGTTCTGATTCCTAGTTTTTGCCAATTTATAAACACAAAATTGATATAAATATGAATTGGACTATGAATGATAAATCTACGAATTAGATATCCTAGATCAAGACAATTAAATCAAGCCCAAATTACTGATTAATTATGCTCTCTAACACAATCATAGTAACTAACTTTTATTTACCTATCTCTAGGATTGTTCAATCATTAGATCTATTATTTAATGTTCATAAACAACTAGATAACAAATGTATGGAAATAGAGTGATCATCTACTACACATAATTAGTATAATAAGCAATATAAGCTAGGACTTCAATATGCAAGGATTATGATTTATCAAAAACTAGTAAAACCAACAGAAAAGATCCATAAATTCAAAATCAACACATATGTTAAGGGTTCATCTTCACCAAACAAAAGTATAGGATGATTAGCCCATGATTAAAGTATAAACAAGAATCAAACTGTGTATTATGATTGCTAAAAACAATTACATAGGAACTCTATATAAAGAGTTTAATATTTACATTTGAATACCCTATACTTATTATAAGTATAACTACATAGTCTAACATTCCCTCGCAAGCTGAAGGCGAGGAACGACCTGCAACTTGGATCGTAAAAACTGAAATCTCTGATTAGATAAAGGCTTTGTAAAGACATCCACGATCTGATCATCCGTAGATATGAACTTGACATGTAGTTGACCTCTTGTTACCTGTTCACGAACAAAGTGGAAATCTACTTTGACATGTTTAGTACGAGCATGGAATACAGGATTGGCTGATGGGTATGTGGCTCCTATATTGTCACACCAAAGAGTAGGAGGAGATGAAATTGATATGCCAAGTTCACGCAAGAGGGATTTTAACCAAATTAGTTCCACAACGGTATTAGCAAGGGCTTTGTAATCAGATTTAGTTGAAGATCTTGAAACTGTCTTTTATTTACGAGCAGTCCAGGAGACAAGATTAGATCCCAAATAAATGGAAAATCCCCCTTGCGGATCGTCTGTCTACTGGACAACCAACCCAGTCAGAATTAGAGTAAGTCTGAACTAGTGAGGACGTAGAATCTTGCCAAAGAGCATCTGTGAAGGCCTGTAGTTGTTTACTGGATTGATGACGAATCAAGAGACCGAGATTGGTTATGCCTTTTAAGTAACGCAAAATGCGTTTAATAGCAGAAAAATGGTTTTTCCTATTGGTGCATGCATGAACTGACAAACTCGATTCACAGCAAAAGCAATATCCGGGCGTGATAAAGTAGCATACTGCAAAGCGCCAATAGTTGGTTGATTCATTGTTGGATCCGAAAGAGGTGGGCTATCATCAATATGTAAGATCTGAGAGGGACTCATCACAGAGCAGGTTGGTTTGCAATCAGAGATGCCGGAACGCTGAAGTATCTCGAGGACATATTTTCGTTGAGATAGCACAATATTCTTTTTGTCAGGAACAACCTCAATACCCAAGAAATAGTGAAGTGGACCCAAATCTTTAATGGCAAAAGTGGAGTTGAGACGATGTATAATGCGATCAATGGATGTCGGGTTGTCACCGGTAATAATAATATCGTCTACATAAACAAAAACATAAACGATAGGTCCACGAGAGTTGAGAATGAAAAGCGAAGGATCGGTTTTGGATCCTGAAAAACCAAGTTGAGTTAGGGTCGTGGACAACCGGGTAAACCATGCTCGTGGAGCTTGCTTGATCCCATAGAGAGGTTTGCAAAGAAGACAAACATAATTCGGTTTGGTTGAGTCAATGAAGCCAAGAGGTTGTCTCATGTAGACAGTTTCTTGTAAGTCACCATGTAAAAACGCGTTTTTCACATCCAATTGGCACATAAACCAACTATTAGTCACCGCAAGAGACAAAATTATCCGAATGGTGGTTGATTTTATCACAGGACTGAATGTTTCATGATTGTCAACACCCAGTTGTTGATTTTATCACAGGTCTGATACCAAATCAGACCGTGTATTATGATCGCTAAAAACAATTATATAGGAACTCTATATAAAGAGTTTAATATTTACATCTGAATACCCTATACATATTATAAATATAACTACATAGTCTAACAAGCGATAAAACTGATCTAGCTAGATAAGACATAGTGACAACTAACAAACCGAATGATTGAATGTTGTTGTTCTTCTAAATATCTTCAATACTTGACCCCTAAATGATTTATGATATTCCAAGGGTTCTCCAGAGGTTTTTAGTCACAAACCTTAGCTTAATCCTTAAGATACCCCCTGAATTTCGACCTAAAGATCGAATTATATAGTTACCAAAAATTGGTCACTATGTCATGGGAATAGACTTCCACGCCATGGTACTCACTTAAAACATGTATGCCCCAAGTCTTAGAAGCTGTCTTGGAAGCTTCTGTGTCAAGAAAGGTGGCCACGTCGTGGCCTTGAGATTGTCACGCCGTGGCATACACTTTTGCACATTTTCTTCTTTATATTCTTTATTTACAGTTCGAGACCTCCAAGTATCTAACTTTCTTCAATGTTAACTCTTTTCCCTGGAGAATGTCCCTTTTAACTACAAGATACAATTTAACATTAAAAACACCAAATATATTTGCATTCTATTAGAATATAGCTTTAATGTATTAAAATAAAACCTAAATAAGTGTATAAATATGGCAATATGAGTATACATTAGTCATTTATATTCTTTTACATATATTTAGTCATTTATGTTTTTCTATACATATATATGATCATTAAACTTGTTTTATTTTTATATACACATCACCATTACTTTTATTTTTTCTACAGATATGTCTAATTAACTATTTTGACCAAAATCTAAAATTCAAAAATATACTATTCGTAGAGCCGTTGTTTTTTATTATATATAATAATTATAAATTATATTAAATGGTTAAACGACATTACACATATTGTTTTAATTTATTTTTATTTATTTATAATGAGTTGTTTAATATCTTTAATTTTTATATCATTGTAAATTAAAGGTCCATTATGTATTAACCTAGACGGGTAACATCCCAAAATTTCTAGATAAATATTTTCATTTCAAATATCCAATAGTCATGTCAAAACAACTAAAAGTGTATCATTATGAAAAACAATATCAGAGTATAAATCCCAAAATCACATAATGCGGAAAAACACGGGCGGATGCAATGCGATCAAGCCAGACCCTTTCCTTTCGAGCACGAAGTACCTGAAACACAAACTGAAAACCGTAAGCACAAAGCTTAGCGAGCTTCCCCATTATACCCCATACTATACATACATAACAGTCAAGGCATAACTGGGTATATTTCAACCCATTCGATCTCTTTCAACCGGTACTGAGTATATTTCAACCCCTTCGGTCTCTTACAACTAATATCAGGTTTATTTCACCCCCTACAACTAACATATAATCATAATAGTAAGAGTCTCAAAGACAATAAGCATATATAGGAAATACAGGAAATTTCCACGAAGATAATTATCATCCTACCAACATAGTCTAGTGGGTCGACATTGGTGCCTTGGACCCACAAGTAAAGCGAAGGAAACTCACCTCAAAATGGAGATATTAAATCACACTCGAGCTGCTAAATCGTGAAATCCTCTCACTAAATCTGTAACACCCTGAAAATTTAGATAAAATTTTTCATTTAATATTTAAAGATTACAATAATATTTTTTTTTTCAAAATACCATTACATAAACTCATGTCCATAATCAAAGTATCCAAAACAATGAATGTGGAAATACTGGAGAGTGCATGCTGCTCCATCAAGCTGGACCCTTGTCCTTAGAACCAGAAGTACCTGAAACACCGAACAAAATTGTAAGAAAACACTTAGTGAGTTTCCAAAATACACAAAACATATAACCACATAATGTCATGAAACATATATACATAGGATTGCCATAGACTCCCTCCATGGTCCTGGAATGCCATGGGCTACCCCCATGGTCTTACATCCATAGGCCACGGGCTCCCCCATGGTCTTCACATAAGACATAACATGCGAAATAACAAAACCATTGCGTATTTAACTATTGAAACCTCATATAAAGTAATGGGCCGACATTGGTGTCTTCGACCCATTGATATAATGATAAGATTCACCTCAGTCTGCTGAAAACAATAGTTGCTCAATTACCACTCCAAATTCTCACACTGAAGAGTATACAAATAGCCCTAATTAGGATTATGACAAAACCTAGACAAGGGCCCAAAATCCTAAGTCCCAGTCCCTTCATGATGGCCCAAATATCTTTCCTTCCTTAATGGGCCCAACATCAAAGTCCAAAACCATAATGGGTCACAAGGCCCAAAAGGCCCAATCATGCCAACTATAGCCCAAACTAGAACAAACTAGATGCATTATCTAGAAGCTCAATAACATCCAAGACTTGATCACAACCTTCTCCTTCTTGTAAACCCACTAAAATGGCCACCAAAACACTTTTAAGCTCAAAGATTACACTCTCATGCAAATCTTGGGATTTGGGACTATAATAGACTATGGAGGTTGTCTAGGGTAAGGTACAAGAAACATAAGAGTGTTTAAATAGGGGACTTGCCCTAAAATTAGGGTTTTAGCCTTGATCCATGTACGCCCCGCGTACATGGTGGATGTCCACGACTAGCCTTCCCTAGTACGCTAAGCCTACGCCTATGTATGCCCAGCGTATGTAGGGACCCTTTTTGCAAAGAAAATTCAGTCTAAGGGAAAGAAAAGTAATTACCTGAATTCTGACCGTTACAAAATCACAAATAATAAAACCCAATTTAAAAATTAGGTTAATAAACCAACCCAAGAGTCCAAACCCTAAATTCCAACTTTAAGGATAAAAGGCTGCTTTACCCTCCCCTTATTGGGCCTAACTTACCAAGGCCCAAATCCAAACTAGCCCAAAAGTGTTGGATTAGTGTCTAAGTCCATAACTATTTTGGTATGTACTTGACCCGATGGTGCATGGTCCTTTTGGGTTGCCTTCACCAAAGCAACTTGATAGGATGAATTATGGAGAGAATGGATTAAATATGATTTATTAATATATTATGGGAATAATATATTAAAGGAGAAATCATATTGTTTAATTAATATTAGTCAATAATTAATTGGTAATTAGTTTTGTGACTAAAAGAGATTAATTAAACTTAAGGGACTAGAATTGTAATTATAAGATAATTGCAATTTGGGCCATGGATTGCCTTGTATTAAGGAGTGGACGAATTCTATGGGGAAGCCATAAGAAATCGTCCAAGGCCTTAAGGAAAGGGATCCATGGGTTGTTTAGGGCTTAAGCATCCAAATTAGGGTTTTCTTGTTAAGATAACCCTAATAGCCTCCTATATATAGATCCCTTATGACCCAAAAACGTGGCTAAACTTTATTCTAGGGTTTCACACGTTTTAGGGCAGCCTCCATCCTCTCTCCTCTTCATCCTCTTGCTCTTGGTGTTTGTGAACCATTAGAGGAGTGACATTTGTGACTTTAAGCTTTCTAAAGTCAATACAAGAAGGATTTGGGATTGTTATTGCTACATAACAATCAAAGTATGATCTAAACCCTAATTATATGTTATATTGATTATCATATGTTAGATCTAGGGTTTATAGTCTTGGATAACTTGCATGTACAATAGCGAAACCTAGATCCAAGCATTAGGGTTTGTATGAGCACATAGGATGTTCTTATGTCCAAAACCCATCAGTGGTATCAGAGCCTTGATTGGTTTCTATTGTATTGATGCCTTGTATGTTGAAAAAATTTGTTTTTTGTGGTTCTGCTTGCTGAACTCGTCGAGTCTCTAGATGAACTCGCCGAGTCCATGCTGACTCGACGAGTCCATGACTGACTCGACGAGTCGGCTGGTCAGATAGAGGGAAAACCGGGATTTCTTGCTGTTTTTGCTTGAGGATAGTTGCCTTAAAAACCGGGATTTCTTGATGTTTTAGCTTGAGGATGGTTGCCTTATCATATTAGATCAATATTAATCCGATTTTTTGATATATATGAGTATATTCTTGATCTAATTGAAGATATTTATCAATTAATAAAATATTTGTTTCCTTATGTGATAATTGATTAATTATTTTGATTAAATTAGTAAATTGTTTTGCAAGAAATCATTAAATAAATCAAATATGGATAATTATGTGATTAAATGTTAATTTTAGATTATTTGTTATTTGATCCTTGTGTTATGAAATGTTTCATATTTTCCCCTTTAGGTTTTATAGTTTAAATTTGACCTCAAAAGTTTTGTTGTTTTGAAATTTAAACCCTAATGTTTTTGAAAAGGTTTCAAAATTTGCCCTCAAGTTTTGGAATTTAAATTTTGATTAATAGTTAAATTTTGA
Source organism: Lactuca sativa (assembly GCF_002870075.4). Lineage (NCBI taxonomy): Eukaryota > Viridiplantae > Streptophyta > Magnoliopsida > Asterales > Asteraceae > Lactuca > Lactuca sativa. The sequence continues at coordinate 64,377,823 of NC_056625.2, read as the reverse complement.
TGAATATTTAAATTCTAAACCCTAATGTTTTGAAATGTTTCAAAACTTGCCCTCAAGTTTTGGAATTTAAAAGTTGGTTAAAGGTTTAATTTAGGAATGTTAAATTCTAAAACCTTAGTATTGTTTTTGAAAAGTTCAAATCACACCCTTATGGTTTTATTACTTAATTAAGGTGTATAATTAAAAGAGGTTTAATAAATCCATAAAAGATTTGGTTTACAATTTAATTGAATTAAAGGTATAATTATTAAATTTGACCACCTAGTATTTTAAAAGTGTAAAATATACCCTATACTATATATAACATTAAAAGTCTAACATTATATATATGTATGAGTAAAAGTCAGTCTTACCGTTAGTAGGCCTCATTCACGAAGCTGATCTATAAGGGGTGTTTAAGGAAATTGCCTATAAAATGGCGATTGAATGGGTATCCACTCTTACACACCGCACTCTTGACTAGTGGAGGGTCATTAGCCGAACGGGTAGGATAGGACGAAACCTTCCATTATAAGTATAATGAATTACAAAAGTAACTAAATGTTTTACAAATTCCCAATCTTAGTTACTTAGGCAAAAGTGAATTGATGTAAATCCATGAAATTACACTTTGTGCCCTTGCGAAGACGTTAGTGGAGCGTGTGTGGTTTACCGACACACTAAATGGTTCTAAGCAAAGGTAGAAAAGGGTGACTCAATGTTTGTCATAGTTCGGTGGAGAGTGTGTGGTTTACTGGCACATCGAATAGGTGACTGTAACATGTGGGGGCACCATGTAGTTTGCATGGTTATTCACACCTGCTTTGTGATCCTCGGCATCCCAGTCACAAACAAGAGGGGCATATCGAGATTTAAACATGCCATTGAAATGTTCAATGAATCTCATAGGATCTAGGAGTTTTCATAGATTTAAAACTTAAATTTCTTTTTCGTTTTTCATGGTGGAAATTAGTGAATTGTCATTCACTTACCTTCAAATGTTCTGCAATTTGGGTTACGGCATCCCTCTCCCGAGTTGTAGAATATTGTGTTGGGTCCTAGCCTTAGTATCTCATTTGGGTGATTTACTAAGGACTCAATCAATCAACTAACTTGAATTCTTTTTCTCCCATTTTTGTAAATGTCAAAGTTCGACAAATATGGTCTTCCCATATCCCGTGGGACAAGCATTCTACATGAAGATGATATTCCACGATTCGATCGAGGAACAAGAAATCATGCTTCACTTCCTCCTCCTCCTCCAATTATTCTCCCTAACCCACAAGTTCGAAGGCTTGAAAAGTTCAAGCTCACTCAAGCCCTTTTGGCAAGTAAACATAAAGAAGGAAAGTCGGTGTGTGCACACGTCCTAGGGATGAAGTTACACATTGATAGGTTAAGAATGTTATGATCCGTTGTCTGTGGGGAGATGGTTGTTGATTGGGTTCTTCAGTCACTTCCTAAACTCGTATAGTGAGTTCGTAAGAGAGTACTATATGATGAACCACGACGTGACTCTTATAGATCTCACCTATATGCTTATTGCCGCTAAATCAACAATGGTTTGACGCAATAGAAAAGCAAAGTTGATTGGTGAATCTGCCTTCAAGACCTCTATGGATATAGACAATGGCAACGAAAGACATGCTATGATCAAAAATTTTGATCATAAGAGAAAGGCAATGTCTGAAGTAGTTCCATGTCCTGTTCCAAAAGAGTCAATTTGCTTTTGTTGCCAAGAGAAGGGGCATTGGAGACGAAGCTGTCCTATTTACTTAAGAAATCTAAGAGATGGGAGAGTCAAAACATATGGCTCTGCGTTAGGTAAAAATCCATTGACTAACTTATTTAAGATTTTATTCTAGATTCTTAATACATAATGTGATAAGATTACAATTGATGTTTTGAAGGATCGAAGAAAAGAAAGGGAGCTTAAGGGAAGAAGTGAGCAGAATCTAATCGTGAAGGAATGGATTTCGATCGCATTACTTGAAGATTAGATTCTTGAGCTACTACTTGGAGTTAGAATAAGATTGCTAAGAAATATGTATTTGCATAGTTTTTCAATGAATTGTATTGTAAGGACAAATTTTTCCACAATAAAATAAATTTTGATTTTAAATTTTATTTATTTATCCTTACAATGGCGTGTATGAAAAATTGATGTTAAAATGTTTCTATTATTAGCAATAATGGATTTGATTCTTAATTATGTTATTTGTGGAAATGTTGAGAATTTACCAAATAGGGAGAGTTTCTCATCGCCCAAGCTTCAATTGGACAGAAACTTGGAATCATGCAACTTGGTTGCATGGTGAATGAGAAATTTCAGATTTGGAAATTAGACAAATTCATTGGCAAAGTGTCAAGTGAAGGACTAGGAGATCGAGTACACAAAGTTGTGTGTTGATCAAGTCCACCATAAGAGTAACAAAGATATTCGTCATGATTTACTAAAGGTTTAGTAAATATGATTATACTTATAAGATTAAGTGTAATTCGAAATTGATTAAAAAGGTTTGAATCAATAGCAAAACGAATAAGAAGAATCAAGTAGGAGAAAGATAAAAGTTTCTCCATTCTAAGAAGAAGGGAGAGTAGCTTTTATGCTTTATGATAGGTCTTAATGATTAAGAACCATATCTCAATTGATCCTCTAAGTGAGTCTTAGTACAATTGTATGTTTAAGAAGAGGAATCAAGGATTGGAGAAATGGTTAAATCAAGAAGTCAATCATACTTCGTTCCAATAACAAGTCTTAGAGTTAAGATTGTGACATCGAGTGATTAGTATTAAAAAGGTTTATAACATTCATCAAATGTGGAAAGTTGTGATGTCTTGGATAAGACAAAGACCAACTAGGACCAATTTATGAAGTGTTTTGATAAAAAACTACACTAACTCTTGAATATTTGTTTGTCAAGAAATGTTTATTGACAAGAGAATCTTATATGTCAAGGAGTCAGTGGGAGTCTTAATGGACTTGAAAGGTTTCAAGAACAAATCAAATAAACCTTATCGATCATCACTAGCACACGAGTTGAGGTTTACAACCTATCGTGTTGACATTATTTTGTTTCTGTGTTGTTCCAATTTAGTTAATTATGCGTGTGAGTCCTATGAGTTCTCATTTGAACGCATAAAAGGCAGGTACCTTGATCAATGAAAAGTACATTGATAGGAAAAGGTGAGCTGCTTAACTACTTGGAAGACATCGTGGGCAGCTGTGCTACCATAAGGCAAGAAATCAAGATTAAGGAAGTTCGGTCCATATGAGTTTGAATTTGTCGTAAACCTTGGTTTTGACAATTTCACATGGATAGGAACACATACACAATTAAAATCTAAGTGTCATAAGATTCCATCCTTCATGAAAATGACTGTGAGGAAATGCTTTCACTAAGAGAGATTTTAAAAGGATAGTGATTGTGGAAATTGAATTCTCGAATTCGATTATGGTTACGGTATCCCATTCCATGATTCGAATTGTGAGGTTTGGCAATTCGTCTTAATTGTTTAGACACACATATGAACTATCTAAGGCAAAGGTGTATAAGTTCAAAAAGCCTTGATAAAAGGTTATCAAAGCATTAAGTATTAGAAACATGGACTTAAGAAATTCAATAGGTATTGTTTTTCTGAAAGTTAAGATGTTTATGAATACATGTCGAAGCTAGTGGGAGCATAAGTGTTATGTTTATAATAATTATCATGATAGTGGGAGCATAAATGTTATGATTGTATGATTATTAAGGCACGTATTGCAAGTTGACAATATTAATTATAGAAAACAAGAGTTATACCTTGCAAAGTCGTAAGGGTTGTAAAGTTGTTTTGCGATAATTAAGGGAGAGAATATTATGCTTCATTTCAAATCTAAAGGCTTAGGTTGTGGAATGTTAATAAATTTAGTCAAAGGTATATAGTGTTCTTAAAATTTCGATTATGATTACGGCACTCCTCTTCACAATTCGAATTTTGAGAACATAGCAAATGAAATATTATGGCGGAAGATTGATAAAGTATCAAATCTTTATGTAAGACATTATGCATTGTGTCCCATACGCTTCGGGTATAGGATCGATTGCAAATGCTTTAATATTTGACCATTCTAAAATTTTCCAAATGTCTAGCGCATTTAGAGGGAAAAGGGACTAGAATCGGTTTTGACTAAAATAATTAAACAACTATCAAAGGACAATCCAAAGTTCGACGAGGATTGGTTGCTTGTGAGTAGTTGGAAGCATGGTATTAAGTGGACCATATCGACATTATTATGAATAGAAAAGATTCTATTAAAAATGAGTTGTCATATGGAAAATATAGAAATGTTTCCATATTGGATGGACCATATCACCATTATTATGAACATATATGATTCTATTAAGAATAAGTTGTCATATGGAAAATATGGAAACGTGTCCATATTGGGAATTGAATATAGAAAACATATGACTAGATTAGAAACTTTTATGCAAAAGGATGTTCAAAGGAATGTACTTTGAGTGAGAGACATCATATCTAATGAATTGTCTTGTAACAATCTCCGATAGAGGACTTTGTAATATCATTGGCAATAGTCTTTGTGACTTTGGTGCAGTGACATTACGAAAGAATCATTGCATAAAATGTTAGAATCTAATATATTCTATAAGTGGCAAGAATTTGATATTCTTTTACTTATGGAAAGGGATTAGGAGTTGTGAAATGAGAATGATTAGAAATGTGTTCAATTTGATCTATTTCACAAAGTAAGAACCATAGATAAACATTGTGTGCATGCTAGGAGCATGGGACAAGTGTATTAATTCAAGTAAGAAGTTGATTACCCGAAACGAAAAATAATAAGTAATCGATATGGTGATAAATAAAAGGTGTTTTATTTATGCTCAAAGGGTTGAGGCCATATGGGATTAGTATTATTCTTGTGTTTCACTTTGCATGTTTTGACTTCCTGGATAATTTAATTGGTTTAGAACAGTAAAATTATTCGAACGGGCCACAGTCGTTCATATGTTGGAAGTAGGTATGAATGAAGACTGTCGTGAATTGGTGTGTGGATTGTCTAAAAGAGTATTAGACATAAGCAAATATTTGTTGCAACGTTCATGAGTGCTTATGAATATGATTTGAGCATTGGATTAAACCCACGCTCACTTGGATCACTCCATGAATTATATCACAAGTGATTGGTGAGACGATAACATCTTATATTCTTGAAACCGAGATGTGTGAGTTGTATCTTGCAAATCAGTTGCACATTGATAATATATAAACGCACTAGTAACTTGGTGTTATAAAACATATTGTTGTGTGTGATTTGGTGAGTAAGTGCAAGGAAGCATTGTATCAAAGTTTATCCGTTCCTTTTATCCAAAGTAGGATAAAAGCGATATCTTTGGTCCCCTCGATGATTTAGTGATGACAAACGTAAATGCTCGGCCGGGCTAGGGCTAATTTGATTTGTTCAATTAGTCAGTCGTCATAAATCAGAAGTCGAGATATAGTACAAAGAGAATGATTTGAAATCATGTCTCATATGATATCCAGAATGGAGGACTATATGATCCCTTATCTAAAGGACACGCGTATCTGATAGGATCAGAGTTGACAGCGGCTTTGGAAAGCTACGATTGCAGATCAGGATCTGAAGTCATACGCATAATAGTTATTAGACTTATCCAAGTGGGAGACTGTTGGATTAGTGTCTAAGTCCATAACTATTTTGGTATGCACTTGACCCGATGGTGCATGGTCCTTTTGGGTTGCCTTCACCAAAGCAACTTGATAGGATGAATTATGGAGAGAATGGATTAAATATGATTTATTAATATATTATGGGAATAATATATTAAAGGAGAAATCATATTTTTTAATTAATATTAGTCAATAATTAATTGGTAATTAGTTTTGTGACTAAAAGAGATTAATTAAACTTAAGGGACTAGAATTGTAATTATAAGATAATTGCAATTTGGGCTATGGATTGCCTTGTATTAAGGAGTGGACGAATTCTATGGGGAAGCCCATAAGAAATATTCCAAGGCCTTAAGGAAAGGGATCCATGGGTTGCTTAGGGCTTAAGCATCCAAATTAGGGTTTCCTTGTTAAGATAACCCTAATAGCCTCTTATATATAGATCCCTTATGACCCAAAAACGTGGCTAAGCTTTATTCTAGGTTTTCACACGTTTTAGGGCAGCCTCCATCCTCTCTCCTCTTCATCCTCTTGCTCTTGGTGTTTGTGAACCATTAGAGGAGTGACATTTGTGACTCTAAGCTTTCTAAAGTCAATACAAGAAGGATTTGGGATTGTTATTGCTACATAACAATCAAGGTATGATCTAACCCTAATTATATGTTATATTGATTACCATATGTTAGATCTAGGGTTTATAGTCTTGGATAACTTGCATGTACAATAGAGAAACCTAGATCCAAGCATTAGGGTTTGTATGAGCACATAGGATGTTCTTATGTCCAAAACCTATCAAAAAGTCCAAAAAGGCATTCCAAGTCCAATATGGGCCCAAATCCATAAAGGCCCATATCAAAATAACTTGTGGTCCAACAAGGGCCTAAAACCCTAAAGCCCAAGATGGCCTGAAACTAAAAGCCCAAAACCCCCTTACTTGAGTACGTTAAGAGTACCCTCAGTACACTTGGCGTACTCGAATGCTTCATCGGATCAGGACACTCGGAACGTACGCTTAGCGTACAACTACGTACTCCCCAGTTGGCCAAATTCCCTTTTTAAGGTCTTAATCAGTTAAGAACTAACGTCCAAATTCACATCTAGCCTCCTTAAGACGTCCTAAACAATAAAATTGGCAACTTTATCCCTTTTCATGTCTTAATGGGACTCAAGTCATGGATTTGATACTCTACTTCGATGAAGTGGTCACTAACTCATGCATGGTTGATCTACAACCACCTAGATATAAGCTTTATGGATCAATGGTCCTCAAAACACCAAAAAGGACGTCTCATAACATTTGGAGTAGAATTTAGTCATAAGAGTTCATGCATGGGACCAAAATATGCTAAATTCTTCCCTAAACTTAGATCTAGACATAAAATGAACAAGTTTAAGACTTTATACCCCTAATGAGCTAGAAATTGTGAATAACCTCTTGATCTACAAGCTCCTTCTTGTCCAATGCTTGTCCTCATGCCTTCTTCTTCGTCAATAAGCACCACACAAACACACACACAAGCTCAATCTCTTTAAGAAATGAATTAGGGTTTTGAAGTTAGCTCAAAAAGCCAATGGGGCTGATAAGGTGAAGGATTTGAAGGACTTATTGTGCTTAAATAAAGTGCAAACCATGCCCCTGACTGACGTACGCCCAACATACGCATAGGTACGCCCCACGTACCTGGGTGACATCCCGCCTCATGCATCCTTTGGAGTAATCCCGACATACCTTATGTATGCCCAACGTACTCGGGCCCAAATGTCCAAATGAAAGGAAATTAAATAATTTAACATTTACCTGGCATATATGGCATTACAAGACAACTATCCATCATTTAGGCTATACGGTGTCATGCCTTGTTTGACGTCAGTATGCCTATGTGGTGTGTAACTCGGCGCTAAATACCACCATTTATCTAGCTTTTGTCGTTGACAATTTTTAACGACACATTATTATTGTTGAAGAGTATTTATGTGCATTGATCAACTTTTATAGTTAGCATCACATAAAAAACATTGTATGGGCTTTAATTATTATATTTTTTTAATTATAAAAAAGTTGGTAGAAAAAATTTCACCACACCCCATTCATAGACAAATTGTGACAAAAATGGTAAAAATTTACTTAACGCCTATGTTACATATTTTTTTTCATAGACAAAACATCATGACACCCTTTAGCCTTATATTTAAGAGGTATTTGTGATTGATTTTGAAAATTATTTATTGTCTTATTATTATTTTTTTTAAATCTTTTTTTTTTTTTCAGAAAATCAAAAATTAAACAAATGTTTAAAAAATTAATAAACATTTTAAAAATAATATTTATTATCCTCAAAATTCGATTTTTAAAAATTGAGTTTTCAAAATTTGTTATAACTTATTAGATTAAAAAGACCATAATATTATTTTTTATCTTTTTTTTTTGTCATTTATATATATATATATATATATATATATATATATATATATATATATATATATATATATATATATATATATATATATATATATATATATATATATATATATATATATATATATATATATATATATATATGAGAAATTATGTAATTTAACTCATATAAATGTGGTTATTGATAAAAAAAATAACCATTTTTTTTAATTGACCACATTTTCTAAAATAAAACATTCCAGAGATGAGTTCAAAATTTTGAAACCCCTTTCTAAGTGTCATTCCGAAATTACTTTATTTATTATTTATTTTGTTTGTTTAGTTAAGTGTTCGTTTAAGTTTTTAAATGGTTTCTAAAGAAAAGACGTATTTCAAAAACATATCCTAAAAATATAATTGTATGAAAACCCTTGAATTTATTGCAAAGAGTAATAATTAAATAAAGTTAAATATGTTTAATTAATAATACTACGTCCAAATCGACCCTTAATTCTTTTTTGTATCCCTATATAATTTCTGTAAATCGCCTATGATATGACTTGACCCAGATCTTGGTGCAACCCTCTATGTGTAACAGCCCGAAATCCAGGTATTATTCTATTTGGCCCTGCATCTTGGTTATGTTGTCATTTTAGGGTTTTCATGATAGGCGAGTACGCTGGGCGTACAAGGTGTACGTTGCGCGTACTCGCGCGCCTCATTTGGACGCGTTCACCCTCAGATATGCTGGGCGTACACAAGGTTACGCTGGGCGTAACCGGTCCAGACCTAAAAACCCTAATTCCTTTGGAGGGCTATAAAAGGAATGTGTGGCAGGACTTCTCAACCACCATCCCTCAGAGAGAAACCCTAAAGAGAGTGTGCATTCGTTCTTAATTCATTTTGTGAGTATTCTAAGCTTAGTGGTGCCATTCCAAGGTAGCAAAGGAGAAGAAGAACTCATTGGGAAGGCTAGAAGTGGTGTTCAAGTGTAGATCTGAGCTTTGCAAGGGTTGAAGCTTCATTATCAGGTAAAAAGTTCGGATCTTGTCACTTGGTTCATGTTATACGCTTCAAGTACCATTTTCTAGGGTTTTAGTCCCAAAGGTGGAGACGTTTTGTGCAAATGGTCTCCATAAGCTTAGATCCATCATACTTCTGGTCTTTTGGAGTTGTAGACTCATAAAAATGACATCTTGGACGTGAATGTTGCACCATGCATGAGATCTAGGTCCTTGAGTTGGAATAGAATGATGTTAAGAAGTGTTGGAGCCTTTACAGCCATGCCAAGGCTTAAAGGTCTCGACTTTATGGGTTTAGACACATAAACAGAGTCAGATCTAGAAGTTGGAGTAATGGCTTAACCGATTAAGACCAGAAATGAAGTATGTTAGAATCTGATGTTTACGCCGGGCGTAACTCTCAGTACGCGCAGCGTACTGGGTGGAGACCCCGATCCATGGGTTGGCGATGTACGCCCCGCGTACATCAAGCAGTACGCCCCGCGTACTCACAGGGTTGACTTTTGTTGACTTTTAGGGTTTTGGTCAACATGGAGACTTTGGGTCAAGGAAGGGTAAAATGGTCTTTTACCCTCTGAGGGATGATGATAAGGGGTAAAGTTTTAGTTGTGGAAGTCTTTGATTATTAAATGATATTTTTATGATTAGACGAGGTAGAGTCGTCGTTGGGATTTGGAGATAGCGAGTACGCGAGATCTTAGACTTTCCACGAGGTGAGTTTTCTCACTATACTGTACCCGGAAGGGTTTTATCGTGTGACCGGAAGGTCGGATATGTTATGAGTTATATTCATTGTATGTGATAAGTTAATCGTTTATATGTGCCATGTATGATACGCTTAATATGGGCCGGAAGACTTTATGTTATGGGCCGGAAGGCGTTGTGATGTGGACCGTAAGGTTGACGTAGGTAGGACCGGAAGGTTTACCTAGTCGGAACGGAAGTCCCCCGAGACACATGGACCGGAAGGTCAGGGCCTGGAAAGGCGTATGTGCGTAAGTTGTAGTTTGGGGAACTCACTAAGCATTTATGTTTACAGTTGTTGTGTTATGTGTTTCATGTACTAGCGAGGACCGTGGGAAGGCGTCGGCATGATCGTACACATTGTCGGGGAAACTATTTTATGATCATTGGGATGTATTTTGTTATGAAACATTGTTCACGTTTGAATTTGGAATATTAAATGATGGTTTTTGATGTTCGCCAGGGATCTGCGCCTGCTGCCAGGGTTACCGAGACTCGGCCGGTGAAAGCCGAGGCTCCGAAGGCTCGTGGGAGAGCTTTTCAGTTGACTGCGGAGGAGGTCCGCGCGGTGCCCGATGTCGTAGCTGGTATGTATTCTTTCGTGTATTTACTTTTATGCTAAGATATTGTGCTTATATTATGATATGCGTAGGTACTTTTCTTGTGAATTCTGTACCTGCCTTGGTATTATTTGACTCGGGTGCGAGTCGGTCTTTTGTATCTTTGGCTTTTAGCCAGCACATTGGTATTGATCGGGAGGTGATGAGTCGACCCCTGCGGGTTTCTATAGCAGATGAGAAAGCGGTATACGCCACCGACGTGATTCGAGGATGTGTGCTCGAGATTTTTGGGGTCAAGTTCCCTATAGACTTGGTTCCTATAGCGATGGGGGATGTCTGCGTCATCGTGGGCATAAACTGGTTGAGTAAGTTTGGGGCAGTCATTAACTGCGAGAGACAGCTGGTGACTATACGAGACCCTAGTGGGGGAGTGCCTACTGTGTATGGCGAGGGGACCCGGTGTGGGTCAACGTTTTGTTCGGCTGCCAGGGCGAGGCAGAGTTTGCAGCAGGGCTGCATTGGATTCATAGCCTACGTGATGGACACTCAAGTAGCCGCGGGGAGGCCCAATTCGGTTGACGATGTTCCAGTAGTATGCGAGTTTTCAGATGTGTTCCCCGAAGAATTACCAGGTGTGCCTCCGGAAAGGCAAGTGGAGTTCCGTATCGATCTGGTTCTGGGAGCAATGCCCATCGCCAAGGCGCCTTATCGCCTCGCTCCACCAGAAATGCAGGAGTTATCCTCGCAGCTTCAGGAGCTGTTGGGAAAGGGGTTTATTCGACCGAGTAGCTCACCTTGGGGAGCGTCGATTTTATTTGTTAAGAAAAAGGATGGTTCACACCGGATTGATGATCTGTTCGATCAGTTGCAGGGGGCATCTTGGTTCTCCAAGATAGACTTGAGGTCGGGTTATCATCAGATGAGGGTTCGGGATGAAGATATTCAGAAGACTACATTCAGAACTCGTTATGGACATTATGAGTTTGTGGTGATGCCTTTTGGGCTCACCAATGCCCCGGCTGCGTTCATGGATCTTATGAACAGGGTGTGCAGGCCGATGTTGGATCGGTCGGTGATCGTATTCATTGATGATATTTTGGTATATTCGAGGTCTAGGGAGCAACATGAGGAGCATTTGAGGGAAATTCTTGGAGTATTGAGATCGGAGAGGTTGTATGCCAAATTCTCCAAGTGTGATTTCTGGTTACGAGAGGTCTAGTTCCTAGGGCACCTTGTTAACCAGAAAGGGATATTGGTCGATCCGGCCAAGATTGAGGCGGTGTTGAGATGGGAAGTGCCGAAATCGCCCACTGAGATCAGGAGTTTTCTGGGATTGGCCGGCTATTATCGGAGGTTTATCAAGGATTTCTCCAAGATCGTCGTGCCACTTACTAGGATGACCCGGAAGGGTGTTGCATTTTCATAGAGACCGGAGCAGCAGTCCTCATTCGAGACCCTTCGTCAGAAATTGTGCGAGGCCCCGGTGCTTGCACTCCCGGAAGGGATGGAGGATTTTGTGGTATATTGTGATGCATCTATATTGGGTTTAGGGGCGGTGCTTATGCAGAGGGGACACGTTATAGCATATGCTTCGAGGCAGTTGAAGCCTCATGAGTCGAGATATCCCAGCCACGACCTGGAACTGGGGGTCGTGGTGTTTGCCCTCAAGATCTGGCGGCACAATCTTTATGGGGTTCGGTGTACCATCTACACGGACCACAAGAGTCTGAAGTACTTGATGGATCAGCCAAATCTGAATATGCGACAGAGGAGATGGTTGGATGTGGTGAAGGATTATGATTGTGAGATCCTGTACCACCCGGGCAAGGCTAATGTGGTGGCCGATGCATTGAGACGTAGGGCAGAAAGCGCCCCGATCCGATACATTTGCATGAGGTTGACGGTGATGACCCCGATTTTGGACACCATCCGAGGAAATCAGGCTAAGGCTGCGAGACCAGAAAACCAGAAGAGGGAGCGGGTTGTCGGACAGGTATCAGAATTCGTTACGGATGGTCGGGGACTTATGACTTTTCAGGGTCGGATTTGGGTACCGTTTGTGGGCGGTACGCGTACCATCTTGATGGAGGAAGCGCATCGATCAAAATTCTCGATTCATCCCGTGCTACTAAGATGTATTTGGACCTAAGGAAGGAGTATTGATGGCCCTGTATGAAGAGGGATGTTGCATGGTTCGTCGAGAGGTGCCTGACTTGTCGTCAGGTTAAGGCCGAGCACCAGCGTCCGCACGGTAAATTGCAGCCACTGGAGATTCCCGAATGGAAGTGGGAACAAATTACCATAGATTTTATCACCAAATAGTCGAGGACTGCGAGGGGAGTCGATGCGATTTGGGTGATTGTGGATAGATTGACGAAGAGCGCTCATTTTCTAGCCATCAGTGAGAGCTCTTCTGCGGAGAAGTTGGCAGCATTATATGTGAGGGAGGTGGTATCGCGGCATGGGGTTCCGATGTCGATTGTTTCAGATCGGGATGTGCGTTTTACTTCTAGGTTTTGGAAGAAGTTTCATGAGGAGTTGGGTACGAGGCTGCATTTCAGTACCGCATACCACCCGCAGACGGACGGAAAGAGCGAGCGGACGATTCAGACGCTTGAGGATATGCTCCGAGCATGTGTTTTGGATTTTGGAGGGAGCTGGGACACCTATTTACCTTTAGTAGAGTTTTCGTACAACAACAGCCATCATTCGAGCATTGGTATGCCACCCTTTGAGCTATTGTATGGGAGGAAGTGTCGCACCCCCCTCTGCTGGGGAGAGGTGGGGCAGCAGGTGATGGGTAGCACGGAGATTGTACTCCAGACGACCGAGCAGATTCAGCAGGCCAGACAGAGGTTGTTGACCGCGCAGAGTCGCCAGAAGAGTTATGCGGACAGGCGTCGGTCCGAGCTCGAGTTTCAGGTTGGTGACCTTGTGCTCCTAAAGGTCTCTCCTTGGAAAGGAGTGATACGATTCAGGAAGAGGGGCAAGTTGGGACCCCGGTATATTGGACCTTTCAGGGTAATTGCTAGGGTAGGCAGGGTAGCCTACCGGTTGGATCTACCTGCTGAGTTGGGACAGATCCATAATACCTTCCATGTCTCGCAGTTGAGGAAATGTATTGCCGACGAGTCGGCAATGGTGCCATTAGATGATATTCAGGTGGATGCGGGCCTGAACTATGTGGAGAGACCAGTGGCGATCAGGGATCGGAAGGTTAAGGTTCTGAGGAACAAGGAAGTACCCCTGGTACAAGTGCAGTGGCAACATCGGAAGGGGTCCGAGCTGACATGGGAGTCCGAGTCTGAGATGCGGGATCAGTATCCAGAGTTGTTTTCAGTATGAGACTTCGGGGATGAAGTCTGGTTCTAGTGGGGGAGAATTGTAACAGCCCGAAATCCAGGTATTCTTCTATTTGGCCCTGCATCTTGGTTATGTTGTCATTTTAGGGTTTTCATGATAGGCGAGTACGCTGGGCGTACAAGGTGTACGCTGCGCGTACTCGCATGCCTCATTTGGACGCGTTCACCCTCAGGTATGCTGGGCGTACCCTAGGTTACGCTGGGCATAACCAGTCCAGACCTAAAAACCCTAATTCCTTTGGAGGGCTATAAAAGGAATGTGTGGCTGGACTTCTCAGCCACCATCCCTCAGAGAGAAACCCTAAAGAGAGTGTGCATTCGTTCTTAAGTCATTTTGTGAGTATTCTAAGCTTGGTGGTGCCATTCCAAGGTAGCAAAGGAGAAGAAGAACTCATTGGGAAGGCTAGAAGTGGTGTTCAAGTGTAGATCTAAGCTTTGCAAGGGTTGAAGCTTCATTATCAGGTAAAAAGTTCGGATCTTGTCACTTGGTTCATGTTATATGCTTCAAGTACCATTTTCTAGGGTTTTAGTCCCAAAGGTGGAGACTTTTTGTGCAAATGGTCTCCATAAGCTTAGATCCATCATACTTCTGGTCTTTTGGAGTTGTAGACTCATAAAAATGACATCTTGGATGTGAATGTTGCACCATGCATGAGATCTAGGTCCTTGAGTTGGAATAGAATGATGTTAAGAAGTGTTGGAGCCTTTACAGCCATGCCAAGGCTTAAAGGTCTCGACTTTATGGGTTTAGACGCATAAACAGAGTCAGATCTAGAAGTTGGAGTAATGGATTAACCGATTAAGACCAAAAATGAAGTATGTTAGAATCTGATGTTTACGCCGGGCGTAACTCCCAGTACGCGCAGCGTACTGGGTGGAGACCCCGATCCATGGGTTGGCGATGTACGCCCCGCGTACATCAAGCAGTACACCCCGCGTACTCACAGGGTTGACTTTTGTTGACTTTTAGGGTTTTGGTCAACATGGAGACTTTGGGTCAAGGAAGGGTAAAATGGTCTTTTACCCTTTGAGGGATGATGATAAGGGGTAAAGTTTTAGTTGTGGAAGTCTTTGATTATTAAATGATATTTTTATGATTAGGCGAGGTAGAGTCGTCGTTGGGATTTGGAGATAGCGAGTACGCGAGATCTTAGACTTTCCACGAGGTGAGTTTTCTCACTATACTGTACCCGGAAGGGTTTTATCGTGTGACCGGAAGGTCGGATATGTTATGAGTTATATGCATTGTATGTGATAAGTTAATCGTTTATATGTGCCATGTATGATATGCTTAATATGGGCCGGAAGGCTTTATGTTATGGGCCGGAAGGCGTATATGTTATGGGCCGGAAGGCGTTGTGATGTGGACCGTAAGGTTGACGTAGGTAGGACCGGAAGGTTTACCTAGTCGGGACGGAAGTTCCCCGAGACACATGGACCGGAAGGTCAGGGCCTGGAAAGGCGTATGTGCGTAAGTTGTATTTTGGGGAACTCACTAAGCATTTATGCTTACAGTTGTTGTGTTATGTGTTTCAGGTACTAGCGAGGACCGTGGGAAGGCGCCGACGTGATCGTACACATTGTCGGGGAAACTATTTTATGATCATGTATTTTGTTATGAAACATTGTTCACGTTTGAATTTGGAATATTAAATAATGGTTTTTGATGTTTGCAAAAATGAAAAATTTGTTTTAAAATTTACGTTGTTACACTATGGTTACAAAATTGCCAACGATCAACCTCTCTAGGAACCAACATACGAACACTCTATAATAACCTTTACCACCAGATAGTTGTGGTATGTCTGAACCCTTCACAAAAGTGGTTTTGAAACTCTTAAGGGGGATTACATCGGTGGGCTTGGTACCCCACTAATTGATATCCACTAAGAGTTTATGTATACAAGCTCAAATAGATTTAAACCAATGGTCCAGTAACTATTGTATATAGTCATTGTGAATATTCGAAAATTCAATACTCCAAAAAACCAGTGCAAGTTGAGTGTATTGATAGGGATGTATTGTGCATAAAAGGTAGGAATTAAATAATCATCAAATAGTATATTCTTATACGTGTTTATTACTCAGGTAATGTAATTGAAACACAATTATACCGTATCACACTCAGAATAAGTTGGGTAAATGGACCCATCATCCATGTTAATCCAATAATATTCATTTATGTTGAAAGCTATCGACACTAATGTCCATTGAGCATCATCCAGACTACACTCTATTAACAAGGAAATACATATCATGTTGTGCTTCCAAGCAACATATGTATACAATAAAGTTAGTAGCCTTATTAAATATGTACTATGTAATGATCACATACGGATATAACTTACATCACATTCCAACCAGCCAAGCCAAAGTCCCCATATAAGCGCATCCAAAACTCAATTGTTCGTATATAAGTGAGAAATCGATGGACAAACAATATTGAAGCATCCCATCATTCATATAGATTGTGATATCTAGGGTCTATACTAATAAATAATAGATTATTTTAGTCAATAGTGAGGGTTAAACCTCATGTAAATAGGGATATATAAAGGAACCTTGTCCTAACGTAATACCTAAGGGCCTTGGGTCTAAAACCTAGATGCTAACATACTAACATCCCCCCGAAGTTCGATCAAGAAGAGACGATTAAATTGAAAAAAAACAAAAGAAAAATACATAAAAAACATAGATTTAGACATCGAAAATGACCATGACATAGCTCTAACCATGGCGGCTAATAGTGACTGTTTGTCGGATAAGACAAGAGAAGAAGTTGGGACCATAGGCGGTTCCATAGTTGAATAAGAAGATAGTTGGTTGTAGCGGCGCGGTCATGAAGCTGGTAGCTAAGGAATCCGGAGAAAGGCAACGAGAAAGAAAAAGAACTCGAATTGTACGTAGTTTTGTGATATGTGCCTTGGGCTTAACACCGTCACTTTATGATTCCGGTTGGATTGAGCCTTATAATCGCAACAATGAAGAGATAAAGCCAGTTGACATTCTGGAGGTGATTACGGGACGAAGCTCCGATGGTCTAGTTAATGTATGTTTGAGGATAAGATAATTAGGGTTTAAGATGGAAATAAGGCGATCCCTTCTTCAGGAGAAGAATGGTCCTTTTATACTTGTTCTCAATGCATGATCCTAACAGTGTCCTTTGTATCGTCTGGTTCGATTGGACGTGGAGGAGTCCCATTGGAGGATCGTGCACCACTAGTGATTATCTGCTATTGGTGCACATTAAATAGAGGACAACGCCATGGGCGCTACACGTGTCACCTTGGGAGATGACCAACTATGTTTTGTCTTATTATAGACCACAGATTGTCATCAGAAATTAGACTTGGGCGCGCGGGCAGCAAGCATAAGGGTCCTAGCACGAGGGCGAGGGCCCGATTCTGGCACTAGGATAGATTGGTGCTCGTTAGCTAGGTCATCCTAACGATAAGAGTTCAGTTATATTTAACGTATTCGTAGTGGGATACATTAACATATACCGAACTAATGTTGACAATATCGACGACTACAGTGTTGATAGATGGTTAAAGAGTGTGTGTGTGTGTGATAGAGAGAGAGAGAATTATAGATCAAAGGTTGCATAATAGAGAACTTTCCGAAGAAGTTTGCCAGCATCAACATCAGAAGAGGCAAGCCAGGTAAAGGTCCCATCCAAGGAGGAGATAGATGGATCTAAGGCAAGAACCATCAAAGGAGGAGGCAGAAGTAGACAAAGTAGTAGAAGAAGTCAAGGAAGGACTCTAGTTTAGGGTTGATAGTTGTATTATTATTTAGGTGGAGAAAGATGATAGGGAATAAAATATTGAACCTAATTAGGGCACCTTTGACGACTATTTGAGAAGGTTGTTGAAGGTGGACGACGATGACTGCAGGTTGTGATCAAAAGCAGGGTTTTAACCCATAGCTCTGACACTATGATAGATAATATATTATAGTAATTAATAATGAGGGTTAAACCTTATATAAATAGGAATACATAAGGGACCCTTGACCTAACCTAACTCGTAAGAGCCTTGCCCTTAAACCCTATATGCGAACATACTCATATATAAAACTGGCTAGTGGTGTTGGGTGTTGGTTTGTAATGTCTTTATTTTTCATTTGTATCCATGGGGACTTTAACCATATGGATATATGTGTTTCTCGATGCGAACACCTAATAGCTAGCAATGGCATTTTGTAATTTTCCTAAGGAATTACTTTAATCATCGACGGGTCTACAAATGCAAGTATAGCTACACAATCGAGGTGTACAACATACATCTGCTCATGTACATCCAACCCCTGTGATGTACCATCATCATCTTTGGCACCATTATTATCAGGATGTATACGTATGCCTACCACAACTTATTGCGATATTGAAGAAGCTCCTATTGTAACTCAATAATCATTTGGTCCTTTCTGTTGTTGGTATAGTTGGTGGTGGCGGTGCATCAGATGCATATGAACCTTTGCCAACATCCGGTATGTGCCTTATTTTATGGAGGCTCAAAAGTAAGCAACTTACGAGGTGATGGTGTTAGAGAGGGTGCTATGTGAATGGGTGGGGTAGCTAAAGCATGGTGTTCAATCCACGCAGAGCTAAAAGACCACCAGGAAACACGACTCTCATCTGTTATCGGTTGCAAGTTCTCTATAAGTTGGTTATCCTGCTAACATAGTTGTACATCAATTGTTTACATCATTATATATAGGGGTGAAAATTAAAATATTATATAAGTAATCATACCCCATCAACATTTAGAAATTTAAAGCATTTCTCCTTCTTTAAACTCTTAAGCATCGACCATCCAACAACTCAATGGACCACATTTGATTGTTGATGGATCTGGTCCTTCCAGGGGTAGGACGTAATGCTCAGCAAAGTGAATACGTATAATATTGGAGCCTGAATGAACCTGAAAAGAGGAAGCATTGTCAGGAGTTCACCAGGTGATGAGCCTGGGAGAACGCTCTGATGCCTAAGTTAGTTACGACATTTGGGTAGTTATGATCGAATAGTGAATGTATTGTGATTGTTGAGAGCATACCTGTTAACAAGGAGAATCGATCCGCTTTTATACTACTGGTGCATTGGAGAAAAGGGGACGAGGACGGACAAAACAGGTCCCCGTCTCATTTTCATTCATGCTCCCCATGTCGAAGTTACAAAAGTGGTACTTATGAACCCTCAGTAGTCTTCTCATTATCATTATCTAAGCTGCATAGGACCGTTAGTCCATGACATGTTGTTCATATGATATTCCCGATGACTACTTGAAGTGATATATGTGAATACTATTTCACATCGTTTCCCACAAGTAAGGTGCTTTGGCTTTGTCCTACATGATTCGGTTTCCCAACATATGCTCGTCCAGACCGATATTTAGTGGATCAGAGTTCGTTCTGCCGAGCCACCTCGGTTTGGAGGTGACATACCTCATTAAGTCCCCTAAGTTCGAATTATTTTTAATAATTCGAATTTACTTGCTGTTAGGGAAAGAATCCTTAACTCATATTCAGGATCCTCAAATATTCTTGAAGCCTCAGGATCCTTAAATATATCCCGAGATCCTGACTATTACCACTAATATTTCTAACACTTTTAATGACTATATTTTCTTTATTTATCTCACATGTGCCAAACGAGTCAACACAATACCTATTCTTAATGGAGAGTTATCTCAACCAGGAAAAAGACTCAGAATGCCAAGTCAAATAACGTTCATATGCTGATTCCGGAGGATCCTAGAAATTATCAGACTTCTTATTATTAGCATTAGACTATAAATAGCACATGTAATTTGCACAATAGGGATACACAGCTCCTCCATGATACTTGTACTTACATTTACACATTCATTTCTGTATTCAACATTTGATATCAATAAAATCATCAAGGACGGTGATGATTATCAACTCCTAGGGTTTTATGTCGGAGATCCTATCTAGGATCAAGGGCTTTTCTTGTAACTCACATGTGTCAATTTTATTATCATATCTTACTTGATTTATCATGAACATCACAATCTCTCATACAATTTGGTTAGATTCTACTTAGTTGATTTTTGACCAAAACATTTTGGCGCTCATCGTGGGGTCGTGGTGTTCAAAACCTTTCGGAAAATCATGTCGACTGTAACATCCCAAAAATACGAGCCAAAAATTTCATTTTTAAAATATGTACTTAGCAAAACACTAGGAATAAAACGTTCAACGATCATATCATTTCACAAAAGATATTGCATGTCTGGAAAACATTTTTATAAAACATAAAAGTGTCAGAGTACAAATCCCCAGGAAGATCTCATAATGCGGAAACAAAGCACGTGTGTGATGTACCGCTACCGCGCCAGCTCCTTCCCCTTCGAAGAAGAGGTACCTGAAACCAAAACTGAAAACTGTAAGCACGAAGCTTAGTGAGTTCCCCCATTGTACCACATACCAAATAATAACATAACATACATAAACTGTCGGGCATATCTGGGTGCCCGACCAACCCCTTCGGTCCTCTCGACCGGATACTGACTAGCATATCTGGGTACTGGTCTCCCTTCAGTCCTTACGACCGGATACTGTCGGGCATATCTGGGTGCCCGACCTACCCCTTCGGTCCTTACGATCGGATATTGCCAGGCATATATGGGTTCCCGACCTACCCCTTAGGTCCTCTCGACCGGATATTGGGGACTATTTCACCCCCTACTGCTACCACATAACACATAGCACATAATCATATCATACTAGCACATAAACATATTACAGGCAGTAGCAACCTTAGATGAGTATCACAGAGACAATCATCTATCATACAACTCCTACTGGTGGGTCGGCATTGTGGCCGTAGACCCACCGCTACTGGAAGGTAACTCACCTCAAAGTAGCTGCTGATCTGCATGGGAACTGACTGTCTGCTGTTGCTGCTGCCCCGGAAATCCTCCGGCTATAATCCCCACAAAACACTCAGTTAATTACTGATAATAGACCTTAGGGTAAAATGACCATTTACTCCTTAATAAAGCCAAGAGTCAAAGTCAAAGTCAAAGTCAACTGCCAGTTGACCCGAATCGCCGAGTTGGCTTGCCAACTCGCCGAGTTCCTATCCCTTTGTCTGACCATAAATCCGTCTCTACTCGTCGAGCTAGGCATTGAATCGACGATCTTTCCTTCTAAACCAAGGCCAAAAGTCCTTCATCCTACTTGCCGAGTTGTATGAACAACTCGCCGAGTTCATCTTCATCCGAAGAACATGCTACGCTGAGACTCGCCGAGTTCTATGAACAACTCACCGAGTTTGTTCTTGAGGCAAGAAGATTGCCTTGAACTCGCCGAGTCAGGGCATTGACTCGCCGAGTTCCTTCATGGGTGAGTATGTCTTCTGACTCACTGAGTCACGCCCCATGACTCACTACTCCACCCCGCAAACACGACAAAGGGGGAAAACTCGGCGACTCACGACTCGACTCACCGAGTCCGATGAACGACTCGCCGAGTCTGTCACATGCAACTACTATATACTCGATTTTGCTTGAATCCAGCTCATGCCATTCATAGATCTGGGTTTCTAGGGCATGAATAACACGTAAAGTTTCCAACTTTACGTGTAAATAATCACCAAAGAAGGTATTAGGGATCAAAATGCACTAAAAGGGTAGATCTAGGGCTTTCATGCAATATGGCTCCATAAAGGCAGTAGATCCAAGCTTCTGGAGCTCAATCATGCCTAGATCTAGAGGCTAAGCAACTTATTACAAACCCTAATACACATTCAAGCTTGGGGAAAGACTCAAGAAGGACTTTCATGGAGCTATAAGGGACTATAAGCATGACAACAGAGGGAAACCGAGTTATACCTCAAGGAAATCACTGAGATAGCACAAGGATGCCTGGCCTCCTTCTTCTCTTCTTGATCTACTCTTCTTTCTTCTCAAAATATTCAAGAAACACACCAAAGTACTTCAATCTCACAAGGAATAAGGGTTTGAATGATGTTGGGAGCTCTAAGGGTGAAGGGGGCGAGGTTGGGGCGCATAAGGTTGGTTTAAATAGGGTGCAAACCCTTGAAATTTAGGGTTTCATCAGACAACGTGGACTCGCCGAGTCGCCAACTTAAACGTGCCCCCAAACCCGTCTCTACTCGGTGAGTCGGGCCTACAACTCGCCGAGTCCAAGGCTAAAATGTAAAATAATTGGATATATTTTACGTACTAGGAACCAGGTGCTACATCGACACAACCAACCATATCTTCCTCCTCTATTCCTCCCATTTCCTCTACAAACCTTCCTCCACCACCTGGGGGAGCTCCCAAGAAATCCTCGGGAGCACCGAAGAAAAACACCTCTCCGATCGCCACACAAGGACTTCAGGATCCTACTATGCTGATTTCCAATAATGAAATCCTCGCCATGATGGAGAGACTATAATAGTAAGTCACTCAACAACAAGAGGATAACAGGACAATACTAAAGGAAGTGGAGAGAACAAGGGGAGAAATCCACAAGCCTCAAGAAGCAGTGTAGTGGTGTTGATTATGATGACATATGCAGAATTGATTAGATCTAGTGAATCAATGTAAGAATCATGAACATAAGGAGTAAATAAATTTGGTTTATGTCACACCCCAAAACCGGAACGGCGGAAACGTTCGGGGGTGGAGGACATCATGTACAGTATCATAACAATGCAAAATAGTAAACAAGCAACAACATCATCCATTGCATTAATAGTATAATTTAATACAAGTGTGTTCTTTCATAGTAAAAAGACATCAAAACAAGTAATCAAAATAAAAGACGAGTCTTGAACATGCTCCGTCTTCTCAAAAACCTGGTTGACTGTACCTGTCTACTGGTGACCTGAGAATACAAGTTATTTAGAAAGAGTTTATCAGCATTATAGCTGGTGAGTTCATAAGTATTTAGTGTCAATGTTTGTTTAAGTTTGATGAAAACGTTTGTAAATGTTCAATGTAAATGTTTGTAAGTGTTCGATGTATAAGTTTGTAAATGTTTGTAACTCCTAGAAAATCCTATATTTTCTACTAATCGTAGCCTTTTACCAACACATCAAATGTTTTGTATGTTCGTTTCTTGTAAAAGTGTGTATTTTCCCAAGTGTGACTATCATTAACCAAAAGTATAGTTTTACATTACCGTTTATGTGAGAAGATCACAATGTGAATGCAATGGGGAAATAATGAAGTACAGTAGTGTTGTATTATAGTAACTACTGCTGTACCAACTACCTTAAACCAATTTTTATTTAAGGTATAATGTGATATGATTGTACCATACTATCGACTAAAAACATGACGATGAAAGACGTCAGAAGAAATGACATTTGGCACCCGTAGACTTGCAAGTCCCACTGTAGCGAACAACAAGGTGTAGGATAGTCAATCCAGTATAGATCTATACACAAATTCACGCTCTCCCTTCAGGAGACTCTGGATACAAAACGAGCCATGGCAGGTGATGCCATGCCCCAAAACCGTGGCTCACATTTATGTTATAGTATTCTTGTATATGTATTGTATGTACTAGTGTAATGTAAGTTCTCTTTGTCTAGTATGTAGTATGTTCTCTTTGTTTCTCATCATAGTATGTTCTCTTGTATAGTGTATAGTATGAATTATTTCTCGTTATAGTATTCTCTATCTGTTTCTCTTTATAGTAAGTATTGTTTCTCGTTATAGTATTCTCTATCTGTTTCTCTTTATAGTAAGTATTGTTTCTCGTTATAGTAATTGTATATGATAGTATGCTCCTAAACTATACCTATTAAAGTTTACTAGTAATTTCTGTAGTTGAATGAATGAAGGTATGCCTTTGCTACCCAAAGGTACTGAACTGATTGATAGTACTTTCATATCTACATATGTATACATAATATATAACTAATATTTAGACGACATTCGGACAAATAACCGATACCATAAGGCCACATCCAAACAAGGAAAAGGAAATAAAGCGAGTTATCAATACTAAGTCCTTTAAAAATTACTTATATAACTATACATATATAGACATGCATTTGACAATATATATGTTTAAAAAGAAGTTTTGTAAAACATTTGAAGAGTTTAATAATAAATGATGATGACTTGATGTCAATTTATAAAATGATTTAAAAGCAGTTTGGCATATAAGAACAAGTTTGATAAGG
Organism: Lactuca sativa; assembly: GCF_002870075.4. Classification (NCBI taxonomy): domain Eukaryota; kingdom Viridiplantae; phylum Streptophyta; class Magnoliopsida; order Asterales; family Asteraceae; genus Lactuca; species Lactuca sativa. The sequence goes on along the minus strand of NC_056625.2, from coordinate 64,353,893 downwards.
AGTTTAGCACGAAAAAGAGTTTGATAAACATTTGAAGTAGTTTCTTTTGATGAACAGCTAAAAGTATAGTAAATCCATTTGTTTAATAGTTATTAATCACATGTGATTGATATAATAACTATAATGTTTCAACTTGTATTCCCCCCCATAAAAGTATTTAAAATCATTTAAAAGATAGATTAAGGGGTATGAACTCACCTGTAGTGAGTGATACAAAAGTATGTTTGGAAAAAGGATGTAGAGTGTCAGGTGAAACTTTAAGCACACAAAGATCCTAATAAACATATAATGACATGAATGTGTATTTGATTAGTGTATAAACAACTAATTATAAGGGATAACACCCTAATAGACTAGGAAACTCTTAGATTGATGAGATACAATCACATATAATTGCATAACTAGGGTGTACGGCCACCCTATTGAGTTTACGGTCCAAAGAGGTATGACCATTGGAGTTCACAGTCCAAGTGCTCACGGTCTTAGGAGTTTACGGTTCCTGGGTTCACGGTCTAATGACTTTACGGTCATGGATTTCACAGTCTAAGGATATTCAACCGCAAAGTCATCAAATCTTGCACAAATGATGGTTTTTAAGGGATTCATTCAAAGGCATCGGATTCTAAGGACCATGCTTAGCCTTAGGAAGGGTAAAGGCTATAAGAACACCCTTTATAAGGGTTTACGGTCTATGAAGATGCACTAGACCGTAAAAACCTTTTGTTCTTGAGTTTCTTGATGTTTTCTAGGTGTTTAACAAGTGATTTAAGTATATAACAAGCTAAGGGTAGTGTACTTACTTATTAGAAGCTTGTAAGGGTGATTAGGATCCAAGAGCATAAGTGTGTGTTCTTGGTGTCATTGGTGAAATGAAGAACACTTGAAGATGTATCAAAATGAAGAGATTTCATGGATAAAATCATGTATAATCACTAGATATAGAAGGATATCCACTAATCAAGGGAAGAAATACTTACAATCTTGAAGATCTAAGAGAAAAGTCGAATGATACTTGAGAAAGAATGAGTTCATTGGCTTGTAAAGGAAAGAAATGATCAAAATGATCATGAATTATATATATATAGAGGGAGTTTACGGTCACCCTGACCATAAACTCACGGGTCCTAACCGTAAACTCCTTTTGAGGAGGTTTACGGTTTGCTAGATGGTTTGGAACTTTAACTGACAAATCCAAACACTGATTCCTTTGATGCACTAGTGTCAGAATACTCAAAATATACCCTAAACAGTGCTAAAAGATAGCAACATGAGTCTAACTTTGATAGATTCGAACGTTTATACAAGCTAGAAATATCGGGTTGTCACAGTTTAAGCTCTCATTAGATCTAGAAAGAAAATACAAAGTGGGTCTTGTACAATTCTCTATCTAGTCTAACTCTCCAATTGAACTTCTACATAAATTAGTGTCACTCACTTCCTATTTATAGGAAATACAACTCATTACACAATACAAGAGGGTAAGCACAAATGACATCCAAGAGTGACTTTGCATCCTAACAAGCAGCACCCTCGATTTTGCAGCCCAAGATCCTGAACTTTGATAACATGGGATCCTTAGCGAATTGCCACGAGACAAGATCCTCAATACCGTCCTTTGTTTCTGCTTGGGGAGCAACTCTAAGGGAGAAGGTCCATACGACCCAATATCCCGACAAAACCTTCGTTACTCCCAATAACGAGGATCCTGATAACTTTGTCAATAATAATATGTTTACTACTAACTCTATGGACCTTGATACAGGTTTAATCCCGATCATGGCTAAGGAGCTTCAACAATTAATACAAATGATCTCAAGAGTTCATGGAGTAGTTTAACCTATACCAGAAGTATCCCTCACAAGCCACGGGATCTCGAGATTCGCTCCCACAATCGCTGAAACCGAGGTCCCAAAGGCTTCCAAATGCCTAACATGAAGCCTTACGATGGGACCATAGATCCTAAGGAGCATGCCGCACAGTACAGGGAAAGAATGGAGATCATCCCTATTCGTACACACTTAAAGGAAGCTTTCATATGCAAGGTTTTTGGTTCAATCCTTACAAGATTAGCCTTAAATGGCTTCTTAATGTTCCTCCTTACTCTATTACTTCATTTGCTCACTTAGTTAAATTATTTAACAATCAATTTTCTTGTAGCAAAATATTTGAAAAGATCACTAGTGATCTTTATCGAGTGGTTTAGGATCCTAAAGAATCCCTTAGGACTTTTGTGAATAAGTTTGGCATGGAAGCTCTAAGTATCCCAAACATCGATATGGCAACTGCGGTTGAAAACTTCAAAATGGGCTTAAAAATGGACTCTCCTTTCTACGAATACCTTGTAATGACCCCATGAAAGAGAATGTATGAGGTCCAAAGCAGAGCATTAAGATTCATAAGGCTCTAAGAGGACAAGGAGATCCAAAAAAGGAGAAACCCACCAAGCTCATATGATCACCCCAATAGGAAGGCCGACTCATCGGCACAAAGATCCTACAAGTCAAAACCATATTCCAAACCTGATCATCATTGGGTTAACGCCCTTGAAGATGAAGGAGAGGAAGAAGAATTTCCTAATATTACCGACTTTGCTTTTCTGTGGATATTCCATGTATAATATTTGCTATGCAGGATCTTGGCGACAAAGCAAGATGGCCAAGGAAGGGAGAAAAATCCACCACTTGGAAAGACAACCAAATGGTGTGCGTACCATGAAGACTTTGGTCATATCACAGAGGATTGCATAACTCTCAGGAAGGAGATCGCCGACCTCTTAAGCAAAGGATACCTCAAATAAATCCTTGGAATAAGAAAGGAAAAATCCAAATAAAAAGATTAGGATCCTCAGTAGATTCTTGATAAGCAAAGATCCCCTCCTATTGACGCCAAGGTAATCAATGTGATCGCCAAAGGATCTGACATTTGTGGTACCTCTTATTTTGTAGCAAAAAGGCATGCCAAGGTGTTAAAAACAAAAAAAGAAGAAAGGCCACAGAAGAATACGACGATCACAAACGAGAATGATATCACCTTCGACGAAATGGATAGACAAGACATCCAGGATCCTCACCACGACGGATTGGTGATCACTCTTTACATTGCCAACCATTTCGTCAAAAGGATCCCTGTCGATGGAGGATCCTGAATCAACATTATACTCTTTGATGCTTTAAAAAGAATGGACATCCCTGATGTGTGCAAAAGATAACAACTATCTAGCTTTAAATTTATAATCTAACTACTTGTCTACTACTACACCTATAGGCAGTGACGCAGTGTACCTAGTTAGTTTAGAGTATAGTAAAGTAAGTTGAGTATTGAACACATGGAACAGATTCAATTTATAAATATAACTACTAAAAGTTAATCTAAAAGCAAGCAATAATTAAAATGGGTTTTTATCTGATTTTTCAAGTTCAGATAAACTTAAGCACTCATCTAAAAACGATTGTAATCAATATATTAAAAACACTTTCGTTTAGTTTTGAATCCATATTTTCCTATGGTTAGCTATTATTTATGGATTAATAAAGTTGGTTACCAATTTATATGTAATTAGCAATTTTGGTCCAATCTACTAATATTTTTACCAATTCATGTACTACTATGTATGGTCATACACAAGCAAACATAGAATTAGTTATTAACGATAATTAAACTATGTAAGATATATCTAGATAAATATCTATGATCAAGATAATTAATCAAACACAATTATGTTCTCCAACATAGCTAAAGTTGTTACATTTATTACTTAATCCAACATGTGGTCACTCCTAGCTCTAGCAATTTAATAGTCACTAAATTACTAGGTAAACAAATTCATGCAATTTAATAGTCACTAAACTACACTTAACTTGAATTAAATCAACAAAGATACAAACTTTAACATTCTAGGTAATGATAATCAAACACAAGCACCAAACCAACTTTATAGACTCCATAAAATAATAAGCTAACTCATAGTTTTAAGGTTTCTTCTAGCTAAACGAAAGTCAACTAATTTAGCTACTCATTACTGAAAGTAAACACATAAGTTCATAAGAAATCGACATGATTAAATAATGAAAACCGAATGTAATGATTTAATCTTCAAACAATCTCTCCTTCCACGGATGTTTTTCGCAGGTTTCTGAGCTCCAAACTCGGGCATCTCTTCAGAATATGTCTAAGCCAACCTCTTAACTCGAATGACCAAAGGGATATATATATATATATATATATATATATATATATATATATATATATATATATATATATATATATATAGTTTTCGAAAATCCATCCTCACGTCGTGATCTTAGTGTAATCCATGTATGGTAAGGAAACTGGCTTCCACGTGTCTATCTTCTAGAATATTGCTCCTTACGCCATGATAATAGATGTCTCATGACATGACTTTGGTTTTTTTACTAGAATCTTCTCATTTTAAGCTCCAATAAACTCTCATTTTAGCTCTAGTCCTTCCAAGCTCCAATATTTGTCACTTCTAGACCTTATTCTTCAAGAGTGTCTTATTTGGCTGCAAAATGTAAACTAATACAATAAGTATCACATATCTTTGCAATTAACCAAAATATTACTTAAAATGTATTAAAGTATTGCCTAAATACATGTATAAATATGGCAATATCAATCCCAGAGTCCGAAATAATCAAAAGATCCTTAGTATTAATAGAATTTAGTGGTGAAACAAAACAAACAGTTGACGAAATAAAGCTACCTATCTACATTGAAGGGGTAAACTCTATGCAATGTTTTTTTGTAATAGAATTATCCTCTTATAATGTTATATTAGGTAGACCATGGATTCACGACATGAGGGCGGTCCCATCAACATATTATCAATGTGTGAAGATGCCCACCCCATGGGGGAAAGTGAAGATCATAGGTGATCAACAAGAATCCAAAGAGTACTACAAGACCTCAATGAAATCTTTAACAATACCATGAAATGCATATCAATTAAAGCAGGGGGTAGAAGATGTGGTAGGAACAAGAAAGCAAGATGTAAAGGAAGTGCCCCTAAACCTTGATGATCCTGATGCCAAAGTTCTCATAGGATCCTCAATACCATAACTAATCGAACAAGAACTATTAAAGTTCCTCAGAGAAATAAGCAAGACATTTGCATGGAAGCACGAGGACATGATATGTGTAGATAAAAATAATGACCCATAAACTTAATATTGATCCTTCTTTCAAAACAATACACCAAAAGAGAAGGAAGTTCGCACCAGAGAGAAACCAAATCGTACAAGAAGAAGTAGAAAAACCTCTTAAAACATGAATGATCAAGGAAGTTAAGTTCCTAAGGTGGCTAGCCAACATGGTGATAGTACAAAAGAAGAATGGAAAATAGAGAGTGTGTGTGGATTATATGGATCTCAACAAGACTTGTCCCAAGTATCCTTTCCCTCTACCACACATAAAATCCAAGATAGATGCCACAACCGGTCATGAGCTACTAACATTCATGGATACATCAGTAGGGTTCCAACAAATCCAATTAGAACCATCAGACGAAGAGGATACAACATTCATAACCCCAATAGTTATATATTGTTATACTTCCATGCCATTTGGTCTTAAAAATGCAGGTGCAACATATCAAAGGCTAGTCAACAAAATGCTCAAAGAGAAATTGGCGGACACCACGAAAGTCTACATTGATTACATGGTGGTCAATTCGAAGAAAGTTGAAGACCATATCAAGGATCTTGAAGAAGCCTTCAACATACTAGACGAATATAATATGAAACTGAACCCCTCCAAGTGTCACTTTGGAATGAAATCAGGCAAGTTCCTTAGGTACATAGTGACCAAAAGAGGAATTGAAGCAATTCCTAAGCAAATCAAAGAAATAATTAATCTAAGATCCCCATACTCGACAAAGGATATTCAAAGACTAACAGGAAGAGAGAAAGCCTTAAACATATTCATCTCAAGATACTCTGAAAGATGCAAACCTTTCTACGACACCTTGAAGAGAAATAAAAGGTTCGAGGGGAGTAAGGAGCACGAAGATGCTTTCCAAGAACTTAAAAGATACATAAGTCAACACCCTTATTGGTAAAACCATTAGATGGGGAACCACTTCTTCTTTGCCTTTTAATATCCTCAAACACAGTGAGTGTAGTCTTAGCTAAGGATCTTAATAGGGACCAACATCCCATCTACCATGTAAGTAAAAGTCTCTTGGATCCAGAAACGAGGTACGCTCACCTTGAAAAACTTATACTTGCACTAGTAACTGCTTCCACGAAATTAAGACACTACTTTGAAACACATCTTATAAACGTAAGAACTAATTATCCTATTAAGAATGTAATGAGAAAACCATAAATGTCAAGAAGGATGGAAAAATAGTCCGTGAAACATTAAGTATGAGCCAAGATCCACAATAAAATCCCAAGCATTGGCGAACTTTGTGGTTGACTTCAGTAATGATCAACAAGCTGAAGTAGAGATAGAAACTAAATGATTCCTAGAGTAAGAAAACACAGGAAGATGGATGCTATTCACAAATGGATCATCAAACCAAAGAGGAACTAGATTAAGGATCATACTAAAGTCGCCATAGGGGGACATCCTACCCCAAGAAGTCAGTTGTGAGTTCGATGCAACCAATAATGAGGTTGAATACGAGGCAACTAATCATGGGACTAAATCTAGCCAAGGATCTTCAGATCAAGGTTCTCCAGGTATATGTTGACTTCTTATTAATAACTAATCGGTTTAATGGATCCTATGTAGTAAAAGGAGAAAGACTAGTAATATACCTTCAGATTCTCAAAAATTTAGCCTCTAAATTTGAAGCATTCAACCTAAACCAAGTTCCTAGAAAAGACAATGTTAAAGTAGATGCCTTAACCAGTCTAGGATCTTCCCTTAGGATCCCACCAGAAACTAGGATCCCGATAATTGACGTGATGATCTGAATAATCGAGGATCCTGCCAAAAGACAGAGGAATCTCGACGGTGACGAGGTAACAACCATCGTCGCTACAATCAAAGATCCTGATCCTCAACTTCCTCATCAGGATCCTAGCATAAAGGATCCTTCCCCAACCTCAAGATCATGGATTCAAACCATTGTGGAATATCTCCAAAATGGTACCATACCAAGGGATGAAGGGAAGAAAAAAGTGACAAGTCATTCAGAATGAGGGTCTCATGTTTTGTAACGATCTAAGGTAAGCTATACAGGAAATCCATGGTAGGTCCATACCTTAGATGCTTAGAAGATCACGAGGCTGAGGAAGTCTTAAAATACATACATGAAGGAGATTGTGGTAACCACACTGGGGGCAGATCCTTATGCTCTAAGGTGTTGAGGACATGATACTACTGGCCAACCATGAAGATAGATTCCTTCTTGTATGCTCAAAGATGTAATGCTTGTCAAAGACATAGCAACATCCTATACCAACCATTAGAACCTTTACATCCTATCATCTCCCCTTGGCCATTAATGAAGCGGGGGATGGATATATCAGGAAAATTACCTAAGGCACCAGGAGGAAAAGTCTTCATGCTGGTAATGACATACTATTTCTCGAAGTGGATTGAGGATGAGGCTTTTGTTCAAGTAAGAGATAAGGAGGTAGTGTCATTTATCAAACGTAATAGCTGACCAGGTTCGGATCCCTGCCGAAATTATATGTGACAGTGGATCACAATTCATAAGCAAGAGGACTAGGGACTTTTATGCAAGTTTTGGAATCAAAATGATAATGTCCACCCCTGTTCACCCTCAAGCCAACAGTTAAGCAAAATCTAGCAACAAAATCATAGTCAATAACTTGAAGAAAAGGCTAGATGAAAAGAAAGGGAGATGGGCAAAAGAGCTTCCTTTCGTCCTATGGGCAGAGAGGACCACTTCCAAAGTAGCCATGAGACAAACTTCATTTTCTTTAGTGTTTGGAGTAGAAGTGATGATCCCAAAGGCAAGATATCTACTTCAAAATCAAGAGAACAATGATAGGATCCTAGCCTAGGATCTTGATACTATCGATAAACTCAGGGATCTTTCCAAGATCCGCATCGATGCGCATCAACAAAGGATCACCAAAGCATACAAAAAGAATATCAAAGTTAGAAGATTCCATATAGGAGACATGGTTTTAAGGAAAGCATTCCAAAATACCAAGGATACTAGTGCATGTAAATTGGATGAGAATGACCGTATCTCATAGATGTTGAAGCAGGAAAGGGGGCATATTAGCTAGCTACCCTTGATGGAGATGTCTTGCCAAGATCCTGGAATGATATACATCTTAAAGCTTATTTCATGTAAGTGAGATTAGTCATTTTCCAACAAACTCAAGTCACACATTGTTTATCGTTTACCCTTTATTTTCACTATTGTTATTATTTAATCTCCTGAAAACCATTACTAAATTAAGCATCGGATTGGTGTTAGCCATGCTAACGCCAACCCCAAGCTAACATTTTCCATGCATAGGAACACATATGGATCCTAATACACAAGGATCCTGACACACGAGGATCCCAAAACTCGTAGATCCAAGGATCTTGATATTTAAGGATCTTGGCATTCAAGGATCCCAATGGCTACAACCTTCTAAGATCTTCACAATGACAATATGCAAATGCTATAGTAACTACGAATAGAGACTGACCATCTCTCCTACGGATAAGGGTACTTAATCTCCTCTAACGTTTAAAGAGATAATTACCTCTTTCGTACGAGTTAAGGTTTCTACACCTCACTTGGATGCACAATATCTAATTATGGGATGTGGATAAGAGAATCATTTCACGATGCAGTGACTTGGAAACCCTCTTATGTATGAATATAAATTAAGATCCTAAAGTTTGAATCTAAGGTTAATAACATTGGCATGTTATCTCAAGTTAGGATCCTCCCTAGAAAACACATAAGGTTTATAACATTGACATGTTATCTCAAGTTGGGATCTTCCCCAAAAAATTTCCTAAGATTTATAACATTGACATGTTATCACACGAATTGGGATTTTCACCAGTAATTTACCGAGATTAGTAACATTAATATGATACCTTGAATTGGTATTTCCCTAGTAATTTACTAAAGATTGTAACACTGACGTGTTATCTCAGGTTAGGATTTTCCCCAGAGATTTTCTAAGAGTTATGACACCAACGAGCTGTCTAAAATTATGATGTTCCCCAAAAAATATGCAAGGTTACAACATTATCACGCAACAGTTTTTCTCATGTATTTTCCAAGTTGAATTTATTTCCAATTGACTCCTAAGGAGGGATCCTTTCTAAGTTCACTGAGTCAGGGCCAATGAAGGATCCTCCCTGATGAACTCTTAAAGAAAGGATCTTTGTGTATCATACTAAAGGACTTCTCCTAAGTCTAAATGTCACAAAGACTAAGGATAATCAGGTTCTATCTATCCTTTAAACTCAATCTTTCCTACATAATGATTAATATCTTAACTATTTTAAGATCCCAAGTTGATTACTAACCATTTAAGGGTATTTATATCTTAAGAGTTCTTACTCTTTGGAATCCTATTGCATAAGGATCCTCAGAAGATCCAATCATAACAAGCATATAAGTCAACCACATAGATAGAAATCTAAAACAACCATAACATTAAAATGGTTGCACCTAACCCAACGAAAACAAAGTTCTTAATTGTCTTACATCCCCAAAGAAAAACCAATTAAAATGTTTTTTCCAAACAAGACTAAATTGTGGATTGGTTATCAACGCCCAAAATCTTCTCCTATTCACCCGCTTTCTGCTGCTGCCCTTTAGGATCCTTATTGGTACTAACAGGCTTACCAGTTAGTTTTACTAACGCTTCACGCCGCCCTGCTACATTCCAGGATCCCGCGTTTTCGGGATCCTCTGCAAGTTTGATCTTTGCTTCCCAAACAACAACATCTGCACTCATCCTTACTTCAGCAATCACGTCGTCCATCTCAGCCACATGTTCCTTTTCCTTTTCAGCTTTCTCCCTGGACCACTTCTCCACTCTTTGTTGAAGCTCCTTATTGACTCCTTCCTTCTCCTTCAAATCATGATATGTTTGAGTGAGTTTGGATTTAAGATCCTCACTAGAGTGAGAGACGTGATAAAAAACCTAAGAGGAACCACAATAAATAAAACTATAAGAAAAAGAACACAAGAATGCTCACAGATTGGGATAAGGATATCAGCTTCTTTAACGCTTCCTCTGTCCCGACATTCTTAAGATCCCAAGCATCAGATGGTTTTCTCATGTGAGATGTCGGGTTCTTCACAGCGAGGTCGATCCGAGTCTTCTTGGGAGCAAGCAAAGGAGGGATCTTTTCCTTTTTTACCATGAGCAAACCACTAGAAATGTCATCTTCAAGTTCAGAAAAGACAAAGTGGGCACTAAGGCGAGTGTTTTGGATCCTACATATTAAGAAGGATCCATATAAGTTCAGGATCCTTATGATAAAATAGATAAGAACATCAAAAAGGATCCTTACTAGTGGCCATCAAAGCTGTGGTAGAAGAACCCTATTGAAGACTAGGAGACTCGAGTTTGAATGATATGATGTCTGCACGTAAAGTAAGAAAATGCCCCACCTTGTCTTTAGTATCCTCAACAGTAGGAAAAGATTCACCAAACTTGTAACCTGCATCAAAATGAACAAAATAAGAAACGTGAATCCTTAGATCCTCAAGATCAATAAATAAGATCCTAACCTTTCCATCATTGTGTTTGGTTTTAAAGACAATAGGAGATTTTTTGGTCTTAACCCTAAACAGAAAACGAGAACTCCTAAAAGTAGAGAGATCATAAATGAAAGCTAACTCAATGATGCCAATGTCTAGATTGTGGGAACAATTCACTCGCTCAATCCAATACAAAATTTTCCAAATAATGGGCATTGCTTGGACGTAAGAAAGCTTGGTGGCTTGGAAGAAATCAGAAATAATACCTGAATAAGGATATTTGAGGACCAGAGAAAAGGGATATTTAGGAAAGCATACCCAAGAAGGAGAAACGAAATCAGACTACATGGAAGGGTCAAAGGACCTGACGATCACATCAGAGAGGAAGGCTTCATTGGACTTAAGGGACTACATGTCGTCGTTATTGAAGGAACAAACCCCGGCTTGGGCCAGAAGCCCCTAATCGATAAATTCATTCTCTGGAGAAGCGGTAATGGTAGCACGAGAAGGGACCATCTTCTTGCCCGTGATCGGAGAAAGGAAAAGTACAAAAGGAAGAATAAGAAGAAGAAATTACCTGAGAAGATAGTTGTAGACGTATCGGGGAAGGTAAAAAGAGTTAAGAGGATTACTGTATTTAACCCAATGGCGTAAGAGAGAGGGTACGATTTAACCACATGATGATTGACCTTGGGCAGATAAACCCTATCCGATTAGGGTTTAAAATTCAAAATCTTTTATCTCTTTCGTTTATTATTTTGAAATTATACATTTAATATTGACAACTAACCCCGATATTTCACATGTATAATTTGGGGTCAATTGTTAGGGGTAGGATCCTTGACTCATATTCAGGATCCTCAAATATTCTTGAAGCCTCAAGATCCTTAAATATATCCTGAGATCCTGACTATTACCACTAATATTTCTAACATTTGTAATTACTATATTTTCTTTATTTATCTCACATGTGTAGAACGAGTCAAAAAAAGACCCATTCTCAATGGAGAGTCATCTCAACTAGGAAAAAGACCCAGAATACCAAGTCAAATAACGTTCATATGCTGATTTTGGAGGATCTAGGAATTATCGAACTTCTTGCTATTAGCATTAGACTATAAATAGCACATGTAATTACCACAATACGGAAACACAGAGCTCCTCCACTATACATGTACTTTAATTTACACATTCATTTCTATATTCAACATTTGATATCAATAATATCATCAAGGCAAGTGATCATTATCACCTCCCAAGGTTTTATATTGGAGATCCTATCAGGGATCACGGGCTTTCCTTGTAACTCAACTGTGTCACTTTGATTATCATTTCTTATTTGATTTATCACGAACATCACAACCTCTCATACAATTTGGTTAGATTCCACTTAGTTGATTTTTGACCAAAACACTTACTATAATCAAAATCATCATCTAAATTGATAAATTCGACTGTCAAGTCAGACGTCACGTTTTAACCGTTCTGCTTTCCTATGACCCACGATTGCCTATTCGTTACCGTTACCTCAAAACCACCCATTATTCCATATTTAACAGGAATGATTGTGTCATTCTTCTTCAAAACGTTTATTCCATCCTAACCTCTTTCTACTTTCTCTGCTAATTCCTCCTGTTCTTTTGATCTTTTTCTTCATTCTTCATAATGGTGAAAGATAATCACCCCATTTACATTGCTTTCTCTACTCTGACTTAAGGGTCACTTGATGTGATCGTCAAGTCTTTCCGCAACGATCCCCAATTCCAACCCCTTCTTCCTTCGAAGGATCAAACCATCAACGCTTCTCCCGAAGGCTTCATCAGAGTTTATACTATACTGTTTAGGTCTGGGATACGATTACCTGCATTCGAGTTTCTCAACTAAGTTCTTAGATATTACAAATTTCATATTGCCCAAATTACTCCCAATGGTTTCAAAAATATCATGTGCTTCTTTGAATAGAGCCTTAAACATGGATCCGTCTCCAACTATGTTTTGTCACTTTTATGTAACTATGGCAAGAGGGGACTGGGTATCCTTTTCTATGTGTTCTAACACAATCGAGATATGTGATGACCTTCCCACCTATATTAAGAAATGGAAGACCGAGTTTTTCTTTGTAGACGCGTCCTCTTTCGGCGTTCCTATGCAATTTGAGAGCCTTTTGAGCTGCGAGCACAAACCTAATCCTAAGTTTACGATAGACGTGCAATAGGCCGTTGATCGGCTAGTTGCAAATTACATTAAATGGAGCGATGCGGACGATTTAGTTCTCGAACTTGCTAACCTAGAGGGAACCCCTTACATGATCTGCTAGATTTGTGTGCACGTGTGTGTGTGTGTGTGTGTATATATATATATATATATATATATATATATATATATATGATAGGATGCAACAGTAGTGGTATGTTAGTTAGAGTACCAGTAGGTTGGTTATTGTCTAGTGGAGTGCCCTAGGGGTTGTATGTAGTCATGTAGGATAGCCTAAGAACTCTTGATCTAGGCTTTCTTGCATGTTCCTTATTTGATTGTGGCTCTAAAGTAGGATCATCTGTTCCGATAGCTATCTCACCTCTCTGGGTACTTATGGTTACGCATTTCATGGAAATTGGCTGGTAGCGGAGCAATGTGCTGTAAGGAATCTAGTAGGCGGTCATGAGTTGTATGATTGATAATTGCCTGTATTATGTGCCTACTTGATCTTTGATTGTTATATGTCGACATATGGTAGCGGATGAGGTTGAGGTGATCCTGTTGTGTGTTGTAGGCCAAGATACTAGGTGCGAGCTGGCTGAATATCGTAGTCACGGAGTCTCGGAAAGAGCGGTTGGGTTGAGACGACAGACCAACATATCCGGGGTAATCCAATCCGATGATTGTGGACCCGATATGTATGCTAGTATGTTTGTTGTATGATGTATTTTGGGGGAACTCACTAAGCTTTGTGATTGCCCAGTTATTTATGTTTTGAGGTTCTATCAGTTATCGTGTGAAAGCGAAGGCATGACTATACACATTCATCAGCAGCAATATAGATTCTATGTTAGTATATTACTTTGATTTTAACAAATGTAAATTGGAACACATGGTTTTCTTAATACATATTTTATAAAACGGAGTTTTAGCTTTAATAAAATGAAATTTTTTTATTGAGAAAATAAGACCTTCAAGAAACCAGATTTATGCTAGGAACGATTATTTTCAAGAAAGAAATCAAATGCCTATTGTTGATCGACAGGGTTATGGATTTCGTTTTTTGTTTTAGTTTGATTGTTTTTTTTGGAGACCGTAAGATAAAAAAGGGTGAATAGTTCTTTATTTGAAAGAGAGAGAGAGAGTTGAATTTAATAAAACCTTAAATTAAATACACAAAAAAAATTATCATAAAAACAATTTAGTCTTTTTAGAAAAAAAGACAACGAAACAAACTTAAAAAGCCCACAAAACAAAAACAAAAACGAAACTAACTTAAAAAAACCACAAAACCAAAAAGTTAAGATTTTAACTAAATCTTCAAAAAAAAATTGCATATTGCATATAGCATAGGTAGCATTTTTACGTTTTTATCTAAAATGAATCAAGAAATCGAGCCAATAGAAACGTGAAAATTTTTATCTAAAACTAATCAAGAATTCGAGCATAAATGTGAAAAACCCGAATGGGTTGGGTTTCTTATTAGGGCTGGGCTGTCTTTCTGTATCAACCAAGGATATTCTCTTTTGGGACGAAAATGTTGGCGAAACAATAATATTTTTTTACAAGATAATAAGGACAAAGAGAAATAAGTGAGAATAAGAAACAAAGTAACAACACCACCACTTTAACTATTCAAGACCAAATAAATACACAGCCAAATCTAAAATATTAAAAAGAAATTAAATAAGAAAAAAAAAATCAAACATTCCTCATATCCATTCATTAATACACAACATAGCAATCATAAATTAAAGTTGAAAAATGAAGAAATCGCTCAGGTGCAATTACACATGTGCCCTTCCCCTCACTTCTAGTTTGTAGCATTGCTCCTGAACGAACCTAAAGCCTTGATGGCTGCAGCCCTCAATATATACTGATGGTATGCAGCTGCAGCCAATGCTCCAATGAATGGTCCCACCCAAAAGATCCACTGCAAAAAAAGTACAACTTTCATTACACAGCGTACAAACACTTTCTTTACACAATATACAAGACTTGTTTCTTATTCACTAGTGAGTTGTACACCATTCCTCACAACTTGTACATTCAGATAGGTTGGATTATTCAAACTTTTTACTTTTTACTAGAACCATCATTAAAGATGCCTGTTATAATGCCTTTCTACAGTCTCCAATAATAATTGTACGTTTACCTTGTCTTCTATATCAGCTTTTGTTTCTAAAAGATGGCGAAAAGTGTGTGTATGTGAGAGAGAAAACTTACTTGGTCATCCCAGACTTTTTCATTGTTGTAAATGACAGCAGCACCCAAGCTTCTAGCAGGGTTGATACCAGTTCCAGTAATGGGAATGGTGGCCAAATGCACCATGAACACCGCAAACCCAATTGGTAGTGGCGCCAAAACCTGCAATTTCCCAAATCCCAACACGAAGTACACCTCTTAAAACACAATGTACAAACAAGTCTATGGATATGGTAACTAAATGAACATGATGGAAAACGGAATACATACCGGAACGTGAGAGTCACGCGCACTCCTTTTAGGGTCAGTAGCAGAGAAAACGGTGTAGACAAGAACGAAGGTGCCAATAATCTCAGCACCAAGTGCAGTACCCTTGTTGTACCCTGGTGCAATTGAGTTTGCACCACCACCTAACGAGTTGTAGTACGATTTCATGAACAGCTTCACCAAACCCACACCACAGATTGCACCTAAACTCTGTGCAATCATGTACGCTATTGCCCTTATTAACGACACCTTTCTTGCCAAGAATAGCCCGAATGTGACCGCAGGGTTTATGTGTCCACCTATACATCAAAGGGTGTTATTGTAATTTCATATTTGGGTTTTCCGGTATGGTGTTTGAGTTGTGGAAAAGGGAGAAGGGGAGCTTACCAGAGATACCGGCGGTGCAGTAAACAAGGATGAATATCATGCCGCCGAATGCCCAAGCGATTCCGAGGAGGCCAACGCCGCCGCATGGGTCGGTTTCTTTCTTGTAGCCGATGACGGTGGCGACGGTGACGTACAGGAAGAGGAGGGTGGCGACAAACTCGGCGATTAAGGCTCTGTAAAATGACCAGAGCTTCAGTTCCCCCATGTCAAGGAGAGGTGCTGGAGGTGGGTCAACATAATCCCTCCTTGCCGTTTCTCCGGCTTCATTCACTTCTTTCGACATGCTTCTAGCTCTCTCTCTCTCTCTCTCTCTCTCTCTCTCTCTCTCTCTCTCTCTCTCTAAACAACCTCTGTTGTTTCTCTCTCTATAACTCAGTGAGTTGAGGTTTTGGTTATGGAGGTTTTTGGTGTTTCGGAAAGGTGGTGGGTGTGTGTCTTTATAAGGGAAATGATTGAGTTCTGGATAAGTCGAAAGGGGGGTGTTATGGGAATTTTTCAAAATTCGTGAAGTTTGTAGATTATTTGCAGGATACTCCAGGTGATTTCTGTGATTTGTGAAGAAGCCCAAAATAATCTATATTCATATGCAAATGGAACCTTGTAAAAGTCTTATTGGCATGTTAGCCCTTTAGAACAACCACAAAAAAAGTAGTTTTATGATTTGTTTAATCGGGGTCTTTAGGATTTGCTCGTTTAAAATTTATGTCTTTTTAAGAGTTTTTATTTGGTTTTTTAGATTTTAAAACAAAATCTTAAAAAGAGGATTTGGATTAGTTTATTAATCCTAAAATATAATAAACTGGATAAAATTACAAAGTCAATTACTAATCTAGTCAAATTTTCTAATGACCTTTTTTATTATTAGCTAATTTAAGACTTAGCCCAAATTAGTCATCAAAATCGTAAGTTATTGAAATGGTCTACTTTTCGGCTCTAATACTCAATGATATATTTTTTTTTCATAAATCAATACGAAACTGTAGACCATTTTATGGTCTACGGTTTAAACGGGCTAGGACACACGTAGAGACTATCAATGCAATTTCATAACCAGTAAATGCGTCCGAATAATCATCGATTTATACACTTATACACCTTATATTTGGATGTTTTGTTTGACTTGATTCTATCGAGTAAACACAATCAACCAAAATCATATTTTCATGCAACGAAAAAGAAATGGAAAAGATAAAAAAAAAAAAATCAATATCATTATAAGAAAATGTGTATAAAAACTTATTAGAGACCATGAACAATGTATCTAATAAGTTTTACCTACTATTGAATTTGAACCAATGACTCCCGCCGTATGAAAACAATATTCTAACTGCATATATATACTTTTTCATAATTCAATACCAAACCGTAAACCATTTTATGGTCTGCGGTTCCTCTGAATGGTCTCCTGTTTCTTAAACCGTAGATCTTAAAATGGTCTATCATTTTGTCCAAAAAACTAGGATTTTTTTTAGTATTTAACTACTATTTGTAAAAGAAAAATAACAACATTGCATTTATATGACATTCTATACAAGCTATAAACAAAAAAAAAAAAAAAAAAAAAAAAGGAAAACCATAGGTACATAAGAAACCTATGGTGTATTTATATTACATCGTAGGTTTCTTACGAACCTATAGTTTTATTTTATTTTATTTTTCATTGTTTCCAAAAAATGCATCTTTTAAATCTCCTACTAAACAAGAAAAACAAAAAAAAGTTCAAGATTCGGAGACACAACTAGTTGATCTTTGAAAGGTCCATTGAGAGAGAATTTCAAACTTCAAACACACACAAGAAATGCAAAACTTAAAAATTAAAACTTTATATATTATGGATCAACGAACCCTGAAAGAGTAGACGACCCACAAAATAATAGCTCATTGCCCCCAAAGAATAGTCAACCGAGCGTTGACCGTAGACCAACTGAATGAGCTACGATTTTAAAGGCTAGTTTGGGATAGATCTTAAATTTTGGCTAAAAACTAAGTAATTAAGTATTTTGTCTAGTTTCTTAATTACCTCTAAATTATATTTATACAAAGTAGCTAATCTTAAACTTGTTATTTACATCGATAAATAAGGTGTAGTTTTTAAAAACTATAGTTAACTCGACAAGTAGTAATAAGTTGCAATATTTTTCTAACCAAATACATAAAATATCTTATTATCAGTGTTACACCGTAGTAAATCGAGAAGCATTTCAAATAAGCAAAGCTAAATATCTAAAAAAAATCCAATTAAGAAGATAAAAGTTACTAAAATGGATTTAAATGTTTATAATACCTAAAACTATTTTGTTAAAAAAGATATTTATTTATAATTGGTAATATATATATATATATATATATATATATATATATATATATATATATGATAAAAATTCAAATGAAACAAATAAAAGATATGAACTATATTTGATAAACTAACTGAAAAATTAGTTACTAACTGATAAAAAATAACGTTCGTTAAACAACTGATAAGCTACCTGAAATATATATAAAATGACATAGAAATGGATGTAGAAGATTGTGTTTGTTTTTAATAATTAATAAATGGAATATTTGAAAGAATTTTTAAAAAAGTTCACTAAGCTCGTTGAAACGTTAGTATGAATAGTTTTTTAAAAAACTAACTTATAATTAATTTTTAGTTTGTCAAACATAACAACTTAAAAAATAAGTTAGCTTATAAGCTAATTTCGATGTGCCAAACATAGTCATAGTAACGAGTGATACGTAAACTTTACTTTGACCTTATCAATTTGATGTACATAAAGCTATGTGTTATACCTCCCTCGAAAGGGTGTAGACATCTGATATGGACACGAGACACCAACGGAAACAATATAACGAACTCTACCACCGTGGACTAATCCTCAAACTCTCTTTTTTTCCCCATTTTATGTTTTTTCTTTGCGTATGATACATTAGAGTCTTGTACATGATGCATTAAATATTTTTACATTGCTCATAAGATAATAATTGTAGGTATAATATGGTTTGAAATATGAAATATTGAATGAAAAATGGACGATATGAGTGACATAGCCTAAACTATTACAAAATTGATGAAAGATAAATGAAAAATATAACGCCTAGCCTAAAACTTAATTTATTTTAACTCATTATAAATACGTTAAACCCACAAAAACTTGCTACCTATTCTAGATAAAGACATCTCATGACTCAAAAGTCAAAACCTAACTTGTTTAAGTTCTACATGCTTTGTGTTATATTTGTACATTTTTTCATTATTAAAGGGGTAAACTTAAAATTCATGGAACTATATGAATCTTTTTGCAAACATTCAAATAACAAAGAGTTTGGGTGAGTAGTGGAAAAGTGGGCCCACGGGTACAGCAAAGACCATGTGAGAAAGTAATCAATGTTTCTTTGGGGTGGGGCCATAATCCCCTGTGGGCTTTCTATGACAGCCTATCATACACCACACTTTATGTACAACGGCTAATTGCATGGTAATGGCCCGACTTATCTTTTTTCTTTGTATTTTTCGGTTGTTTAGAATTTTAAGTTTTAACAGCTAAAACTGGTGTCGTTGGCTTTGTTTTATTAATGATGTTGTCACTACATCCTTCAACTTTTGTCTTATATCAATATTGGACCCTCCAAATTTCGGAATTGGCTGTCACACTGTCACATGTGAGTCTTTGGGCCCTTGGTGAGTCTGTGGCATCCATTACCAACTTCTTACATTATTCCTCTTATCCTCTAACAGCTAAATTTAAAGAGCTTAAAGAATTAATAAATGAAAATTTATTTGTTAATTAAATTGTAAAATCCTTTAAATAGTTATTAAAATTTTGAATGCCTCATTTTAGTTTGTCGTAATGAAGTTCTTAAACATTGTACATTTGCCCCGATATTCAAATTTACGAAGTCAAATGAACATGCTAACTATGTTGCAAATTGTTTAGTAGTTAATACATTATTTAATGGGATAGTCATGAAACGATCATATGATTCTTGAGCATCAAAGTGTAAAGGATATAATTTTTTTAGTATTGTTAATGAAGTCAAAATGAACATGCCGCAAATTATTTAGTGGTTAATACATAAAATAATGGGATAATGCATATCTTTTCTAGAATTAATATAGATGATATAATTTTTATGATTTACCGAAATAATCATAATATCTGAAAAATTACATTTTAGATTAAATTAATATTGTTTTGAACTAATTTTATGTGATATTTAAAAGCAGCTAGGGGTTGACATTTGGGATAAATCTAGAAAAAAGATGGAGTTTTTTAAGACACATCCGAAATCCAAAGAAATTATCCAAAAAAATTTAAAAGATTATTTATTTTTTACTAAAATATAACAAATCATTAAAAACTTATCAATATTGAAGTCGAGTTAAATATAAAAGTATAAAAGTATGTAATTATCTGAAAAGCAAATTCAAGATTTTATATTTTTGGAATCCAAAATGACTAATCCGAAACTTTATGGTAAATTCAATTAATACAAAAAAAAAATAGGTCATTTATTCTCATTAAGTGCTTATTGTGACAAAATAACAAACTCTAAAGTTATTAAAAAAAATGTGGGGTAGGGACGTCCATGAAGGTGGTTGGAGTAGGACTTAGGACATGGGAGTTGGGAGCCGTTGGTTGCTATTGACCTATTGTACAATTGTAAACTTTGATCCTTAAAATTTAAATTTAAATATGAATATCTTTTAAGATTTGGAAAAAGTGCACCCGAACTTTATATTACACTTGTATTTGACTACACTTATTTAACATTAGGACACAACTATAAAGTTTGAGAGTTAGGATAAAACATGAGTGATAAAAAGGATCATTTTAAAAAGTTAATTGTTATATAACGTATATGTCTGTTAATAAATTGTTAATTATACATTATCTAAATTCATAATATTGCTCCTCGATCATAAATTGTTAATTATACATTAGAAATGCTTAATTATAAAGATGCACAAGTATATATAATCAAAATAACTCTTTGATTAAATAAGGAAATATAACTCAAAAAGCTTTACATTTGTTTTCTTTTAAATCCTAAAACTCGACTAAGACATTTTATTTATAGACTTCTAATAACGGACTTGCTATTAGACTATAATTAGGATTCATGGCCAACTTGCCATCTTTACAATTACTTGGTCTCCAAGTCCTCATCGACTTAGGATTCCACCAATCACTCCTGAATCTCTAAGTCCTTCTAGAGAATTCTTCAACCCCGATCTGTATTTAAAATATGGGCTCGTCGTTGTCATCACATTCCGAAAAATCACCTTCTTGTAATGTTTGGAGTCGTCTCGGACATTCGGAGGCAAAGTGACCAGGTCTGTCACACCGAAAACAAATAACCTCAGATCGGTCTGTTTCCTTACTTTTTCTGATTTTTGTCAGAACAACAATTATAATTTTTGCAATTGGTGGAATTGGGTTGAGTCCAATCAAAATTGGACTTGTGGTGATTGGGCTTACCCCTTTGTGATACCCGATCACATGATTTAGGCCCACTTGACTCGTCAGACCCATTAAACCCTCCTAATCCACTAAATCCTCTTGACCTATGATTACCAGTCGACGCCCCTTTTCTCTTTGTCGATCTTTCCTTCGCTCCACCAGACAAGCCACCGCCACCACCTGAACCACTGCCACCACTGCTCGATGACCATAGAACCTTCGGTTCTTCTCCTCCTTCATTACCCTCTTCCCTAATTCTTTCTTCATAAGCTTTAAGCCTTCCCACAACATCTTCAAATCCAACCGATTTAAGATCCAAGACTTGTTCCAAAGAAGCAACTATGTTGATGAAATTTATGGGCAAAGCTTTTAGAAATTTTTTAGCCAATTTGAATTCTTCGATCACTTCTCCTAAAGCAGCCGATTTTGAGGCGATTCCCGATAATTTCCCGCTAAAATCATAGATCGATTCAGTCTCCTACATTTTATGACTATCGAAATCAGCCATTAGGGTCTGGAGTCGGGCCTCCTTCACTCGATCAGCCTCAATGTGTCGAGCTTTGATTGCATCCCACAAGGCTTTTGAAGAATCAACTTCTCTAATCTGCATAATCGAACTTTCCGACAAAGCTTGATAGAGCAGACCTAACGCAAGGCAGTCCTACTCTTTGGTTATTATATGGTTCCTAGATCAATCATGCTCCAAGATTTGTGAATGTGGAGCACAACCTTCATCCTCATAGCCCACACCATGTAATTGGTGGGTGTGAGCATCGGACAGGTAACAGAGGTCGTTTCGGTCTCCTTCTCCCTCCCCGGAGTACCGCTTGTAACTCTTTTTTCTCCCGCCATGCTGACTACCTTGTTCAACAAGTAAGAAATCTGATCTCATAGCCTCGTGTTCTTAGCTCTTATACCAATTAAAGATGCACAAGTGTATATAATCAAAATAACTCTTTGATTAAATAAGGAAATATAACTCAAAAACCTGTACATTTGTTTTCTCTTAAATCCTAAAACTTGACTAAGAAATTGTATTTATAGACTTCTAATAACCGACTTGCTATTAGACTACAATTAGGATTCAAGGCCAACTTGCCATCTTTATGATTACTTGGTCTCCAAGTCCTCGTCGACTTAGGATTCCAACAAATTATGTTAATATCAAGTTATCTCGCATTATAAAATATTGAATAGAAGGAACATAAGAACACAAGGGTTCAAATAGTAGGTGTAGAGTTGTGTTTGCTATCCATCATAATGATACGGCATAGAGCGATGATAATTCTTCATTAGCGATCTACATGGGACTTCCTAACGTTACATCAAGGCTTTAAGATAGCTAGTGTAACTTGTGAGCATAATGCTATGTTGTAATAGTTTATAATGTTACCATTATTAATCATAAAATCATCAACTTATTTTACTAACCTTGTAAACACTAAAATGGAACTCTTGGCAATATAATAAGGCCAGTTTGAATGTATGATTATCATCAACACAAAACAAGATGTTTAATTAGTGCAAGTCACAAGCATCGAGAGACTTGCCTTATGAAACTAATACAAGGCTTCAACTCATTTGAAAGTTTCATAGTGTGGAATATTAGTTTTGCTTATTTTATTCTAAAATAATTAAATCATTAAGAATCAACTTACATTTCATATGACGTGCATTTAAAATCTTCTTAAGGAGGGTTCTGGTTATAAGTGCAAGTGAAATGACGTTATGCAACGGTAAGGGGGCAATGCTTAGTGAATAATAATAGGTTTGCATAAAATCCATTATACCTTATAGATGGAATTTATATTTGGGTAACAACCGAGCATGTTATATAGATTGTTGAGATTATTGTATATTTACTTTATGTTGCAATACTATAAGTGGTACATACCTATAAGATTGTATGTTTGTTTGGTGTGACCATATTGTGTATTTACTTTATGTCCCACATTGTATCAAGACTTACAAGTTGTTATTATCTTGATTTGGGACATTAAAGACTAGATTAAAAGTAAATATGTTAGTCATGTAATCATTTTATATTAAAAGATAGTAGTAAAAAAATTTTAAGGATAGTGAACTAATAATTACATAGAAAACTGGTTTTCTTGACCCCATCTATAAAGACTTCTCCGATTTGTGAGGATATGAGGTTGTCCGGTATGGTGGATTAAAGGATGTAGGACGTCCTATGTGGCTAGCCAACCTACGCGTGCAAGGACGGAGCTTGAACTTTTGATTGGGGGGGCATAAGTATAATATGGGGGTGTTTAGCAAAATTAACTGGTAACGGGTAGCTTGTAGCATTTTGTTTAAACTAAACGCTACATGAAGTAGCATTTGTCAAATGCTACATGAAGTAGCATTTGGATTTCGAGCGTTTTGTTTAAACTAAATGCTAGAAGCTCGTAGTGCCAAACACAACTTTTTGTTCAAAACGGAGCATTTTGTCAAACGCGAGAAGCTAGAAGCTCGCAAACGCTCCGTGCCGAACACGCCTTATTTATAAAAATTTGAGAACAGGGGGCCATAGTCAATTTTTATAGTTTTAGGTCTAAATGAGAATTTTTTTTAGTTATGGATTAGTTCTAAAAAAACAGAAAGGGGGGGGGGGGGAGCCCCTCCTTGCCCTTAAGAAGATTCGTCCCTGCACATGTGAACACCCCCTTGAGTCTAGTGGTTTAGTTGTGACGTAGTACCGAAGATGGAGGAAGACGATGAATTTGATTAGTTCTCTCTTCTTTCCTTCACATTTTATCTCTTTCTCTCTCTTCTTTTTGCCTCTTCACTACCTCTCCACTAGTAAACACCATTTTCACAACCTAGTGGATTGATTGTGGAATAGTTAAATAATGACGTGGCCTCATCTTCACTCACAAATCATGCATAAGGATACCCCTCAGCTCGAAGAGAGACCACTATATTCAATGAGCTAAGTAGACCCATTCAAATCTACGTCGCAACTCAAACTCCTAGTCATTTTTGTTTGAAACTCCCAAAATTCGAACTTAAGTTGCCTATAAGGAGGTGTTTAGGAGATGGTTAATCATTGTAGAGATTAAGTAGTCCAAAACGCTTTAATTAAACAAGTATAAAATTTTATCTTAAATAGAGTAAAAAAAAGTATATTAACACTATTAAATGAGATTGATTTCTAAGTCCTGATGTTTTATAAGCCGTAGAACCGAACAAGTTTAAGTACTTCCTAAACAACTTACTAATTAGAATTTTAAGAGTAAAGTAATACTCCCTCCGTCCCAAAATTATTGTCCACATACAAAAAACACACAAATTAAGGAAACATTAATTATCACTAACTTTATACAATAAAATGACAGTTTTTCTTTATATGTGATAACTAGTTTATTTGCATATGAGGTGTCACTTAATAAAATAACATAGTATAAACTAGGTATAAATTTGTAAGTTTTTTCATAAACCAAATAAATTATAGCACAACCCCCCGCCCGAAATATGTAAAAGCGTTAAAATAGGGCCGTAACACTCACCCTTGAAGCGTGAGTTCGAGTATGTTCGGAATCGTTTATTTTTGAGAAGCTTGACATGAGAAACCGTAAATCCACAATTTTTGAACTTTTCAATACTTCCAGACCATTTCATAAGAAACTTTTCACTATGAAGGTTGTTTTGTAATTTCACTAAACTATAGTGGCGGTTTGGTAATTTAATTAAATAAATAGGATTGTTTTTGGTAAAAAAAAAAATACCAAATGGGGGTTGTTTTAAACAAATGGGTTCAATTATTGGGGTTGGGACTGATTTTGAATACATGGTTTAATAGGGAGGGTATTTTGGTCATTTCCTAATTAAAATGACATAGGGCTTTTATGTGCATCCCATTTTTTTGTTTGATCAGGCATATGAAAGAATGAAAGAAAGCAACAACCGAATAGAGGGGAAAAGATGCACAAAGCGGCGACTAGTGGGTGATCGATCCATCGTGAGGAGGAGGAACTCCAATCTCCGACGACTACATTATGAGTTTCTGCCCGTCGTCGGTAGCAAGGAGGTCCGATGGCGAAGCAACCAGGTCGAAAGGGAAAGTAGGAGGCGGCTTTTTGTGATCATCGTCGCCGATAATGATGGTGAGAGGGGCTATTTCGGTAGCTCCTCGTTGTTCCTCCCTTCCTGATTCAACAAAAAACGCAACAATCGAAAAGGGGTGTTTGGTGGTTCAATGTCGACAGAAGGAATGAATCATCGGGAGAAAATATGCACCCCTGGTGCTTGAATGGTGTTGAGTATTTGAGATATTGAAACTGATTTGGCATATTTGGTTATTTAGGGAAGCCTTTTTAGGGTTAATCATTTTATGATTCCCTACGGTGCCTGTACAGTAGAAGTTTTTAATCGAGCTCTTCTAAGACGTTGGTTTTATATTAGGGAATTGGTTTTATATTTATGGCATATATTTTATGTTCCCTATAAATAATCATTAGGTTAGATTTTGAGGTAACCTTTTTCCAAATTAGGGTTTTTCTCTGTACGTTCATATCATAATCAATATACACAAAAACCTTTATCAGATTACTTGCATATGATGGTGATTGATTCTTGATTGTACTTGATATTCCGCATTCGTCATCTCGGTTTTAATCCTAACAAGTGGTATCAAAGCAGCTTCTTGTAGATCTCAATGATTATTGCAAGAATCGATATTGTTTATGGCAATATTTTATCATGAATCTCACCTTGTTCTTCAAGTTTTGTAAGTTTTCTGAAAAGAAAAAGTCTAATACTTCGTTTTATTGCAAAATCTTGTTCATATCTGTTGATCTTCTACTCATTATTTCATCTGATTTGTTCTTGAATTGTGTTATTTAAGAGAATTAGAAGAAAATTTCCGTGTTTATTCGAATTTTGTTGTTCAGTTCTACTTTATCTCTTTAAAAATCATCTCAGATCTATTTTCTCTCTCTAGAAACCATCTCAGATCCGTTTTTTCTCTCTAGAATTCTTAACATATCTACTTTCTCTCTCTTCAAGTTCTTTCACTTGTTGAAGATCAAATGGATCTTTTATTTTGTAACTCCATTTTAGAACTTGGATTAAAGGTTACTAAACCAATCTATGGGGTAGACAAAGTGACTTTTTTCATGTTCTTGGTGATTTTACGTTAAGAGATGTTACTGAGTTATATAATTTTTTTTGTTGATGAAAAAATAACTGAATACTCATGTGTTAATGAACGCGAATTACAAAAGAATGAGAGAATAGTAGATCAATTATGTATTATCTATGGACATTTAGTTTGGGAAAATAAACAACAGAAGTTAGAGAAAGAAAGAAAAGAAAAGGAAGAAGTTCATGATGTTCTTCAAGTTTCTGAAGAAAAACAAACTCCAGATGTTCTTGTTGAGGGGGAGTCAAGTGTTTCAAATTTTTCAGAAATTTCACAATCTGAATCTAGTAGTTCTGAAGACGAATCTAAATGCAAAAATTCAGAAATCGTGAAAGTGAAGGTGTTTTGTTCTATTGGAACAACAACAGATGATCTTTTGTGTTTAAATAATGTTCTTGAAGGATTGGTTCCTTACATAAAGCCAATAATTCAAGATGTTCAAATTTATCAAACTCCTAAGGATTGTGTTCAAAAGTTTTCAAATGTTCAGATTCAAAAAGATGAAAAGGTTGTTCAGATCCGAAATTTGTTTCTGAAGCCTAGAAATAAGAAAAGGAAGAAGAAGAAGAACAACAACAAGAAGAAGAAGAACAAGAGTAAAATGAAGAAGGTTTGGATACCCAAGGTACAAGTATCTAATGTATGTGAAAAGGTTCAGAAAGCTGAAGTCAAGAATGTTCAAAGGAAATACCATTCACATTTTTCCTCAGATGAATATGGTAAAAGTTGGAGAAAAGAGAAAAAAGTATTTGGTTGGTTCAATGAATATTTTAGAAATTTTTGTTTTCGAACCAAAAAGCAGGTATTATGTTCAAAAGATGATAGATTTTCTTCAAATAAATGGGTGTGCAAGAAACATACGTCAATGTTGAATCTTAAATGGGTACCAAAAGTCCCATAAAAAGTTTTGTCCTTTATCAAAAAAATAAAAATAAAAAACAGAAAAGGGACAAAATCTTGTGAAGATTTAGTTAAATATATGAAATTGTGTTGAAGAAATCAATTTTATTGATTTTTTAATTGTTGCAAATGACAAAAAGGTAAAAAGTTGAAAAAGTGGGTGAAAAGTGACATTTTCTGCAAAAAGAAGGCTGTCATCTGACACATTTTAGCAAAAGGGGTACAACTTGTCAGTTCACTGTAATCAGGAGGGTCGGATTCGCATTTATGCAAATATTGGGGGTTAGATTCGGAGTTATTGACAAAAATTGTTTAGTTTCACGGTTAAGGGCATATCTTGTCAATTCAAAATGCGAAGGTTGTTTTCGGAGGTTTTGGTGAACATCTTATGC
Source organism: Lactuca sativa (assembly GCF_002870075.4). Lineage (NCBI taxonomy): Eukaryota > Viridiplantae > Streptophyta > Magnoliopsida > Asterales > Asteraceae > Lactuca > Lactuca sativa. Next base: position 64,326,269 of record NC_056625.2, on the reverse strand, counting down.
TCGTTTCTTGAAACGGAGGTGAAGACCAGTCAAGATGCGAATGTCTCAATCAGAATATGAAGCAACGAACTCAAATCTATTGTTCATCTACGAACGTGCGGAGGCATTCGTCGTCCTCGATTCGCAATCGGAGTGATTCGCAACTACAACCTTTTAGATTCGTATACGAAAGTAATGATGCGAGAGTCAACATGCGAAAGTCACAATTATAGGTTCATGTTCTAGGCTCCATTCACATTTACAGTTAACAAGTTTTAGAATATATAATCGTTTCGTACTTGGATTGAACACTGAAATCGGATGCATGAAATTGAAATTTTGGGTGTTGTTACCTATTTTCTTGGATGTGAACAATCCTAACAAAAGCGAAACTAAAATCATTTAGAAGCAAAAATCGAAGATTTTCATGAAATTGGAATCGGAGTTCTAGACTTGCATCTTATTTGGAAATTGGAATTGAATGTCAAGAACTCATAAATCTCATTATCCAACTCAAAATCGGAGAACTCATAATCAGATGAGTTCGTATATAATAATCTCGGTCGAAGTTGAGGTGCTCATGTAGGAACAGTAATATTGCAATAAGAATACACTAAAGATTACAAATCAGGACCTCTATGGCATTCAGAGTTTGATAATCAGATTCATAGTTTCTTGGAATCAAAAACCGATTCGGTTTTGACTTTGTAAAGTCAACACGTGTGTTCATCGGCTCAGACAAAAAAGATGGTTGTTTTTACAAAGTTGGTCCCTATTCTTTCCGATCTTAACAGTTTCTACCCCAGCTCTCAAAATTCTTTTCAAATTAAGTGGGTTTTTACCATTTTTACCCCTTCTTACCAAAAAAAATTCATTTCTAATCCTTTTCTTTGGTCTTATTCTTTTTAAACCCTGCTAAAATAATTGCTTCTTACTCCATTCCTTTTTTCCAATATTTAAAATCAAAAAATACAAAATTAATTTTTTTTATTTTTTCGATTTTAAATTTTTGAGAATTGAGGATAATCCAAAGGGATTTGTTTCATCTAATCCGACGGGTTTTTGAAGATTGTTGGTGATTCTTCTTAACTTTTCGGATTCTCTCAATGGTATTTGTTGAAGATTCAAGGGGAGTGATGATTATTCAAGAGGGAGTTCATATTTGGAAGATTATTTTTATTTCTCTCGCTTTGAAGACCCCATGTGCCGATGAGTCTCACAATTTAGGGGGAGAAATGCCAAGAATATCGGAAATTGTGATCTTCATCGGTTTCAACATCTAGGGGGAGATTGTTGAGTATTTGAGATATTGAAACTGATTTGACATATTTGGTTATTTAGGGAAGCCTTTTTAGGGTTAATCATTCTATGATTCCCTACGGTGCCTTTACAATAGAAGTTCTTAATCGAGCTCTTCTAAGGCATTGGTTTTATATTAAGGCATTAGTTTTATATTTATGGCATATATTTTATGTTCCCTATAAATAATCATTAGGTTAGATTTTGAGGTAAGCTTTTTCTTGATTAGGGTTTTTCTTTGTACGTTCATGTCATAATCAATATACACAACAACCTTTATTAGATTACTTACATATGATGGTGATTGATTCTTGATTGTTCTTGATATTCCGCATTTGTCATCTCAGTTTTAATCCTAACAAATGGTTAGAAGGAGGAAGAAGGTGTCGGACTCTGGCGGTTACAGGTAAAAGGATTAGGGGAGGGAGGGGGTCTGCTCCGACAGCCTCCCATGTTCTTTTTCTTTTCTTTTTCTTTCTTTTGTTTTGACTGAAAATCAATGGAGTCTTGGTGGGTTTTGGGTTTGATTGTTTTTTATATAAATTGATGGTGTGTTTGATTAGATCGTTTGATAGTGATCAATATGTTTAATCATTAGATTTAAGTTGGTGTTTTGTTGCTTGAAATTGACAGGAAGAAGATGAAGAATGGTGGTGTAGAAGAGGTAACAACCTCTTTTTGTGAATTCGATGAGAATGAAGAAGAAGGATAACAACAACAATGGTATTCAGGGGGTTGTTTTGGCAGGCTCAAATAATGGGAGGAGAGGTGTTCCTGACAACTTTAATTTGAGAAGAAACACATTTGTTTGTAAAAGGGAAAATGACACATATAACCCACCAACTTTTTAGGGTTGGCTTATTCAGTCCCTAATGTTATTTTTGTGTCTTTTAAGGGAACAAAGTTGGTTGTGTCGAGTCTAAAACGTCATTATTGAGAAAACGAAGGGGTAACCCGATTATCCCTTATGACAACTCACGTATTTTTACATTTTAATAATTAACAATAATACGAAGGGCCCATAACTCTCTATCTCTCTCTCTCTCTCATATACTTTAATTTGGATCTGAAAGTCAAACTTCTCCAACAAGCCTATGCAGTAAGTTGCTTTTGTCACTTGACCAGAAGTGTTATACACAAATGGATGAAACTTGTTAAAATCCTTATCTGCATCTTCCTTGGACTAACCACGCCCACCACCATTTTCATGTGATATTGTATTGACTTACATAAGATGACATATCCCTCTAAATCCTCACAGCCTTATTCCTGAAATACCACCATTAGTACCACCTCTCCACCACCACTAAACCACCGTGAACCACCAACAATAATCATCAAATCACACCATAAACCCACCATACAATCTCCCACTATTACAGGCTAGAACCACCACCAGGTCCCTCCTTCCCTTTCATGTTTCAACAATCGATCACCATCCTCCACCCTTCCCCTTGGACCGTGACTAGCAGCCACCAAGGACCACCCACAACCACCATCGTGATGTTGCTAAGGAATTCTGACAACCAACCATCGCCTCCGTTCCTCCCCTCTTTTCTATTGACCGAAGCAAGAAGACCCAACAGTGGGGGCTGCCACCTACTGCCGACGCAAAACACCACTCCAACCACACTCGTCCATATGTTTTGTCAAACAAACGCCAACCAAACACCCCGCTGCTGCTACAGTGAGATCAGAATGTTCAGATGCACCGGAGGCGTCACAAGGTTCCATGGAAGTTGTTGAAAAAAGATTCACCGGAGGTGAAGAAAAGGGTTTTTGTGTGCCTTGAACCCATCTGTTTACACCATGACCCCTACCACATGCTTGGAGATCTCGTCGGGATGAAAAAGCACTTTCGGAGGAAACACAACAACAATAAGTTGTGGGTTTGCGATAAATGCTCAAAGGGTTATGTTGTACAATATGATTACAAACTTTTGGAGAAAATGCACATGAATCGAACTGAAAATTAAGTTATGTCAAAGTAAACGATAATCATAACTCAAAAGTTTTAAGAGAGAGAGAGAGAGAGAGAGATAGATAGAGATATCGGTGGGGCCTAAGTGTGATATATCTATTATTCAAACTGGCTAAAACAAGTAAATAGTCTAAAAAAATAGGTTACCCACAACTTAGTTCCCTCATAAAGCCATAAAAAAAATTTAGTGACTAAAAAGGTAAACCCTAAAAAGTTTTTAGGCTATATGTGTCATTTCCCCTTTGTAAAATTATATTTGTGTATAGTTTCGTATAAAAGAAAAGTGTTTACTTTGTGTTCAAGATTGGATGTGTTGATATGTGGAAGTAAACTTATGGTTTTTGGTTGTCATTTTTATATAATTGGTTTGATTTTTGATAGCTTTCATGTATTTTGTGTTTTCTTTGGGTGAAAATTGAAGCAAAAGCTTTTTCCTATGTATTATGTTTATAATCTATGGATTGATTTGTACAATTCATTCAATGGGTATGTTTTTGGTTGAATTTGGGTATATATATATATATATATATATATATATATATATATATATATATATATATATACTTCCGGAATTAGTAATATTGTGTGTGTGAGATAATACACAACAATGAGACAGGAGAAATAAGAATTTGATCATTTAGAAAGTTATAGTCCGTTAAAAATTCATAACTCTCTCATATTATTTCCGTTCTTGATTGTCTTTGTGACAACCGTCAATTTCCGGTCAAGTCAAAGTCAACTGAAGTCAACAAGTCAAATCGTTCGACTCAATTTGCCGTGGTTAGTGGTTACTAGAGTTTACGTTATGTAGTTTCTAAACAACTTGCTATTCTAATGAGAGATCATAAATCGAAAAGTGCGTACATCTAGATCTCCTTAACCTAAAACTGTGGTATGTGGCAAGCCAAACCGATAAAACAATGTTGCATACTCATCGGGAGTGTGTAAGATCCTTAAACAAGGCTTAACAGAGTTTACGGACCTTGCTATGCGAAGTCGGACACTCACAAATGTCACACACGAAACCTCTCTCAATCGTTTTCACTCTATCTCACTTTAATCGAGGATCTCTCCCAAATCTCTCCAAGTATGTGAAATCTCTCCCAAATCTCTCTTTGTATGAGAAATCTCTCCAAGAATATGAAATCTCTCCCGAATCTCTCCAAGTATGTGAAATATCATTTTGGGCGTTGGGTAAGATCTGGAGTTGCATATTCAGATATGGACTCCTCTAAGTCCTTGGAATTATAAAGTTGCTGAATTTATCAAGCTTGGTCCTTCTCTTTGGCTAAAACCCCTTCCTTAGCTTGGTTTTGGCAATTAAGAGCTTGCATGCACATAAAGTTTGCAACTTTACGTGGAAACCATGCCTTAGGAGGCTAGATCTGCAATCTGGAACTTTGGAATTGCTTAAAAACGTATGAACACAAAAAGGACTGAAGGAAGTCGTCGAGTCCCTTAGACAAATCGACGAGTCGAGTAGGGTTTGCCCGTTTTCGAGATTCCGAGTGATTTCTGTGAAGGATTGGGGTTTTTGGTCTGCATGGATTTTTGGTCTTCTGAACATTGAGTAACTCGAAGAGTTACATAGGTAACTCGACGAGTTGAAGAGTAACTCGGGTAACTCGACGAGTTGATGGATGCACTCGACGAGTTGAGGTCAACATTGACTGTTGACCTTGACTTTGACCAGGGTTGACTTTGAGGATATTTATGGTAATTTGGGATTGTGACAAGTCAATTACATGATGATTATAAGTTGTTGAGTTGGAGCAGCACGTGGGATTAATCTGATCTTAGCTTGTCAGTTCAGCATTCACGAGAGGTGAGTCTCCTCACCATACTAATGGGTCTAAGGCACCAAGGTCGTCCCATTTTATGATATTTAGTACACTATATGAAGTTATATTATGAGGCATGATATTTGGTTATGTGCTAGGGAGTATGCTAGTTGTAAATGTGGTATGCTTGTATGGAAGGCCATGGGAGAGCCCATGGCTTTCCTAAAAGACCATAGGAGAGCCCATGGCAACCGGATGTAAGACCATGTGGAGAGCTCATGGATTTCCTATCAAAGAGCATGGGAGAGCCCCATGACACTTAGGTGTAAGACCATGTGGGGAGCCCATGGCATCCTGGAGTAAGACTCTGGGGACGAGCCCACGACATCCCTATATGTTGTATGCATGGCTTATGTGTATATGTAGCTGTTATAGCTAATATGATATGTGTTTATGTGGATTGTATGTGGGGTATGCTCCGGGGAACTCACTAAGCATTAGTTTACAGTTTGTGGATTTGTTTCAGGTACATCTGAGCCCAAGGGCAAGTGCAATGCTTGATGGCGCGTTATGCACTCTCTCTCAGGCATTTTATGGGACACTGATGATTGGAATAATATTGTTATTGTTAAGAATTTGAAAACAATTGTATTGAGATTTTATGGTTTATGGAAAGTGTTTTGACTATCTGAAAATGAAAATTTTCTTTTGAAAATTTGGGTCGTTACAAAAGTTATGACTATTTATTCAAGCCTACCAAAATTTAAATAAAAACTAATAGAACAAAGATAAAAGAAGAACATACAAAACTCAATCAAGGTTTTCACAAATCATTAGATATAGTTTTCAATTAAAGGACCAAAAGTTTGAGTTATATTCATTAAAAAAATATTAGTTTTTTACTTTTCCTATAAACTTTGATGATTTTCTATAATTAAAAAGATATATAATTGATTTTTTTCATTCCATAAGTTACCTCAATTCAATGGTATTCTATTAAAATAGAATTTAGAGAAAATAAATTTGGATTTGTTTTGTTTAAAACTAAATTATTTAAAAGGTTTTACACCTAAACTTAGATACATAACAGCCACATATTCACTTTTTCAGTTGTTACTTGTTAGATTGTACATCAAAAATATATAACATATATGACAGAAAAATTGGCCAACGGTGACGTAAAATATCTTCTCTGATAAATAAAGGTTTTATTTGCCAATTGTTATATTTTCATTCATTTTGTCACATTTATTTTGTGGTTATTTTGAATTAATTTTTATTCCATATGTAATTTTGTGGTTTTCCTATTTTATTAAATTCTATATGATATTTAAATTTAATAATAAGTGCATATCAATTTCATTAATAGACTTTCCTTATACTTTCAAACTTTTAAAATAAAATCTCATTAATTTGCTTTGGTTATTCATCTAAACTATTTGTTTAAATTTAAAAAAGAAAAAAAAAAACACTTTAATTTTAATAATTCAATATTTTTTTAATTTTCTTATAAATTCAAATTTCTTAAAATGTTTATATATCTTAAATTGTTTTAAATACATTGATGTAATTCACCTATATATCATATATCACAGAAAAATTGACCAACAGTTGCCAGAATTATGTTTTATAACACAGTATATTTTATTGTAATGGGACGCAAATGCATGTGTCAAGGCATGATTGGCGGTCAAAATTTAGGAATGATTGAAAGATTTTTTATAACATTGGATACAACTAAAGGAAAGAGAGTGCGTTTTTAACAATAATATTGATTTGTAGTTTCACTGAATCACTTATTGTACTTATTAAAAAACACTAAAACTAAAAAAAGGATATATTTGATTGAAAATAATTAACAACGAATCACTTTTATAATTTCCATTTTGATTATATAAGCATATCTTAAACATTAAATAAAATTATCCATAAGATTCTTAGGCAATGAGACAACGTATAAAAGTATAATCATCTGTAATTGTCTGTAATATTCCCTTCTAATTCTATATTACTTAATTACATAAATCTAAAAAATTGGTATTTTAATGGATGTCAAAGGATGAAAGGAGGTTGTTAGCACTTCCCATAATACGTGGTGTATATATATATATATATATATATATATATATATATATATATATATATATATATATATATATATATATATATATATATATATATATATATATATATATATATATATATATATATATATATCCCCTGTTATAATAAAACAGTACATTTTTTGCCACGTGGCATCTCCTAAACCTTTCTAAACCAAAGTGAAGTACCAAATATACCCCTCACACATATTACACCTTAGAAGATTTGATTTTTGGAATTTGAATTTTAAATCTTATGCATAAATTGGTTACTTTCCATGTTAATCCTTCAAAATCTTAGCCCCAAATCTCGGTACCTTTGAATAGCTATGGATTTGATTTCAAAATCCCTAACTCCCTTCTTCTTTGTCATTTCATGTACGCGTAATCAACAATTGATATGGAGTAATCTTCTCTGGTTGATGATCTAAACGTAAGTGATATAATTCCATTCTTTTTCTCAATTTTCGTTCCTTATGTCGTTTCTTTATCTTTTTCTCTCATCAAGCCCTAATGTGTGCACTGAATTTCAATTCCTAAACCTTCGGTCTTTCTCTCGCCAATCCCGAACGAATGCTAATCCGCATCCGCCACCATCACCACCACCATAGGTATGAATGCTAATTTCTAAACATTCGGTCTCTCTCTCTCTCTCTCTCTCTCTCTATCTCTCTCTCTCGTTGATGCTTTGATTTGATGAATACGATATCCTCAATATCTTCCCCAAAGTCGATCATTCTAGGGTATTCTTTATGTGCTTTTATTCATTTTTTTAACTAATTTAAGTTTGAGTATTAATCGCTTATTGGATTTTGTTCAATTTTAATTTTACCTAATTTTATTCATTCTAGGGTATTTTTGGCATGTGCTTTCTTCTTTGTTGGCGATAGATATATCTCTAATCTATATACCAAATGCTTTTGTTTAACAATGTGCAGGGTTTGCTTGTAATACACAAAATTCATCCATGTAATATGTGTGAAAGTAGAAATCAAAGCATCTGTTTCTTTAACTCGAATTAGAGACATTGCTCAAAACACCTGTTTCTTTTACCAGGTTGGATTTGGATACTATAGTACTGGTTTTCACATGCTTTAATCTTTGTATTGTTATTGTTAAATTTAAAGATTAGGTATCTTTAAGTATCTTAGTTTAATAAGAAAACGAGTTTTCTTATAAAGTTTTACATCTTCTGTTATTGTAGTATGCATTGAATTTGGAAGAGTATGATATTGCAAAGCAATTCAGAACAAACTCAATGAGGTTTGATAATCTTATTCTGTTACCTTATCCATTTCATTTCATTCTAATTCTTTTGTTATTTAATTCCATTCCATTCAACCAAACAAAACCTTAAGGATTTGTGTCACTATGTCGAATATATCAAAAGCATCCATTCATAGCGACAAATTTAATCAAAATTTTGGATCCAAATCAATATTATCAATTTGTTTCTAATGATGATCACAATCAAATATGTAAAACTTTATAAACTTTTGAAAAAAAAACCTTTGCAATTTTTCATGAGCATATGAATGACATACATTGACTTACTGTTCTAATTATTTTCTATAAAAGGTTGAAGTTGAAGTGATTAAGCAATAGGAAATAAAAATGGGATTATCTAATAAAAGTGAAGCTCAAGATAGCGGATTAAGCTTGCTGTGTATGCGGTTATTTTCTTATAATGTCATCTTTTTTTTAAATCTTCATTGGCGTTTATCTGATACAAAATTCTAAAGTTTTTGTACTTTTTGTTGTTATTTATTATTCATTTTCGTTTTTTATATTTCTTATCCTACAGAGGGGACTTGTAAAATGCAATTAAGAATAAATTTATTCGTTGGCATCTGAATTACATGACCAAATTTCAAAGCTTGAGGCTCATTCAATGGCTACATCTTGAAGCTTTTCAAAATGCTCAATTTGTATTTTGTTTAGGCCACAAAGTCAGACACAAAAAGTTTGGTATATCATATATCTCTTATTTCTACTCAATTACAGCAGTGACACTTGCTTTGCATTTGGATCATTGTTCTAACTGGGTAGATTTTTTTAAAAGCTTTTGATGTTCTGAAAAATTAGTGTGGTGGTGATAGGACACATAGTTGTGGTTTGTGGAATGGATCAGGTATGCTGTGAAACAAGGTCGTGGACGGAAAATGCAAATGTTGACCAGTTGACTCGTGGTCCTGGTCAACCATATTATTAGGTTGTGAAATTAAAAGCCCCATTTTATATATTTTTACTTTTATTTTTCAAGAAATGATTCAGCTTAAAAAAATTAAGCTATTATTTGTTACTTCTTATTTTAGCTATCTATTTGTATGGTTAGAAAGAGTTTTTTTCTTTGCTTATTTCTTGCAGATCTTAAAAAAATGAAGATCCAAATCTATATATGGTAAGTAACAGATTCTTGATAATCTCTTTTTAGAAAGATGGAGTTTTGTTTCTTTACTTATTTCTTCCGGGATTGCATTTTTGGTGATGAGCAGATTATAAGTAGTGCGGATAACATGTGCTTCTAATGGTGTAATGCTTCAAAATTTATAAAAAATTTAATGTTTTCATTAATAATTATTATTTTTATAGCTTATATGTTATATTAGGGAAACTTGAAGCTGCACAGGTTACATGTACGCCAAAATGCTTAAGTGAAATACTTAAGTTTTGTCAAAATGCTTAAGTGAAATACACCTTTCTGCTAGATCATAATATGTATCTTATCACTGCTTGTATATTCTTATTTAATATGTTTATTTAAGTTTTTAACATGCTCTCATGTTGATTCAGATGCCATTTCTACATACATTAGAATGGAGAAGTTTTGTTCGGCAGTTCTGGAAAAGAAAACTTGTATGGAAAGTCAAAACTTAAAGTTGGGTTCTCTTAAAAGGTTTATATTGGTTTCTTTATTTCATTAATATAAAGTTTATATATGTTATGTAAAATGTATAATTTTCTTTTAATTGTAGAGGTTTCTTTTATGTCATCAATAGATTCAACGATTCCACCAGTGAATTCATTATTTGCCAAACACTACCTAAATATATGCAATATGTATATGGTTCCAAGAAGCTTAATTATTGTTGCATACAGATTCAGCCGCTTGAAGTCGTAAAACAAGATTGTAAGGTCTAAACAATAGATCAGTCAAGTCTTTTTGTTTTTTTAGTAACTTAATTCACATATGTTGAAACTTTTATTGTCTAAAATATAAAGTAAATGTGAATGATAATTTCATTTGATATAAAGTAAACCGGTAAGATGACTATTTCTAAACGGTAATAACAACCATATTGGTCTAATACGCACAAAAAAAAACTTAGTGACCTAATACGGACAAACTGGAAACCTTATTACCCTCCTAAGTCATTAACCCTAATTTTAAAAACATTGAGAATATATGACCATCAACAGTAAACTACTTCGTTTAGAACTTGCGTCGTCCCATATAACCTGCTACTCCTCTATATGACGAAGGTCTTCATCTATAGTCGTCCCTTTGGGGACATTCGATAAAATTGGAACGATACAGAGAAGATTAGCATAGCCCCTGCACAAGGATGACACACACAAATTGAGAAATGGTCCAAAAAATTTTTAACCCTCCGTCGTCTTCTCTGGAACCCTAATTCCCTTTTCAAATGCTAATAGAGTTCAATTGCAATTCTTACGTTTCAGTAGTTCATCTACTGAAGTCATGATCAGACAACATGTGGATTCTATGGTCATATTGATCTTCTTGTTGATGTCTTAAACTATTTGAGGCAAGTAAGGGTGATCTTTCTTTCTATAAAGTCTCCTTTAAGTTTTTTATTTTTCCTGTCATTAAGTTTCATGCTTTATAAAATTCAGTTTATGTGTTGTATATAGTCTGTATGTGTTTGTTTATGTGCTGATTTTTTTATTCATTTTGCAAATTCAGTTTCTTAGTTCATGTTGTGGTTTACTTTTTATAAAATAATTGATAATAGACATCATTTGCAAGTCCCTGTTGGTTTTACATTTCCATTTGTTATCAAATGTAGACATTGATGGGAGGTATCAAAATGAGATTGTTTTTGTACATATGGATGTGTTCATGTAAACATTTAAATGACAAAAAAGAAGTTATTGATAAAACGTTGCATATTTATGTAATGGAGACCATCAATCATATGAGTTTTTGGACTTAAAAGTTCTGGAAGGGTTGTGAGATAAGTTTAAATGGAAGCAACTATTTTCAGTTAAACAAATCAGTCACATTGATTAGCAAGCATGTTTTCTAAATAATTAGGGTTAATAACTTAGGAGGGTAATAAGGTTTCCGGTTTGTCCATATTATGTCACTAAGGTTATTTTTGTGCGTATTAGACCAATATGGTTGTTATTACCGTTTAGAAATAGTCATTTTTACCGGTTAAAACCGGTAAAAGGACTATTTCTAAACGGTAATAACAATCATATTGGTCTAATATGCACAAAAAAAAACCTTAGTAACCAAATACAGACAAACTGAAAACCTTATTACCCTCCTAAGTCATTATCCCGATTTTATATTGTATTTACAACTATAAATAATACAAAAATTTATATAATAGCTCTTTTACTATATATATATATATATATATATATATATATATATATATATATATATATATATATATATATATATATATATATATATATATATATATATATAAACAGGTAAAAGGACTATTTCTAAACGGTAATAACAACCATATTGGTCTAATACGCATAAAAAAAATCTTAGTGACCAAATACGTACAAACTGAAAACTTTATTACCCTCCTAAGTCATCATCCCGGTTTTACATTGTATTTACAACTATAAATAATACAAAATTTTATATACTAGCTCTTTTACTATATATATATATATATATATATATATATATATATATATATATATATATATATATATATATATATATATATATATAATATGAAATGTAAACTAAATTATACAATATGCTTTGATGGTTCCAACTGCGCTGCTATGGTTTGTGGAATAATTCTCGTTATGATTTGTATTTCATTAACAACTATAAATAATACAAATATTTACATACATGCCCTTATACTATGTATATAATATGAAAAATAAATTAAAACAGACAATATGTTTTAACAGTTTCAAACATAATTTAAGATGTTTTTGTTTTATTCCGTCTAGTCTAATTCCATGTACCAAACACTACCTAAATGGCAAAGAGATATACATACAACTATACAAGGGACTTTAGTAACATTGAGGACGATGATTAAGGTGTATGTATATGCATATCTTTTTTAAGGCCATGCGCTAATTTGTACATTCGTATGTAGGAGTTGTAAGGCAGTAAGGCTGTGCATCAAAGTTGTAAAGGTGGTCAGAGACTTGACAAAAAGATTTGGGGGAGATTTTTATTTGAGAGTGCATCCTCATACTTGATTTTTTTTTTTTTTTTTGTGAGTTTGTGCATGAAGGAGAACCTTATGCAATATGGTTATATGTTCAAATAGATTAGGGGTGTGTATGGTTGTGCATCAACCTTGTACCCTTTTATAATTTTTTTTCAAGGTCGTATGAGCCCATTAATTGGGAAATTTATAAGTAGATTTACTTGTAGAGTTTCATGGGTGTCATACTTAATTTTTATGACTTATAGGAGATCAAGGGGCATTTTAAAGAAGTCAAGAAGCTTCATTCACAAGCTACTGATGTAAGTACATGATATTTTAGTAAATATCACTTGTTATTATATCCCTATTTTAATAAATAAATAAGTTTATTTTCCTATTTTTAAGTGTCACGATATTAGAAATCTTCAACAATATTATATGTTACCTATCATGCCATATGTCAACCTATTAATTCTTCATTTAAAATTCAAAATTTTAAATTTCCTACTCTAATTACATTAAATTAAAAATAATTAATTTTTCATTTTAAATTTCACACTCTAATTACATTAAATTAATAACATTAGAATAAAAAATAAAATTAAATTAATATGTATTATAAGGTGATGTAATTTCATGTATTTATTTAAATCAACGATTATAGTTTTATATAACTAAAAAAATACATCTTAATTAATAATTTATTTAAAATAATTTATTCGAAAGAATTGAGTAATAAATTTAAGTTTTTACTATGAAAGTTTAATTAATTTTATAACTTAGGTTCTCACGGGTTATTAATTAGTGTATTTATAACTTTTTACTCTACATATTTATCTTTGTATTTTTAGAAGTAATGAGATTTTAAATATGAAAAGATTTTCGAGGAGATGTATGTTATGTATCACTTGTTATTATATGTATTTATAACTTGTTACTATATGTACTTATCTTTGCATTTTTAAAAGTAAAGAGATTTTAAATATGAAAAGATTTTTGAGGGACATTTTTAAAAAAACTATTATCATTTTCTAATGACATTGATGTTACATAAATCATGACCATGTTGCATAGGTAAAGAGATCAATATGGCTCGAAACATAGAGATGACATGGAAATCAAATTATGGTGACAAGTTGTAACGCCCCGATTCTCAGGTATTGTTTAAATAAGATTTATTGGGTTAAGCTCTACTCGACGAGTTGGTTGACCTACTCGTCGAGTAGCAGCAAGGTGGGATCGCGTGTTAAGTGACCTACTCGACGAGTCCATATTGGGACTCGGCGAGTAGGAGCTGGCAGATGAAACCCTAAATCTCGGGGTTTGCACCTCTATTTAAAGGAGCCTCAGCCTCCTTTTGCCTCTTTGCAGTCTTTGAGAGCTCCTTAAAACCCTAATTCATGTGGTATTCCATTTTGGTGTGTCTTAAGCTTGGAAAGAAGGTTAGCAATAAGAGAAAAGCTAGAAGTGCTAAGGAATTGAAGCAAGGAAGGTGTGGGAAGCAGAAATTACCACAACTAGCATCCCTTGGAGGTATCAAGTTGACATCCTTACTTCCCTTTTTCCTTTTTGTTGAGTTTTGGGGGTTTTCATGGATTTTGAGGTTGATAAGGTGGGCTATGGGCTAGATCTAAAGTTGTAACTTCAGATCTGGACCCTCCTTAAATTTTAGAATCATAAAGTTGTTGTGTTGGTCGTGATTGAGGTCCCTCTTGGGCATGAAGCCCCATTAAGAGCTTAAATTTGGCATTTAGAACCTTTGTAGCTATGCATGCACGTAAAGTTTACAACTTTACGTGAAAAGAATGCCCTAGAAGCTTGGATCTGTGATTTAGAGCCGCTGCATGGCTCAAAATAGGCCTGTATGGAAAAAGGACTGAATGGACTCGGTGAGTCGCAAGGTTGACTCGGTGAGTCACATGAAGATGGTCGTGAACTCGACGAGTTGGATGAACAACTCGGCGAGTCGGATGAGTTTTCCCTAGGATGTGTATGTGTGTGTATCTGTCGAGTAGTAAGGAGGGAACTCGACGGGTGTCCTTAAAGTTTGAACGAGAATCGAAGGAACTTGACGAGTCACCCTGATGACTCAACGAGTTGGAATGTGCTTCAAGGAACTCGGCGAGTAGCCGAGGGTACTCGCCGAGTTGGGGTTAAATGGAATGTAGACCTTGACTGCGGACTCTGACTTTGATCAGGGGTTGACTAGTGGGTTATGGAGTACCTTATAAGCTTAAGGACTTATGAGTATATTGTACTATGATCATAGGTGGTGGAGCCTGTGTCAAGTGATCCGAGAGAGTTGGAGTTTATCTTCCGAGTCGACATCTGCAAGGTGAGTTATCCTCACTATATCGATAGGGTCTATGACACCAAGGCCGACCCTTTAGTTGTTATTGTTATGGTATGATACATGTGGTTATGATCTGTTAGATCGGAATCAGGGTAGACAGTATGTTATGCTCTTATGATCCGTAAGGATTGGTATGTTAGTGACTTGCTAGGTCGGTACTCTAGTTACGAGAGAATTCTATGATTGATGATTAGTGAGATAGATATGTTTGATGTTTGTATATGCCAGTATATGATAGTTACGCGCACATGGTTATTTTCTTGCTGGTTGGGTTGAGGCGGTCCTGCTTTGTGATGAAGGCCAGCATACCCTATGAGCGGTATGGGGAGGTTGCAGGCCCATGTGGCGGACCAGTCATGCCGAAGGCTCAGGATAGATTCAAATAGATTGTAGGCCCAGTAGGGCGGTCCATTCAGGCTAATGGCCCAGTATGCATGTTGATTGATTGATTGTTACTGATATGGCATTGTCAGTATGGTATTGGTATTTTGGAGGTAGCTCACTAAGCCCTCGGCTTACAGTTTTCAGTTTATTGTTTCAGGTGCTTCAGGAGATCATGGCAAGGCGAAGGCGTGACCGTACCACTCCTCATCCTTATGTTATGATTTTGGGACACTCTGATGGTTATTGATTTGAAAACATTTTTGTAAACGATACTATTTGATTTTTATTTATGATTGAAAAGTTTAAATTTGACGTAAAATTTATGGATGTTACAAGTTGGTATTAGAGCCTTGGTTTGAGTGAATTGGAGGAACACTCGTGTGAATCCAGTCTCAAATCAAGTAGATTTTCGGAAAGTAAGTTTTAAAAATGGTTTTCAAAATAAAGGATGGAGGATGCAGAGGGTACGATCAGCCGAAGCCTGTAAGTAAACCCCAAAATACCATACAGTTATTTGATATTCTGATATGTTAGAACAACATGCTAGTGCTAGGCTAGGGATCTTCAGGAATCGCATGATAGATTTGCCTGATTATATGATACCTATTAGCCTAGGGTTTCTTGTATATGGAATTGACATCATAACTGTAGATGTTTAGTATATGCATCACGGCTGTGTATGCTCAAGATCTTATAGTCTGAGAATGTCAGATTCGACCTTAGGGTAGGATTGGATATTCGAAAGTCTATCGAGTCCAGCGTTATGTGCGGCTAGCATACACTAGCGCTGCAGGGGCTGATGGAAGTTCCATGGATGTGTGAGTTGTGCAGAGATGTGGGATCAGTTGTGAGATAAGCGATGTCCCCTAGTAGTGAAGGTTGAGTGCACATTATGTTGAGTATAGTATTAGGGCGTTGTGGTGATACTTGAGACAAATATGGGTAGGTGTGGAAGGCAGTATGGGCCCATACTATTGAAAGCACAAAACCCATATGCGTAGCAAGGAAGTCACAACCCCTAGGATTTGTGGGTTTTGGTCTCCCGATATTATGTTGTTTATATGATGTCTTGAGTGTACCTTTCAGTATGGTGGTGACGAGACGTTTTGTTGCTGGGTCCGGATCAGGATCGGGATCCGGATCAGGGTCAGGGTCGGGAGACGGAGGGTTAGAGGTGTCGGTAGCACTTGAGCCTGTGGTTCAAATAGGGAATGAGGAGCTGGATGCCAGGATCCGGGAGATTCTGCACGATGAGGTCGCTGCGACTTTCCGAGCGCAGATACTAGAGATGTTTGGGTCGATCAAGACCGCGATGGTTGAATATTTTGATGAGCGATATGCAGCTCTGGCAGAGACATTAGCCGCTGCAACCACTTCGGTTGTAACTGCGACAAGGGTTGGAGGAGGAGCCGGCAGGGCTTTCTAGTACCGGGACTTCGATAATACGAAGCCCCCGACATTTGATGGTACACAGGATGCGATCAGAGCAATGCGGTGGTTGTCTGACGTGGAGGATTGTTTCTTCACGTGCTCATGTCCTGCTAACCAGAAGGTCGGGTGTGCTCTGAACCTGCTTAGGCTCGGGGCAAAGGACTGGTGGAGATTGACGACATGTTCATTTTCTGATGATTAGCGGGCTGCTATTACTTGGGAGCAGTTCTTGGATATGTTTTGCACCCGCTACGTTCCGCGCGTGGAACGGGAGCGGCTTGCTCAGGAGTTTTTGACATTAAGACAGGATGGGGAGTCTGTGATGGAGATTACTCGGATGTTCACTGAGATGGCTATGTTTTTCCCGGAGTTTGTGTCAGAGCAGTCTCAGATGACTCGTTATCTGAGTATGCTCAAGACGGATATACGGCCGTTTGTAGCCACACAGCGTTGTGATACCCTCCTAGATCTACAGGAAGTTGCGAGGCGGCGTGAGTTGGAGATAGAGCTGCAGCTGAAGGAGCAGCGTCAGGCACCGGCACAGTCTCAACCAGCGCCTAAGCGGTCTAAGACCGCTGATACATGGTCTAGGGGTTAGCAGAGCCGAACTTGTGGAAAGTGTGGCAGGGTTCATTCGGGAGTTTGTAGAGCAGGTGGTGGGTGCCACAAATGTGGCAAGGAGGGGCACTATGTTAGGGACTGCCGTCAGTCCGCCCCTCCCGCAGATATGAGGATTTGTTACCATTGTCATTAGGTTGGTCACGTGAAGACCAACTGTCTGCAGCTCACCGCCAAGTCGGCGCCGGGTTCTGCGCCAGCTACTGTAAGGATTGGATATGGGAGGCCAGTCAAGGTGGAGCCTCCGAAGGCTCAGGGTTGTGCCTTCCAGCTCACGGCCGAGGAGGCCAAGGTAGCACCGGATGTGGTTGCTGGTATGTTTTTATTCTCTGTCTCAATTATTGTATTTGTGTTATGTTTATGGATTGTACCTGTGATTAGGTACGTTTCTAGTAAATTATTTGCCTGCTTTGGTTTTATTTGACTCGGGGGCGAGTCGGTCGTTCGTATCTCAGACTTTCAATAGGGGGTTTAGTGTCCCGATAGATGATCTTGAGTGTTCGCTGCGAGTTTCGATCGCCAACGAGCACGGGGTTTCTGCTTCTTCGGTCTACCGGGGATGCAAGTTGGAGATTTTCAGGGTGTCCTTCCCAATAGATTTGATTCCTATCCCCATGGGGGATGTATGCGTGATTGTAGGGATGGATTGGCTTAGCCGTTTTGGCGCCATGATCAACTGTGAGGGACAGCGGGTGGTGGTTCGAACCCCAAGTGGGGGAGAACTGGTAGTATATAGTGAGGGCACCAGGTTGGGATCAGGGTTTTCTTCGGCAGCCAGGGCTCGACAGTATATTCAGCACCGGTGTGCCAGTTATTTGGCGTATGTGGTAGATACGCGGGTTAAAGAGCAGCTCTCAGTTTCAGAGGTCCCGGTGGTTAGAGAGTTTGCTGATGTGTTTTCGGAGGAGTTACCTGGAGTGCCTCCGGTGAGGCAGGTTGAGTTCAGGATTGATCTAGTGCCAGGTGCGGCCCCTATCGCCAAGGCCTCGTACCGTTTGGCACCGCCTGAGATGCAGGAGCTATCATCTCAGTTGCAGGAGTTGCTGGGTAAGTAGTTTATTCGTCCGAGTAGTTCACCCTGGGGAGCACCGATCCTTTTCATCAGGAAGAAGGACGGTTCGCGTAGGATGTGCATTGACTATAGGGAACTGAACAAGTTAACGGTGAAGAACCGTTATCCGCTCCCGAGGATAGACGATCTTTTCGATCAGCTGCAGGGTGCATCTTGGTTTTCCAAGATTAATTTGAGATCAGGATACCACCAGGTCAGGGTGAGGGAGGAAGACGTGGAGAAGACCGCGTTTCGGACTCATTATGGTCATTACAAGTTCGTAGTGATGCCGTTTGGACTCACCAACGCGCCAACGATGTTCATGGATCTGATGAACCGAGTCTGTAGACCGATGCTCGATCGCTCGGTTATTGTGTTCATAGATGATATCTTGGTATATTCCAAGACCCGAGAATAGCATGAGGAGCATCTCAAGGAGCTGCTCGAGGTTCTGCGGCGAGAACGACTATATGCCAAGTTCTCGAAGTGTGAGATTTGGTTGCGAGAGGTCTAGTTCCTCGGACATCTTGTTAACCAGGAGGGGATTTTGGTCGATCTGGCCAAGGTGGAGGCGGTTGTGCAGTGGGAGATTCCGAAATCCCCCGCAGACATCAGGAGTTTCTTGGGTTTAGCAAGGTATTATCGGAGATTCATTCGTGATTTCTCCAAGATTGTCGTACCTCTCACTCGTCTAACAAGGAAGGGGGTGGATTTCTGGTGGGGCCCTGAGCAGCAGAGGGCATTTGACACCCTTCGTCGATGTTTATGAGAGGCGCCGGTGTTGACACTCCCCGAGGGAGTTGAGGATTTTGTGGTATTTTATGATGCGTCCATCACAGGCTTAGGGGCAGTCCTCATGCAGAGGGGATGAGTGATAGCCTATGCATCGAGGCAGTTGAAGCCGCATGAGACGAGATACCCCACACACGATCTTGAGTTGGGAGCGGTGGTCTTCGCTCTCAAGATTTGGAGGCACTACCTGTACGGGGTCCGTTGCACTATATACACGGATCACAAGAGTTTGAGACACATCATGGATCAGCCGAACCTGAACATGAGGCAGCGTAGGTGGCTGGATGTGGTCAAGGACTATGATTGCGAGATCCTTTACCATCCTGGTAAAGCGAACGTGGTTGCGGATGCTCTGAGCTGCAAGTCAGTTGGGTCCTCAACCCCAGCCAGGTGTATGAGGATGGCGGTGGATTCCCCGCTGGTGGGTTTGGTCAGGGATGCTCAGATTGAGGGTATGAGACCAGAGAACTGGAAGTTAGAGAGGATTAAGGGCGAAAGCGCCCGGTTCGTTCAGGATAGCCGTGGATTGTTGTCCCGTTACGGTCGGGTTTGGGTTCCGATGTCCGGAGGGGTTCAGCAGACAGTGATGGAGGAGGCTCATAAGTCTCGTTTTTCTATTCACCAAGGAGCCACCAAGATGTACCGTGATTTGAGTTCGAGTTATTGGTGGCCTGGCATGAAGCGAGATATCGCTTGGTTTGTTGAGAGGTGCTTGACCTATAGGATGGTCAAGGCCGAGCATCAGAGGCCGCATGGTAAGCTGCAGCCTCTGGAGATTCCCATGTGGAAATGAGAACGGATCGCGATGGATTTCATCACGAAGTTGCCAAAGACGAGAAAGGGGTTCGATGCTATATGGGTCATCGTGGATCGATTGACCAAAAGTGCCCATTTCCTAGCCATACGGGAGAGTTCGTCGGCAGAGAAGTTGGCCGACTTGTACGTCCACGAGATTGTCTCTCGCCATGGGGTTCCAGTTTCCATTGTTTCCGATCGGGATGTCCAAATTACTTCCCGTTTATGGCAGAAGTTCCACGAGGAACTAGGTACGAGGCTGCATTTTAGTACGGCGTTCTATCCGCAGACTGTTAGGCAGAGTGAGCGGACCATCCAGACCCTCGAGGATATGTTGAGGGCGTGCGTCATTGATTTCAGTGGGAGTTGGGATTCCCACCTACCGCTTGTAGAGTTCGCCTACAACAACAGCTATCATTCCAGTATTGGCGCCCCGCCTTTCGAGCTGTTGTATGGGTGGAAGTGTAGGACCCCAGTCTGCTAGGCGAGGTTGGGCACAGGGTGATGGGTCGGACAGAGGTAGTTTTGCAAACTACCGAGATGATACATCAGATTAGATAGCGACTGCAGACCGCTCAGAGTCGACAGAAAAGTTATGCCGACCGACGCCGATCTGAGTTGGAATTTCAGGAGGGTGACATGGTTCTCCTGAAGGTCTCACCCTGGAAGGGAGTGATCCGCTTCAGGAAGAGGGGAAAATTGGGTCCCCGTTACATTGGGCCGTTCAGGATTGTTGCCAGGGTTGGCAGGGTGGCTTATAGGCTAGAGCTTCCGGAGTAGCTTAGCCGGATCCACAACACATTTCATGTTTCGCAATTGCGAAAATGCATTATGGACCAGGAGGCAGTGGTATCGTTGGATGATATTCAGGTCGATGAGCGCCTGAACTATGTGGAGAGGCTTGTGGCTATTTTGGAAAGGAAGAAGAAGATTCTACGGAACAAGGAAATACCTTTAGTAAAGGTAAAGTGGGAACATTGGAGGGGATCCGAGAGGACATGGGAGCCAGAGGCGGAGATGCGCGAGCATTACCCGACATTGTTTATTCCAACGGACTTCGAGGGCGAAGTCTAGTTCAAGTGGGGGAGAGTTGTAATGCCCCGATTCTCAGGTATTTTTTAAATAAGATTTATTGGGTTAAGCTCTACTCGACGAGTTGGTTGACCTACTCGTCGAGTAGCAGCGGGGTGGGATCACGTGTTAAGTGACCTACTCGACGAGTCCATATTGGGACTCGGCGAGTAGGAGCTGGCAGATGAAACCCTAAATCCCGGGGTTTGCACCTCTATTTAAAGGAGCCTCAGCCTCCTTTGGCCTCTTTGCAGTCTTTGAGAGCTCCTTAAAACCCTAATTCGTGTGGTATTCAATTTTGGTGTGTCTTAAGCTTGGAAAGAAGGTTGGCTAGAAAAGAAAAGCTAGAAGTGCTAAGGAATTGAAGCAAGGAAGGTGTGGGAAGCAGAAATTACCTCAGATAGCATCCCTTAGAGGTATCAAGTTGCCATCCTTACTTCCCTTTTCCTTTTTGTTGAGTTTTGGGGGTTTTCATGGATTTTGAGGTTGATAAGGTGGGCTATGGGCTAGATCTGAAGTTGTAACTTCAGATCTGGACCCTCCTTAAGTTTTAGATTCATAAAGTTGTTGTATTGGTCGTGATTGAGGTCCCTCTTGGGCATGAAGCCCCATTAAGAGCTTAGATTTGGCATTTAGAACCTTTGTAGCTATGCATGCACGTAAAGTTTACAACTTTACGTGAAAAGAATGCCCTGGAAGCTTGGATCTGTGATTTAGAGCCGCTGCATGGCTCAAAATAGGCCTGTATAGAAAAAGGACTGAATGGACTCGGTGAGTCGCAAGGTTGACTCGGCGAGTCACATGAAGATGGCCGTGAACTCGACGAGTTGGATGAACAACTTGGCGAGTCCGATGAAGATTACCATAAGACTCGATGAGTTGAAGAACAACTCGGCGAGTCGGATGAGTTTTCCCTAGGATGTGTATGCGTGTGTATCTGTCGAGTTGTAAGGAGGGAACTCGACGGGTGTCCTTAAAGTTTGAACGAGAATCGAAGGAACTTGACGAGTCACCCCGATGACTCGGCGAGTTGGAATGTGCTTCAAGGAACTCGACGAGTAGCTGAGGGTACTCGACGAGTTGGGGTCAAATGGAATGTTGACCTTGACTGCGGACTTTGACTTTGATCAGGGGTTGACTACTGGGTTATGGAGTACCTTATAAGCTCAAGGACTTATGAGTATATTGTACTATGATCATAGGTGGTGGAGCCTGTGTCAAGTGATCCGAGAGTTGGAGTTTATCTTCCGAGTCGACATCTGCAAGGTGAGTTATCCTCACTATATCGATAGGGTCTACGACACCAAGGCCAACCCTTTAGTTGTTATTGTTATGGTATGCTACATATGGTTATGATCTGTTAGATCGGAATCAGGGTAAACAGTATGTTATGCTCTTATGATCCGTAAGGATTGGTATGTTAGTGACCTGCTAGGTCGGTACTCTAGTTACGAGAGAATTCTATGATTGATGATTAGTGAGATAGATATGTTTGATGTTTGTATATGCCAATGTATGATAGTTAGGCACACATGGTTATTTGCTTGTTGGTTGGGTTGAGGCGGTCCTACTTTTTGTTGAAGGCCAACATACCCTATGAGCGGTCTGGGAGGCTGCAGGCCCATGTGGCGGACCAGTCATGCCGAAGGCTCAAGATAGATTCAGATAGACTGTAGGCCCAGTAGGGCGGTCCAGTCAGACCGATGCCCAGTATGCATGTTGATTGATTGATTGTTACTGATATGGCATTGTCAGTGTGGTATTGGTATTTTGGGGGTAGCTCACTAAGCCCTCGGCTTACAGTTTTCAGTTTATTGTTTCAGGTGCTTCAAGAGATCATGGCAAGGCGAAGGCGTGACCGTACCGCTCCTCATCCTTATGTTATGATTTTGGGACACTCTGACGGTTATTGATTTGAAAACATTTTTGTAAACGATGCTATTTGATTTTTATTTATGATTGAAAAGTTTAAATTTGGCGTAAAATTTATGGATGTTACACAAGTGTTGGTCTTGAAATTTTAATAGGCCTTCACGACACGTTGGGTATTGAAAATCCTATGTGTGGTATATATGTAACGGTTCACATGTTACATACCTTATGAAGTTTGAAGTTTTGTTTATTAAGTATCTTTTGTGCTAACTGGTATAAAAAGTTCTACATAACTCGTTGAGGAGAAAAAAAAAAGTTAATCCTCTTTAGATGTCGAGGGTATTAAGATGAGACATATCCAAACCTAGGTGGCGTTTGTACATGAAGATGTGGGTTTGGATTTGTGGTTCTATATCATGTAAAAAGTTAATCTTACATTTTTTAGGACAATTGCTCAGGTCTCTTTAAACATATTTTTAGGGAAAAAAGTTGTACACTAAATTTAGAACATCATCCGCCACCTTAGCCGAGGTAATACACACCTTGTTGTAAAGCATATCAATTCGCGATTTCCAGGTACACCAAATAAAACCATAAATAATGACAATAAGCACCTTGCGTTTTTAGGACAATTGCCCAAGTTGGCCGCAAAAGTAATAATCTCCTGACAGTATCAAAGTGTTGATAGGTAATGTTGCACCACCTCAGAATTCGACCCAACACATCACAGCTGAAAGAGCATTTTGCAAAAATGTGGCTGCATCATCGACACCTCGAACACACCATTGACAATTGGAGTTGTTGATATTAATCCGCTGACACGAGAGGGCACGCATAGTGGGAATTCTACCAATACTAGCCCTCCACATAAAACAGTTGACATTAAAGGGCACTATGTGAAGCCAAAGAGTGACATTAGTCACATTGGAGTCAATTAACAATCTCATGCCACAAACATAAAAGATACCATCTTTAGACAATGTTGAGCACCAAAAGTTGGCCTCATCAGTGAGAGAAAATTGAAGATACCATACCTTTCAACAACTCAAACTCAGTAATCTCTACCCGTGTCTTTGGTTGTCTTTTCCAAGCCTAGCCCCCGTTTGAGTTATATAACCTATCAACAATAAAACATGATTTTCTCCGTTCCAGCTCAACAATATGGAGAAATTTGGAGGCAAAATCCCCATTGCCCATCCAGTTGTCAAGCCAGAAAAGAGTATTTCTACTGAACCTAATTTTCGATACAAAAGTAGCCGATAAACGGATACCTATGCCGTCGAGGGCAGAAATTGTCTTGGTGATATTCAACCACACGTTTGGAATGGATTTTTTTTTTTGAAAGATTTGAAACCGGCTTCCTGTCAAGGTTGTGAGTCCCACAAATAACCTTACGCCAAAGGGCATTTGTGTCGTATTTAAAGCGTCATATCCACTTAAATAACAAAGCCCAATTAAGAGCAATCAACGATCCGATTCCAACCCGTCCCTTCTCCTTTGGCCCTGAAGTAATCTTCCAAGCCACCCAATCGATCTTGTTTTTTCTTCATTGCCTCCCCAAATAAATCTTCTTCGTAGCTTCTTAAATAGATTAACAACGGAAATGGGCGCCTTGAAAACCGAGAAAAAAATAAAGGGGCGATGAACTTCAACCCCAAGTAGCGAATATCGAACTTTTTAGCAAACATAGCATTGCAAATCTAAAAACCTTTATATTTTGGCTTGGCGGGAAAAGAAGGAGCTTTTATTGTATTTTCCAAATCCAATTTTTCTCTTTGTAGCAGGGTAATACCTGAATCAATGGAAGATGATGCAAAATCCTTTTGAAGGCAAACTTCTAGCATCATGTGAGCAACACATCCATGGAAAAAAAAGTTGCATTCAAGATATCACTACCAACGACCAAAATAGATGGGAGTCACCTCGATGAAGGAATTATATTTATATTCAGAATTCGAAGATGACGAAGATTTAGTTGACTAATAAAAGTTGTATTTTATTTTCTAGTTTCCTTTTATTGTATTTTTACCCTATCTTTAATATAATAAAAATATATATTGGGCTGGAGTTAAATTTCAATTGCAAATAATAATAATAATAATAATAATAATAATAATAATAAAAAATTAAAAAAAAAAATACAAAAACTGGACAATCTGGTTTGGAAACACTGGTTTATATCCGATCATAATCGGGTTACACCGAATCCTATATGACCCATGTAGTCATGTGGACCTCTAGGAATGATAAGAGTAACCATTTCATAACTTCTGTAAACTAGGAATTACATGTTTATTGTTAGTCTGTCGTCAAATTGGCTAATGGAGTTTAATCTAAAGTACACTGGACATGCTAAATGATATCGTCATTGTTTTTAATCTTCAATCAAATCATCTTTCAAGTGTTTAACACCCCTCCAACCATTCCAATAAATTGCAAAAATGGAGACTCCATTAAATCCTAAGAAAACTACATCCAAATGAAACATGAATACCGAAATATTGATATGACATTTAACATGCTGTATATATAGATCAGACTTACCAGTTATCAATGTGCAGACGCTACTTTTGCACAATGTGCGACACAATCCAATAGATCTGTTAACCACAAGATTTAGATAATACTATATGTAGTAAAAATTGAGGAGAAAATAAAAGACTTACAATGTTATTGTGAGGAGATTTCCAGTAGAAACCTTGAACCATAATGACAACCAAGTTTGATGTGACAAGAATAAAAATGCTTAAAGAATGTTTTCCCATCCATTCAAACAAAAACGTTGTACGCCTCCATCTGTATACATCCACCTGTAAATGATTTACACGTGTTAAAATAACTACACCAAACCAATGGGGAGGTTTATTTTGATATTTTGATATTTTGATATTTTGATTTACCAGTAAATATAATGCACAAAATGTGAGTCCTGATGCTGCTGAAGTTACCAGAAGGTAACTCAATGTGTACAAGCCCTTGTTCAAAGGAATACCTGAGATTGACAAAAAGTAAAAAGGTTAATAATAATATTGTAAAATATTATTTGGAAATTGAAAACTAAAAGCATATATATATATATATATATATATATATATATATATATATATATATATATATATATATATATATATATATATATGTACCTATGAGAGCAAGTATGAATCCAAGAATTAGAAATGAAACTGAGAGGAGGGACCAGTTGCAAAGTCGATCTTTATGCCCCTGCAACAAATTCGGTCAACCAAGATTTGACCAAGGAAAATACTCTAAAATATAAATAAAATTCACACCTGTAATTCGATCAAAATATGACCATATTGAAGACCAATTATGCAGGCCAAAGAAGCTGTTAAGGAACTGCATTCCAACTATGTCATCATTAGCTGTACAAGATTCAATAAAATTAAACAACTGATTTTGAATTCACAAGTTTAAATAATTAGATATATTAATTACATTCCTGTATGCAATTTCATGTAAATGTTAAAATTGAAAGATAAATAACTTACCTTAAGATGCCTTCGGGTTCAAAAGGGGCATAGCACCATGAAGGTGAAGATTCAGAAACTTGTCCACTCTTAGATATATTACATTCCTGTATGCAAATTATATAATATTATATACAATACATAAAAAATAACCAACTGCATATATGATATATGAATTTAGTATTATATACCTTGAGGTTTCTGTAAGCAGGCTTTTGATATAAATGATCAATTCCAAGTATATATCTGTCTATCATTCCAGCAGCATTGCAAGCAGGCCCAAGATCACCTCTAACAGAACATGTCACCTATAGTCAAGATAGATGTGATTTATTTGAAGAAAATAATAATTTATATAATAGGTATAAGAGAGTGGGGTCATACAGTACGGATTGTACTTCCATTTTCAGAAATTAAAGAAGATAATGAATGCAAGTCCTTGAATTGCCAATCTGCAACGTACAACCCATATGTCAATCCCATGTAGATGGCCAACAACAAAATTACACCACACCTACACCAATAACATACTTAGTTTCAAAGGGTAATTACTTGCCAATAGACTTCTTTTTTATTGACCAAGTCAACATGTCTATTTGCTTACCATTAAGCTGGGAGGAAAAAAGAAGGGTAAATAGGTAAAGGGATGGTGTCTTAATACAAGAAGCATTCAAGTTATTTGGCTTAACCCATTTAGTTGTTTTGTCCATATTAAGTCAGAAAGAAGCATTCATGTATAACTGTCCAGATTAAGTGCTAAACTCATAAACCCCATTAAGTAAAAAAGAAACATCCCCTTAGCTGGTTTATCAGAGGTCAGATTGTTACAAGTTAAATAATCATCAAATCTAACAAAAGATTGAGAGTATCAGTTCTCACCAGTGCCAAATATAAACACTGAAGAATGGCTCTTTCTTGTAGGTTTGACGGGGAATCCAAATTTCAAACAGTGCTGCAACAATGTATCCAATTGCTATCCTCTGAAATGATGACAATAATTGGAAAAGATACATTAGTGAATTGATGAGAAGAATTAGATGAAAAATGATAAGACATTGTAGTGTGTTAAGGTATTGACTGTTGATTGGTCAAAGTCAATGACACCTGTAGGATGCCAAGCAGGCGTATTTTCTCAACATCAACTCCATATGTTAATGAAGTAATCCCATGTAGGTAACCACCTTGAAGAAAAACACCAAGAAGAAAAAGTTTCATTGCTCTTACTATTGCTTTCCACGTGGCTTCATATCTGTTTGGAATTTTCTGATGTTTAAGAAAGATAAAAGAGCGCTTCAGTTTCAAGTTTTCAGTTATTTGACTTACTTCCATTATAAAATCAAAGACACACATACATATATTGCTTAATCTAAACATTGTGTAATAAATAATTTACAGGTCAATGGCAATGATTAATCATGTGATATGATTGTCTTTCAACCAACCCCTCACAGACTACCTAAAGTTTGGTGAAGGTTGGAGTAACTTTGAGGTCAAGCATTATACAGCTAAAGCTAGTTAATAATTATAGAGTTGAATATATTTATCATAAGAATTACAGTTCTACATGATATGTTTATTCACCACCTTGTATACAATCGCAAGAGATACTCCAGCAGTGAAAAGGAACATAGGCATGACAAAATCTGCTAAGTGTAAGCCATTCCATGGGGCATGAGCAATAACTGGTAAACTAGAGCCAGCATAATCCACAAGCACCATAAGCTGAAAACAAGTAACAAACCATATTTAACTGGTAGCATATATGATTCAGGACACACACACACACACACAAAAAGAAGAAGAGAAGGATGTAATAAATAAGATCGAATGCTCTTTTTTAAGCATTATTCTAACATCTAATTTCAAGGTTGCTACTCGTCAACCAGTTAAAGTCTAAAACCGGTAAGGCAATCTGTATCTTAGATTTGTAATGGATATATTTGAGAACTCTATCTAGGCAATACCAGTTAATTAAAACTTTGAGCTGAAATGAGATCCACATATCTGAAATTTCAAATATAGTATTTATCTGAAAGACTGTTATGGCTCTAGGTATTTCATCTCAGTTGAGTTATTCCGTGTTTCAATTTGTTTGTTTCTAAGAGAACACATGGTCCGTATATAAGTGCAAATGCATTGTCCTATAACGAACTCAAATTCAAGCGAATTAACTAAAAAAATAAAGAAAAAATCAAGCTATTAATCTCGCTAATCGCTATCAAGTAAATTATAAAGTAAAATAGCATCAGTCGAGTTGAACTTAACAGGCGATCATAGGTCTTTACTTAATGGTCAAGTAAAATTCGAAAATCCAGAGAGAACCGGATCAAACAAGATCGATATATGGAAAAACTTACGAAGATCGACAGTCCGCGAAAAACATCAAGTGAAGCGATTCTACAACCAATTTTCTTCTCTGCAGCGATCAGGTGTTGCTGGTGCTGCAATTCTTCATCATCTTGTTGATGATCGTTCAGTAACGGTTGAAAATCTGCCATTTTGCGTCTGCAATTTAGAGAAGATTTTGAAAAAAATGCCGACATATGAGCTACTGAATGATTAAATGAAAGAAATCCAAAATTGAACATGAGATCTATTTGGCATTATTTGACCAATTATTTGGTAAAGATATTGGTGATTCGATTCGAGTACAAATGAAATGGAGGGTTATTATGGAAGGATGTGTTCTTACGTGGACCAATCAGCGGTTTCCGTTCGCTTCCCGAGTAAACGGTCCGGTTTTTATTGGCCTCACGAATCATTTCGGTTCAAACATGAACCGATTTTGATGTATCCTTTTTTGCCGTTGGTTTTTGTTTTGTTTTGCTTCATATTGATACTTTTGAATAATAATAATAACTACTGTGCTAACCTGTGGGAACCACGAGTCACGTTAATTGTTGATTTTTTACCGTAAATGGTAATTGCATTAATTAAGTTATTGTATGATTTACTTGTGTTGGAATTACATGTGTTGTTCAGAATCCGGGACAAAAAGAATTTATTCATAATCACTATGTATAACAAAAATATTAAAACAATTTATTAAAATACTCAATAACTCTAAATTAATAATTCTAACGGTCCATCATTTAACAAACTCTGCAAAAGTAAGGTATGTTCGGTAAAAAGCTTTTTAAGAGTTTTTAAACGTTTTTCTGGAATTAAAAAACAAAGAATTGTTTATTAGTAGGAACTTAAAATTTTTATTTTAAACAAAAAAAAATTTCAAAATCTATTTCAAATAGCTTTTAACGGTTATGTTGCTTACAACAACTTTTAATTAACACTTTTTCTCTTAATTTATGTTTTATTTGATGACCTACAGGTAGTATATTCATGCTTTTATACACCTAATTTCTTTCTTGGAATATTTGTCTTTAGTTTTACTCTATTATTGTAATCAACAATTTTAACTTTGTTGATAACATTCTTTTGGTGACAATGGAGAGAAATATGCAATTTATCTAGTTTGTCCGGCCCTTTTTTGTTTTATTGTAGGTTTTCCATTTATAATGCTGGACAGCTATATCAATAAATATTTTTAATATTTTTTCTACAGTTGCTATGGTGGATGCATCAAATGCATGTATGTATCAATTCATGTCTATGCTTGCCTTTACCAAGTCAAAATTTTCATTGAGCTTTTGTTCTTTCATATTCGATTCATATTCCTAGATATCTAGGGGCATTTTGGAAAGTTTTTTATTTTAACTGTTTACAGGAGGAAGAGCTTTGGATGAAAAAAGTTGCAAAAAATTATATGTCCAAGAGTAAAGTAGTAAGAATCTGAGATGGTTAAGGGTAAAATAGTAAAAAAAAAAAAGGGGTCTGAATGATAAAAATTTATTGTTTGGGTCATCAATTGTCATATGGTCATTCCACTTTTTCATCAGATATGACATCATGAAGTTTATGAAATGCATATGTTCTAATTACTATGTAAGATTTAACAAAGTAATATGTGGGGATGAGGGGAACGGGTTTGAAAAATCTAGAACCGAGGGTTCATAGTGTTTAGGATTACAATTTTGTTGTAGGGTTATATAAGGGGTAAATATGTAAAATAGTTCTCATCTCTAATAAGCACTTTAATAAGTTCAGGGAAAACAAACTTAATCAAAAGGGCCTATTATGAGCTACCAAACCGCAATACAAAAAAATAATTTCATTCAATTTGTAATTTTAAAAATAATGGAGTGCTGGTTTAGATTTTATGTGATAAGTTAATTGACTTGTAGCAACAGAAAGAGAGAAATTGATAGAATACAGTTAACAGTAACTTATAATAACAATTAAAAGTAATATATAATATAAAGGTCATGCTTAAGACTAAGAAAATATAGTGACAAGAAAGCCTCGGGAATTTGGAATGAATTATAGATGTATATGAGGAATATTTATCAACAATGTTTGGTATAAATACCAAAACAACAAAAAAGTAAATCCCAAATTTCTTCACCAGTAGGTGATGTTGAAAAGACCAACCACATGGGTTAATTACTTTTTTCTGGACAGCTATATCAAAAATATTTTTAATCTTTTTTCTACAGTTGCTATGGTGGATGACATCAAATGCATGTATATATCTATTCATGTCTATGCTTGCCTTTACCAAGTCAAAATTTTCATTGCGTTTTTGTTCTATCATATTCCTAGGTATCCAGCGGCATTCTGGGAAGTTTTTTTTAACTGTTTACAGCAGGAAGAGCTTTGGATGAAAAAAATTGCAAAAAATTATATGTCCAAGGGTAAGTAATAAGAATCCGTGATGGTTAAGGGTAAAATAGTAAAAAAAAAAAAGGTCTGATTGATACAAATTTATTGTTTGGGTCATCAATTGTCATATGGTCATTCCACTTTTTCATCAGATATGGCATCATGAAGTTTCTGAAGTGCATAATGTTCTGATTACTATGTAAGATTTAACAAAGTAATATGTGGGGATGAGGGGAACGGGTTTGAAAGAGTTTGCAATCAAACTAACAGAGAAAGAGATTGCAATTAAGAGAGAGAAAGAGATGCATGTTAAACCTAATTGATAAAAGTGGACAAAAACAGAACGAAGAGCAATTATAGAGAAAATCAAAATCAGTTAGAGACAATGTATGACATACCGATATTTGAAACAATAACGGAGCACGGTTTATTGGTGGCGGAAATTGAGCGCAGAGGTGGTTGGCGACAAAAATGCGAAATCCTTATTTCTTGGACGACAATTTGTCTATCCTCAAACCCATAAAGTTAGAGACATCACTCAAAAACAGGATAGGATTAGAAAGAAGTGCAATTAAATGAAAATCATTAGAAAATTGAAACAACCAACAACATACCGAAATTCCTAACACAACAGGGTGCAAGCACTTGTTTACAGGCATTCAATGGCGGCAATAGAGTGCAGGAGGTTTTTGGTGAGAAAAATCGAATTTCTATATATTCTTGGATGAGAAGTTGTCGCGAAACCTAAACGAAAACAGTCAGAGAAGAATGGAGAAGAAAGTGGTGGAAATTTTTAAAATTGATGTCGATGGTTTTGTGGATTAGGATATTACGATGTTCATGAAAAGTCGTTGGGAGACTCGAAGACAATTGGAGACAAAAGAAAAAGAAAGGTTTGGAGGAATTTACAATGTCGTTGGTTTTTTGTATTACCAAATGATGTAAACGTAGCAGGGCATGTTCCAAAAGTAGAAGGATGAAACAGTAATAATGTACAAATTGATATGGTCAAAGTCTGAAACTATACAAATTTACTGTTTACAGACGTGTTAGTTTTTAATATATATGTATAATAATAATAAACTATATATTTTAATTTATTACTATCACTTTTTATATAACGGTGTCAAAATTGTCAATATCCTTGATCTATAAGAGTATTCATGTAAAACGTTTATATCATAAATTAAACCTTTTTTTTCTGAATAATTCAAGTGTGTTATGCCTTCATATATGAAGCTATCTTGGCACCCATTTGAACCAAGCCAGGTGCAATCTCCACTAAGTTCACCTCCCATCACGTACGTAGACATGACTCATGTATATTATACAGATCATAATGTATTTTTCGCAACGTAGTCCCCTTTGTTACTTTGGGTCACCATACCAAATATTAATAAAGGATGTAGCCTTATGTGCTTTCCATCGTGCTTCCATGTCATTTTTTTTCTTTAAAGTATGTGAGGTTAATTAGACAAAATAACATTGTTTTGTCCCATACATGCGGCAACTTAAAATGATTGTGGCTTTCAACAACTATACTTGTATAATGTTTTATTTTAACTCTCATCTTACAAAACATATGCCTAAATTCATTGAAAGAATGGTTAATATCATAAAAGAAGAAGATATATATATATATATATATATATATATATATATATATATATATATATATATATATATATATATATATATATATATATATATATATATATATATATATATATATATATATATATATATATATATTAGGTTCATTCCGAATTAAACTTGAGTTTTTTTTAATTTTTTTTTTCTAAAAAATACCTTGTATTTATTTTTAACTTTTTTTTTTTAATTTGGCTCTTTTTGTAACCTTTCCAGATTTAATTGTTGATACAATTTAGGTTTTCTGTCTTGAAGTGTCTTTTTTAGATTTTATAGTAGTCTTAAAAAATGATCTGGTATTTGTTTTAAAGTGGGTGATACATTTTCATTTAATTTTCACATTGTGTCAACCCTTCAATTAAAGGTAGTGACATCTTTGACTCCACATTTTTTTCCTAGAGAATATTGGTCTTTGTAGAATTTTTTTTTTAATAAAGACGTGATCGTAATTTAGGAGGGGTATGAAATTGTTTTTCAAAACAACTTATTAATTTAAATAAATAAAAAAATTGTTTGGTAAACTCAAAAATACTTTTTAAAATAACTTTTCGTTAAGTTAAAAAAAAATTAAAAAAAAAGTATAAAACCTGACTTTTTAAACTACTTTTAATAATTTAACCACAATAGCTTAAAAAAATATATAACGAGATTTTAAACCAATCGGCACAACAATTTTTTAAGAATTTTTTTATCACCACCACTCAATAAGCACTTCGCCTAAAACGCTTTTGTAGTTGAGCAAAATCCAAAACACTCTTTTGATAGCATCAAGGGGGTTTTGATAGTTGCCTCTCTTTTTGTTCCAAAAATATTAATGCTTTTACACCAAATGCAACCATTAGCAATATACTAAATTATTGCATATGAAAAGGTTCCTTACTTGACAACATCAGGAAGATACTTTGCTGATAAACAAAAACCTTAGATGTTTAACAAGGTCATTAAGAAGAACAACCACCAAAACTTAGATCACATAACCACATGGGAAAAAGAAATATTCAACATTGGTAAAAGAAAAGGTCAGGGTTGCCATTAGAACTAGGACTGTTCACTATTCGGATAAAACCGAATTATCCAATTGGACAATTTGGATTGGACTATTTGGTTCGGATATTCGAATTTTTGGATTGGTTTTCAACAAAACCGAATTATTATTTTGGATTTCGGATTGGTTTTGGTTTTTAAAATAAGAACCGAATAGTCCAAAAAAACCGAATAAAGATTTATTGTTTATCTATTTATAGTATATATCTATAGTTATTTATTAATTTTGTAATTTATTTTTTTAAATAGGTTCAAAATGTTTCATCCGATAAAAAAAACCATTAAAATGCAATATCTATAAAATATTTAACTATAATATATCTTTGTTAGTTGTTTATAAATTTCAAATCACAACTAAATTATTTGTTTTTGCTTCTTGTGTAAAGTTGGATAATATTATAATTATATGTTGTTTTAAAATGTTTCGGTTTTAAAAACCGAATTATAAAAACCGATCCAATCGAATTGTAATTGGATCGGATCGAATTTGAATTTAGTTTGGACAATTCGGATTCATGTTTTGAAAACTGAAATCAATTTGGATTTACTTGATTGGATCGGATCAAACCGATCCATCCAAACGAACACTCCTAATTAGAACCAAAAAGATATCAAGAGACTTCTAGTTTTTGTAGCTTCCAAACCAAAACATCTAAAGACAAAATTCAGACCCCCAAAAAAAAAAGTAAAGAAGCAAATTAAAAGGTGTTCACAACCTTTTTAATAAAAAAAACAAAGACACCCAACTTTATATACCACTACGCTATCGACAGTTGAGACCTACATGATTTACTCAAAAGCCCAGGCATTCTCCCTGCGGACTTCTTCTTCTTCTTCTGGAGTGTAATCGTTCTTGATGTGGAAGATCTTGCGTATTTCTTCAGGAGACTTGCCTTTCATCATGTCAGCAACAGTTTGACAGGTCAGATCCAGTAAGCCCTTGATGTTTAAATAGTTGGCAGCCTGAAACATTAACAAAAATCATTAAACAGCAAACCACAACACTCAGAATTTTATACATCATCTCTCTCAACAAGCATTATATATAATACATAGATGTAATTGTTTTTTAAGCTATTGGTGTCCAACAGTAGACACGGGTGAGGCAAAAAAAAATTACTGTAAAAAGTTATGTCTAGTTATAGAGTGTTCTTGGTATGTACCAAGTCAAGAAGTATCAAATCAAAAAGATCATAAATGCTATTAAAATCAGAAACGAAGCAAAACCCTAGAACTATTCCCAAAACTATATCGAAACTACCTACATAAAATTCGAGCATAAGCATAACGAAACAGCAATAAGAGATAATAACATTGACGTTAACAAAAAGAATCACGCACCAGAATAAGATCAAACAAAGTGCCCTGATCGACTTTCACGAATTCGGTATCAAACGCCTTCAGATCATCCTCGGCTGTCTTATCGTCGGTTTTCGGTGTATCGACGTGCTTCTTACAGTATTCAATCACCTTCGAGAGGATCTTACTTGTGACGTTGGGTACAGGGATGCTGCTGCCAGCGCAGTTATCTTCGATCATGTGCTTGATCGTCTGAGACTCCACCGCCACCGCCTCATCAACTTCGAACGTCTCACCGTCGGAACTTTTCAGAACGATCTTCTTTGAAGACGACGTGGCCATAACTTTGAACGACGGGAAGAGATTGAGAACCGAAAGAAAAACCCTAACTTAGAGTTTTAAGAAAACTAGAAACCTTTTGACTTACGTGAATAGTTGGGTTACTCTATTTATAGGGAGATGAGACCTTGCGAATGTAGGACTCTATTTTTATTTTTATTTTAAATTTTACAAAAATGCTCCTTCTCTAAAATGTTTTTATCGAATTATGTCCTTTAACTTTACGTTGCAAAAAGAATTTAAATTAAAAATCAAACTAATTGTCAAAGTCATAATTTCATATAATTTATTCTTAATTTTATTAGTATACCATACTTTTCTCAAGTTTTTTATTTTTATTTATATTTGTTTATATTATTTTTTTAATGTCTCCTCCAATTAAAAAAATATTATAAAAGTTTTTAGTTAAAATTTGAGTAGATATCAAAAACATTTTAGATAACTAAAATGTTTTTAGTTAATTGATGTCTTCCTTAATTAACCGACGCGTCAACACCCCAATTAAGTGACACATCATTAGCCTTGGCCCAAAGAGAACCAAGAGTCCAAGACAAGTTTTTTTTTTTTCCTAATATTCTTATATGTTTATATCCTCCTTGATAAATAAAAATAATTTTGCCACATGTCACTTTCTTATTAACTTGGACACATGTCATTTTTTTTGTATTTTTGAATAAATTTTTTTTCCATTTGTCATTTTCTCATTGTTTATCTTTTCTTAATTAGCACATCATATTTACAACTCAATTAATAATTGCCTTAATTGAAAATAACAATTAAATTATAATATTACAACTCATATACTATTGAATATGTTTCCTTTTAAATTCAAATTTTAAATTTTAAATTTAAATAAATTTTTGTTTAAACCTTCATATTTAATTTTTTTATTTTATCCAATCCGTATAACATACGAGTTTCACAACCAGTTGTAGTATATGTAAGAATGGAAAATGAAACAAATTATGTTTATCAAAGGAAACTTAAAAATGCCTCACATCAAGCCACAAACATATAGTGGGTGAATGTGACTTTTGAAATTATATTGGAATTTTACATTGTTATTTTCATAAATTTTGAATCCGTCACTAAGAACCGAGTATATGTAGACAATTTTTACCCAACCGATCATATGCCTCATCATTAGTGCCCCCAACAAATACAATTCCTGGATCAGCCACTAATAAATCATATTAGCAAACCCATTATTAATAAATATTGTGATTTGGGTTAAATCGTGCTAATACAACATATACAACACCCAACTAATTTTTACATATCCTAATTAATCAAATTTGATACTAACTTTTTTTTCCATAATTAAAACATTCTCTACTTGATAACATAACTTTAATTTTATTGAAACTAAAAAAAAGTCTTATTTTTGTGACCAAAATTATAATTATAACTCATTTTATTATAAAGTTATAATTGTAAAATTAAAAATAATAACTTTATGGTTGTTTGCCTTTAATATAATAATTGATAAAGTTGATTTTAAGAGCTCTAATTTAAAGGTGACCAAAACGCAATTCAATTAAGTAATAAATCTTAACATCCTTAATCATGTTTTAACATCAACGAACCATCCAAGATAAGTACATGTTTAAAACTAATATTTTAGCAAACTTGATATACAACATTTTATACAATACATATAAACAATTGTTTATATTGGTAAATACGTAAGTTTAAGGATCGGTTAGTACTTTTTGAAACATTGGTGGGCATTTCTGAAAATTTGTAGATACGCATTAAAAATATGTAGATATCAGTTGAGAATTTTGTTATTTAGCATTTAACTATGCATTCAATTATATATATATATATATATATATATATATATATATATATATATATATATATATATATATATATATATATATATATATATATATATATATATATACTAGCAGCGTACCCGCGCGATGCAGCGGATGACGAATAATTCATTCGGTGATTAGTTAATTTTTCCAGGCTGTCGAAATGTTAGTTTTTGATATGTATTTGGTGTCGTAGGCCACTCTTTTTTTTGTACTGTTCTTTTTTACTCGTCTTCTATTTTTGATTTGGATTCCTTCTTGTCTAGTTTGATCTATCCATATTTTTCTTTTCTTATTCAGTTCAAATTCATGTTTTTTCATATCAACTTTTTCGTTTAGTTCCACTTTTATGGATTTTGATGTTCTTGTTTTCATTTGAGATAGTCCTGCTCAATTATATTAGTCAGATTTTGCCAATTTGAACTAAAACTTTATAACAAATAGTTTCATTTTCAATCGGAAAATTATAATTTAACCTGAGTTTCTAATTTATATAAAAATATGTTTAGGATAAATTTTAAAAAATATTATTTGTATAGAAAACTTCTAAATATAAAAAGTGGACATGGAATATTTGTAAAAGCACCACCAAAGAATAAACATGTATATTACAAAAAATATTTATAAAATTATTAACTATTGTGTCGTAATCTCATTTTAAAATATTTATAATGATTATGATTATATATAATTAGTATTAACTATAAACTTATATCAAAATTAATAAATGAAATACTTAAAATATAGATTAGAGATGAAATAATGTAACGTATTGAATAGTTGGGGTAGAAAGGAAATTCTGTTAACTTTTCACCTAGGCTGGAGCTTATTTAAATAACAATGCTGCAACTACATAATAGACTTTAATTTTAAAAAGTTCTAGCATTTGGATCAATAATAACCATTAAAAGATTTTTGAATAACTTTTTAAATTCTCTAAAAGAAAACCCTTGTTATATTTTTGAATAACTTTTTAAATTCTTCAAAAGGAACTCTTGTTATATCTAATTGACAACAATATTCATGATAAATCTTATATGGAAAAAATAATTTATGATAATAGCATCTTTCACAATTTATAAAAGACATCAAAATACCATTATTCATTAAAACTATAAAAACAATAGAAAAAAACAATAAATATAACCCCTTACTTTGTCGTCTATAGCAATACTATATATATCTTATCATTCTAGAAAATTGTGAAAGTTTACTGTTGTTCATAATTACCTAGCGGTTCATAACTATCTTAGTTAATTTAATTTCTATGGCTGTATATTCAAAGAATCTTTGGTTCTTTCTATTATGAATTATTTTAAAATTTTGTCTTTATCAAAAATAAAAAAAACTACATTTTCACCCTTACTAAATAATTTAAAGAAATACAAAGTCGAAACCCTTAAGTTTTGAAAAAAAAAATCAAACACTCTATTTAAATGTTGAATGAGACATGATTTAATACAATTATGGAATAATCAATAATATAAAGTTTAGTTAACAAAAAAATATTATTTAAAATTTTGTATAAATAAAAGGAAGTAAAGCATTGATGTACCTACAAGTCGAAGCATGAGAATCACATACATATTTTAATTTCAGATAATGTAGACACTTTTAACTTGCTAGATGCCAGCAATATACAAATCAGTTCTAGTACGCAAAATAAATAAACTTAAATTCGAATAAAGAAAGACTAATAAGAAACAGATCTGTTTATTTTATTTGATATTTGTATAACACATTTCCTTCGTTACTTCGTTTTCTTCTATAGTCTTCATTGTAAGAGTTCTGCAAACCAAAACAAAATAAGAACATAGTTGGTTAACATGCACATTTAAGACAACACAGTTTCTCGAGAGAGAGGCCTCGATAGTGGTTAGGCTAGAAACGGCAGCGGTGGTGGTTTACAGATATATCGGTTGTGTTGGTGTGTTTCAATAGATACGCTAGTGGATGTGAGTGGTGAGGCTAGAAGCAACAATGGTTAGCAGAGATTGTTTGGGTGTTTAGATCTTAGTTGTGGAGGCTGTAAACAGTGTTGTTCAACTTCAGGGCAATGTTGGTGTCGACGGGTCTTGCGGGCGGTGGTTGGCCGAGATAGTGTTGGTGGCAACTAATAAAATAGGCAAATGTGCATTGGAAGAGGGGGCTGGCATTAGGTTTTTCAGAAAATGGAGATATTATTGTTCTTAAATAGTGGACCAACAATTCAACAATTTCAAATAGTTTGTAATCGTGTAAGAGGACTTTGTGTTTCTTTAAGCATTAAAAGTGGTACGTTAAGCTGTAAAATTTATAAACTTAAGCTACTAATTTGATTGGCTAATTCCTTTTCACATGGATAATCATCAATTAATCCAAACCATCTAAAATTGATCCAAAGGTTTATATCTATTCTCCTTGTTTTTAAGACTTTGGTCTTAAAAAAAATAAATATATGCATTATAAAGTAGTAAGATAATATATATATATATATATATATATATATATATATATATATATATATATATATATATATATATATATATATATATATATATAATCTCTATTATTTTGAACAATAATATTTATTGACATCAACCCACATTCATCATTAATAGAATTAAATATAATTATCTATTTAATATTAACTTTAACAGTTATTATTATTAATTAATTATATTTTTACTTCTGCGATCATTTTTTTAATTTCAATAATGATGGTCATTTAAAATACAATTTATTTATAGCTAAATGTAATTTATAATTTGATGTTATTATCATTTAAAATTGTTATTCATTAATTTTAAACCACTTATTATTAATAACAAGTTAAAGAAGACTTTTAAGAAACACTTAATATTATTATTAAAATGTGAAACATACACTAAATAATAAAGTGATAAGATAGACATTTGCATTTCAAAAGAGATTTGCATTGATAATATGACATATCCATGTAATTTGATTTTATTATTTATAATTATTGCTTATTAATTTTAAAACCACTTGTTTTAAAAAACATTTATTATTATAATTAAAATGTTAAACATATACTAAAATATAAAGTGATAATATAGACAATTTGCATTTTAAAAAAAGGTTTACATGGATAATATGGATAATATGACATATCCATGATTTTTAATTAATTATTGTTCTAAAACAACATGAACATACAAACATGTATACAATAGTTAATTAAATATTTTATATATATATATATATATATATATATATATATATATATATATATATATATATATATATATATATATATCACCTTCCATAACATATGATCGATAATATGAATCTAATCTAATTTACATTAAAATTTCAACCACAACATACAATTATATTCTTAAAATAATACTTAAATCAAGAAAATACAAAAAAAAAAATAGTATATATAACAAACTTACAAATTAAAAACTTCAACATAATAACATGGCTCGAAAAATTGTTCAAAGCCCTTAAAACCAACACAAAAAACTTTAAACTTGTTTTATTTGTGAATTTTGTATGTGATTTGTATTTGTGTGTCTACTAAAAAAAATTGACACTTTTATAGTAGAGTGTCCATTAATTGTTTATTAAATATATTATATAAGTTATAAAACCTTTGAATTGTTAATCATTATTAAGAAACTTTTGAGTGGTATTCATTAAAATAGGAGGTTTCAAATGCATGAGCTGTTTGCAAATTTTTATAGGGGTTTCAAATGCATAAGGTTCAAGGAAAAATGCTAGTTTTATAAGTATATATATATATATATATATATATATATATATATATATATATATATATATATATATATATATATGTGTGTGTGTGTATATATATATATATATATGTATATAGTAGGCGAATGCCCGCGCGTTGCGTAGTGAGATAATTATGTAGTTTAATATGGTTATATATGGTTTAATGTATTGTGAATAAGTCATACATAAAACTTGTATGCGATTAAATATCATGTATATTTTTTGATTTACAGATTTTTTATCATAAAAAATAATGAAATTTTTTTACTATTAGTTTAAAATTTTAAATGTAATTTTTATGTAGACATTAGTATCTAATGTAATTAGTTGATGATTGATTAGATATGGATTCTCATATGTGGTCATCTATTTATGTTGAACCTCATAAAAATACATATTTAACGACTTTTGTTAGTTTTACTATTGAATAGAAAATAATGTCGTATTTTAAGTAAATATAAAAAATCTCATTCTCAATCTATTTTAAGATAATGACATATTTTAAGTTAATATAAAAAAATCATATTCTAGAACTAATGAAAAGAAAAAACATAGCCAAAATTTTTAACTATAATAAAGTTGATTCCAATTAAAAAGTGTTTAATCGAAGATAATATCATTCAATAAACATCATAAGATATAACGTTATATTCAAATTACAGACATTATTTTTGTAAGAGTCATTCAAAATATATGAGACTATAGTGTCTAATACAACAATGTAATAACCAAATGACTCTAACATATTTTAAATAAAATATAATTATAATATATTATCTATGCAACTAAATTTCTGCACAACATGTGAGATTCGTCTACTATATGATATTCTTCTAACATATTATATTATAGTATAAATATTATATTTGGAAAACCACTTTGAATTATATTGTAGTTTATAACATTAAATTTGTGATGGGCTGTATTTGACGCACATTTGTGTATTTATATCTATATTATATATTTAAAACAAATCTTATATAAACATCTAACCTAAATATTCATCTTCAAGTTTGCTTTCTTCGCCACGTAAACAAAATTTTGTTATAAAGCCTAAAATGGAATAAAAGACACTTAGTTGTATGATCATGATATATTGTATTTTGATTGGGGCTTGTACAAAACATGCATGAGCATATATTATTAATTTATCTCTTGTTTTGGGTAATTTGAATAAGATAGCTTCAAATCCCAAAAACTCAAACATGTTTTAGTACCATACAAATGCATGAGGTTTTAGCAAATTATTATCTCATATGAATTACCATTGATTATGTGTGATTAATTATTAAGAAGGTGAAAAGGTTTGGGGGTTTCAAATACATGAGGTTTTAGCAAATTATTGTGGGGGGGTTTCAAATTCATGACAATCAAGGGAAAATGCAAGCTTTATAAGTATGTAAGATATATATATATATATATATATATATATATATATATATATATATATATATATATATATATATATATATATATAGGTTAATAAGTTTCTCACATTTATTGAGTGTTAGAATGCACCGGTAGGAATTTAGTAAAATTAAAAAAAAATAGATTTTAAATGATTTTTTATAATTGTTTATATATTAAATGATATCCATAATTATAATTCTCTTTTTATGGAAACTAAAAATATTCTTCATTAATGTCAGCAATAACAATCTTTCAGAATAAATTCGCATCTAGGTTTTTATGTACGAGTTCGTTTTTTGTTTCAGGAATCAGACACTTAAAATACAATAAATTTGCATTGAATATGAAGAACGAGAATGTATTCTATTATAATACACTCTCTTTATTTTAGATACGAATTCATTCCTAAATAATATTATTGTTGACATTAATAATGAATTTAATTAGTTTCTATAAAAAGAAATTATAAGTATGGATATCATTTAATATGCATTTAATTTTTACTTAATTTTTATTGGTGCATTCTAGCACACAATAGATGAGAGAAACATTTGAACATATATATATATATATATATATATATATATATATATATATATATATATATATATATAGAGAGAGAGAGAGAGAGAGAGAGGTAAGTTTAAATGTTTCTCACATCTATTGTGTGCTATAATGCACCAATAATAATTGACTAACATTAAATGTATATTAAATGATATTCATATTTATAATTCCTTTTTATGGAAAGTAATTTAATTCGTAATTAATATCAATAATAATATTCTTTCAGAATGAATTCATATATAAAATAATAAGAATGTATTCTAGGAGAACGAGAGTATATTCTACTATAATACACCTTCATTCTTCATATTCCATACAACTTTATTGTATTTTAAGTGAGTGAGTCCTGAAATAATGTTATTGCTGACATAAAAACCTAGATACGAATTCATTCTGAAAGAATGTTATAGCTGACATTAATTACGAATTTAATTAATTTTTATAAAGAGAAAATTATAATTATGGATATCATTTAATATACATACAATTGTGGAAACCATTTAACATCTATCATTATTTAATTAAATAATAATATAATTTACTAAATTCCTATTGGTGCATTCTAGTTATTGTAAAAAACACTTTAACCTAGCTCTCTTTCTTTCTCTCTC
Source organism: Lactuca sativa (assembly GCF_002870075.4). Classification (NCBI taxonomy): domain Eukaryota; kingdom Viridiplantae; phylum Streptophyta; class Magnoliopsida; order Asterales; family Asteraceae; genus Lactuca; species Lactuca sativa. Next base: position 64,282,679 of record NC_056625.2, on the reverse strand, counting down.
TCTCTCTCTCTCTCTCTCTCTCTCTCTATATATATATATATATATATATATATATATATATATATATATATATATATATATATATATATAAATCATATTGAACTTTTCTTGAAATTTAAGAGGTACATGTTTGATAACTTAATATAAAAATTTGTTATGCACAACTCACTCATCTTTTTATGAACAAAAATAATTATGGTAAAGAATAATCAACGAAAATATTTAAAGAAAAAAACATCGATTAATTTTTGTTTCTTTTTAACATGGATATAAAATTATATTAAAAAGTCAACCATCAAAATTGTAAAAGTGGACTAAAAAGTAAAAAAGCTAAGATATGTTGTCGTTTCACATTTTTGTCACTTGATTCACCACTCTTCATGATTCCACGTTCTTTTAACATATTTCAGCTTCGATTTTAATCTTTTAGTTTTTTTTTTCTTTATTCATCTTTGAAATCGAAATATGGAAGGGTTTCTTGTAGATTTCGAAGTGTGTTTTTGATTTTATTGGTGAGATTATCATATAATGGTGGGTCTCTATATCCTTGATTTTCTATTAATTGTTTCTATCATGACTAAACATTCTTTTTATTCATGATTTCCCATATATCTATGTATATTTTAAGGTTTTAACATGAAAATTATGTATTTGTAATTTTGAATTTGTATATATATATATATATATATATATATATATATATATATATATATATATATATATATATAATTTGTATATAGTGGACATATTCTCTTCTCTTGAGTGAATTTTATAGAAAACTTGAAATAGATTTTTAATAAACTGCATCAGGATTAAAACAATGAATATTATCTATTATCTTCTTCAAAGTATTATTAGGGAGCTATTAAGTATCGTTCATCTATCCAACTTTTTGATAAGTTTGTCGGTTCATGCTCCTTAAGAACAATGATCTATTTTTCTTGCTTTGATCTCTTTTTCTTTGTAAAATACAATTATTCTTGGTTGTTACATTTAAGTCTATGTATTTTTTTGAAAGCTTATTTTTTTTTTCCAGATTGCTCAATATCAAGAATATGTGTCCCATGAAACTTATTTCGATTTATCTATTTTTATTAATAAGAAAAATTACTTTTCGTTATCACTGTAATTCCACATAACTTTTTCATAGCTTGGTTCATTTCAGGTTCCTACAGTTCCTTTTTATGTATATGATGAATGAAGAAAATGACATGTTTTAAGTTTTGATTTCTTTGTTTTGGTATTTATGGTCAAAACTAGAATAGTTGCTTGTGATTTCATCACCGATGGAGAGGTAATAAACTATGGTCTATTTTCAACCCTAATTTTTAATCTTCTTTGTGGGTTATATTTACGGCTCGCATGTTGTATTAATTTCAAATAATTTAACCGTCTATGCACAACAGCCTCGATGTCCAACTTAGCTGTAAAATTTCACCACATAATTAATAAAATTTGTATTTGAATGAATGTTAATTTGAAAATCCCATATAGATTGTGCATGGTGCAAGACTAAGTTGTTTCAACTAGTAAATCCTATAACATATTCAGGTATGGTTAATTATTAGCTTACATTGATCATCTTTGCCACATAACATTACATAAAGTATTTTCCATATCCTAGGTGAAAACATAAAATAAATAAATATGTTTTTTTAAAGAATTTTTATATGTATTGGTTTTGTTGTTGAAAGTGTAAATATAATATAACGAACTACATATTTTACAAAAAAAATCATAAGACAGAAAATAAAGAAATGTACGGAAAAGAAAATTTGAGCCCCAATTTAAAGTGTTTTTTCAGACTTGATGAAAATCAGTTTCCAAACCATCTCGAGTGGCCTCTTCCTTTAGATAACAAATTTACTTAGGACTGGTTTGTTAAGTAGTACACAACAAAACAAGATGCACTATGCTTAGCGTATTCGACTAATGGTAATTAAACAAAAATGCATTTTCTTTTGTTCTGTCATTTTCTTTCTATCTCTCATTATTCTAAGGGATATGAATTCCCTTCTCATTCATACTATTTAAAATAGTCCAAGATGAATTGTCAAAGATGAAACTTTCAAAACATTCTCTGAAAAAGCTTCACTTTTGGATTTTTATTTTATAATTAATTTCATCATCTTCTTAAGATTCGACGTGGAAAAGCAATTTACATTATCTTAGCTTGGGCATGATGTTTTTCCAAAGGTTAGGCATGAAAATTTTCTAACATACCAGCCAAAAAATTTGTAGCCATTGAAACAGTCTAATAACATTTTCTGGAAAAAAAAACCTTCGTCGAAATAGTAATAATTGTTGTCGCCGCTTTGCGCGGGTGCACACCTAGTGTTTATATATATATATATATATATATATATATATATATATATATATATATATATATATATATATATATATATATATATATATGAAAGAGTTATATGGAAAATAAATGATTAGGGCAACACATATTTGAACCAATGAAAACATGACAACACATCACTTCCACAATAACTTCCACAATACATTACTTGTGAAGAAAGAAATGGACACGTGTCATTTGATTATTGGTTATGGTAGTTGTTGCCCTAGTTATTTGTTTTCCATAGAACTCATTCCTATATATATATATATATATATATATATATATATATATATATATATATATATATATATATATATATATATATATATATATATATATACTAGTAGCGTACCCGCGCAATGCGGCGGGCGGCAAATAGTTTCATTCCAACGATTAATTAGATTTTCCTAGCTGACGAATTGTTTGTCTTCGATCTATTTCGGGCGTCTCGGTGGTTGATTGGTATACGAACTCTTTTCGTTTTTTTGTTCAAATTCAGGTTGTTTCGGTTCAGTTTTAATTTTTTTCTTTCAATTCCATTTTTATGGATTTTGATGTTTGTGTTTTCAGTTGAGCTAAACCCGCTCAATTATATTAGTCATCTTTCGTCAAATTAGACTAAATTTTATGAAGAATAGTTTCAATCTGTCAAATAGTTTTACAACGGAGATTAGTTTCACAATGAGGAATAGTTCTAAACAACATCTAGTTTCTTTTTTGAATGACACAGATAGTTATCTTTAGGTTTTAGGGTTTAAGGGGGTGGGGTGGTGCAACAAATATAATTACGCTTATTTGATTCTTTTAACGGGTGGATTGCTCTTAGTATTTTGTTGTGTTTTGGGGATTTGTAGAAACTTAGATAGGAAGGTGACAATTTGTAACCATGGTTGGATCATATCTTAAGGAGGAATAGTTTTAGTATAGATCCGCATGAAGCTCTGGTGGAAATTAGTTTTTTCGGAAATTAGTTTTGTTTCGGCAATTTGTATATGGAATAAATTCTTATGTGCAATTAGTTTATTTTCGACTGACATCGGATAATATTAAATACACGTTTTTTTTTAATATATACAAAATGAAGGCAATACAAATGGTTAAAATAATAGTTCCACAGGTGGTAAACTTGATGTTTGATTATATTTTCCCTTTGTAATTGTAATCCAAATTGCGTATTTGGCTTTTAGGTTAATATCAAATGTATGTTTTTATTTTGATTTAAAGTAAAAATATATCATTTATTATTATTATTATTATTATTTTCAAAATATATCAATTAGTTGTTTTTGTGAGATGAAAATAAATTGTATGTTTTCATTTAAAAATAAAAATATATGTCTTTTAAGTCGCTGCCAAAAAATAATATTTTTGGGTTAGCAAAATGACTTGTATAATGAGCTATAATATCTGGGTATTTTATTTTTATAATTTATTTTTCTCAGGTAAAAACTATTGTGTTGATATGTACAGATGTGCTATCAAAATTTCTAACCAAAAGTTTCAAAAGTTGTTAACTTCTTCGATAACATTAAGTTATTTTAACTTATAGTTTATATAACATCTTTTTATGTATTTTATTTATTTAGAGAAATTTCTTTCTAATCGTTTTAAACGGTTGTTTTTATAAAAACTAATTATTTATAATTTTAAATATACCTTATACATAACCGATTTATAAAGCTCATTTTTTAAGATGAAAATATGTTTTCTATTTTGCTATATTAATTGAAGTGTTTTATATTAATTGAAGTGTTTTATATATATATATATATATATATATATATATATATATATATATATATATATATATATATATATATATATATATATATATATATATATATATATATATATATATATATAGAGGGAAGAGTTATATGGAAAATTAATGATTAGGACAATACATATTTGAACCAATGAAAACATGACAACACATCACTTCCACAATACATTACTTGTGAAGAAAGAAATGGACACGTATCATTTGATTATTGGTTTCAATAGATGTTGCCCTAATTATTTGTTTTCCATAGAACTCATTCTTTTATATATATATATATATATATATATATATATATATATATATATATATATATATATATATATATATATATATATATATATATATATAAAACTCACTTTTTGGAGTGAAAAGACGTCTTTTACAAATTGAAAAGACATTTTCCCACCTATTTCTTGTAAACCACGATATAGTCATAGTTCTTTTTACAAACCTAAAAGATTTTTTATTTTTGAAAACTGTAAAATATTCATAGCACTTTTTACCTATTGCACCTTTAAGATAAAAACTACCAATTTCAATGCTTATAAAACTCAAACGACAGTATTTCTTTATATTTTTTCTGGACACTATGATTTGTTACAACGCCATCTTATCTTTGATTTTTTTTTTTTTTTTATCTTACAATTTTGTTTATAAAAGTCATTTAATAATTACGATAATAGTTTATTATAAGAACATAGTTTTCCTTATTTAATATTATATACTCAAACATAATATTTTTATGTATAAACAAATTTACAACTTCTTGAAGATATATCCAATGTTATGTATTTTTTGTTTAGAATTTTTTTTTTATTTGTAAATCAAATAGTTACAATATCTCATTCAACTTTCTTTTTTATTAAAAATATAACTCCAAAATTTAAAAAAAGAAAGACTGTTTCCAAAAGAAGGTATAAAAAATCATTATAATCATACAACTGTTGAGTATTTAGTTTAAGTAAGGGGTATGAGCAAATGTATTTGGATAATTAATATTTTTATCTGAATATAATGATGAAGACGAAGTATTTAGTTTATAATAAAGAACCAATTTTGATACTCTTTTTAAACTTTTTATTGTTTCATATTGGTTTTTAAATTTAAAAAATCAATACCTTTCTAAATTTTAGATGATAGGTATTCAAAATAATAATCAAGAAGAATAATAAATAAAAACAAAATAATTTAAACACTAACATATTTTTATTTGATATTACATAATAAAAATGATTATAATACTTTATAATGCATGCAAATAATACATCAAAACCTTTTTCACCATATCATATATATGTACAATTAACTTGAAACTTTAGAACCCATTGCAAAAATTTATAGATATTGCCGAAATATCTCAAATAAATCACAATCTGTTTATATAAAACAAAAATGATATAAATCTAAAAACAAAGAGTTTTAATCATTCCGGATCAAACGATTATATTAATATTTACAATCATCAAAAATTTTAAACTTATATATTATACATCTGAAAAATAAAATCATTATCTAAATTCTTAATCTAAGCAAAAATTTGTAATATGCCGTTCTTCCCTTTTAAGGGCATCTTCAACCCATCCACATACTCTATTTCTTTCCTCATTTCTCCCCCATTCTTCTCCAACCCTACCTCATTTTCACCTTCATTTTTTGAGATATGATTCATATCTCCAAAAATGGAGGTAAAGTTTGGTTGTCAATTTTACTCCCTCTCATTTTTATTTTATACATTTATAATTTATTTTATCTACTAATTATAATTTAAATACAATATTTAATATTTATAATATCATGTTGTATAACAATTTATATTAATTAATCATAAATATAGACTTTATTTAGTAGATGAGTGTATTTGATAATATATATAAGTTATAAAAATGAAATATTCTAGGAATATACTTTTTGGGGTAAAAAATAGGATAGAAAATTGAATAGGATTGGAGATGAAACACAATTTACTCCATTTTTTACTCTATTTATGGAGGAAAAAATGGAGATGGGTTGGAGATGGTCTAAGGGCATCTCCAACCCACCCCCAAACTCCATTTCTTCTCCCATTTCTTTCCTCATTTTTCTCCAACCCTACTCCATTTTCACCTCATTTTTGGAGGTATGAATAGTATTCCTCCATATATGGGGTAATACTATTCATATCTCCAAAAATGAAGGTGAAGTTTGGTTGTCAATTTTAGTCCCTCTTATTTTTATTTTATATATTTTTAGTTTATTTTATCTACTAATAATAATTTAAATACAATATTTAATATTTATAATATAATGTTATATACTAATTTATATTAATTAATCATAAATATAAAGTTTAATTAGTAGAGTGGTGTATTTGACAATATATATAAGTTATAAAAATGGAATATTCCAAGAATATATTTTTTGAGGTAAAAAATGAGGTAGAAAATGAAGTAGGGTTGGAGATGAAACACTGTTTACTCCATTTATGGGGGAAAAAATAGAGATGGGTTGGAGATGGTCTAAAGCAAAAGCCATTCAAACCTGAATTTTCAGAAAACATGAGAGAACATAAGAAAATAAAATCAGGTTGAAAACAGATTATAAGAAAAATCTTTGGCGAGAATGTATACCTAAATCGTCAATGACATCATAGTGGCGACCGCAGATGGTGGTGAGGGAAACAAAGCAACGACGGAGGTGGCAATATTGTTGAGGGTGATGGCCGCCGGTGAGGGAAAACGGGAGTTGAGAACGATTTCAAAACAAAAACATTAAATCGAGTGTGAAAGCAACACTAGTGGCGGCGATTTCAGATCTAAGGTTCGGTAGAAGGCGACAATACTTGTGGCGGAGGTGGCGGAGTTATGATGCGTCGGCGATGGCGGTGACGATGTGAAGATCGAGGTGGCGTGGGTTAGTGGTCGTCGATGAAGTATGGGAAGCAACATAGGTGATGGTGGTGGGAAGCATCGATATGTATTCAAAAGAAAAGAGGGTTTTAAACTTTGTAAAGAATGGTAGTCACGTACCATTTTTATATTGTCCTAAAGTTAACATTTTCTTTCAAACTTGACTGTGATTAGTTATTTTTAAGTTACAAGGATCACTATTTTATACCATTAGATATATTAAATGTGAAATTAATGGTTGAGATTTAAGCTCCTTAGATTAAGACTTTGGTCTTAAACCTTTTGAACTTCTAATTATGTATCCATTATAAAGTAGTGTGTGTGTGTGTATATATATATATATATATATATATATATATATATATATATATATATATATATACACACACACACACACACACATACTAGGCGAATGCCCGTTCGTTGCGTAGAAACACCGATATAGGTCTTTACAAATATATGTTTTTTTTAATATAGCAATAATGTTGTTAAATTTTATATAATAAATTGATATAATATATTGATTATTTTGAATTATATTATAATATATACATCTATTATAATTACATAATCTCAATCGTTTGAATGACTTCTACCTGTAAATTACTCATGAATAAAATTAAATATAATATATGATTTAATATTATTTATAGTTGTTAATGTTAATTAAATTTTTTAAAATTTATTTACTTAATATTTTAATTTCTATCATTATAATTAATTAAAACATCAAACATTGTTTTTTGATTTTAAAGATAACAATATATATAATTATTTTAAAGTATAGCTATTGTAAGTTATTTTATGTTACTTATTTGAAACTTTTAACGATTATAAAAATATCTTTAGGATATATTTTAGTTAAATTGAGATTACAATTTAGTCAAAAAAAAAAATGATAACATTAAATTATTATAGTATATTACAATTTAATCTTTTGCATTTATCACTACAATTTATCACTTTTAATTATTTACAAAATATTCTTTGGTTTTTTAAGTGGAACTAAAATTTATATTTAAGTTGACATTGTAATGTTATATTTAAAAAAACAATTTAGGTATTTTGTCCAAACTGTTAAAAAGATGTAGTTTTAAACTGATAATGGTTTACATACAACAACATATTAAATTTAATAAATTTAGTATAATATATTAAAAGTTAAAGACAAAACTTTATAAGTAGAAGTCAATATATTATTTTAAAATTGAAATTTGGTATATTTATGATTACACTTTTGATTTGATATTTATTTAACCTTAATAACCAACTTATAATCATTATTAGAAAAACACTACAATTAATCACTTTTAACTATTTACAAAATATTCTTTGGTTTGTTTACGTTAAACTAAAATTTATATTTAAGTTGACCATGTAATGTTATATTCAAATTAATAATTTATGTATGTTATATAAATTGTTCCAAAATTGTATCTTTAAAATGATAATGGTTTACATCCAACAATATATTAAAACTAATAAATTAAGTATATTATGTTAAAAGTTAAAAAACATCACTTAATATGTAGAAGTAAAGATATTATTTTAAAATTAAAATTTAGTTTATATATGATTACACTTTAGGTTTGATATTTATTTAACCTTATTAACCAACTTATAATTATTATTAGAAAGAAATTGAAAAGTCATGGAAGTTTCAAATGAATGTGGTGAAAGAAAAAATGTTTCCTTTTTACTATAGTATGATATGATATGAATATATATATATATATATATATATATATATATATATATATATATATATATATATATATATATATATAAAGTGAATATACCCTTAAGGGTATATAAGTTTAGGTACCCAAACACCATAATACGTCGTTTTGTTTGATATAGTCATTATAATATTCTTAAACTTCAACCCTAACTTGATTGCTTTCAAGCTATTCGAAATTTCACTATTATCATTCTCTTACATCACATCTTTTTGCCAAATACCTACTAGGCTATATAAATTGTAGTTGAAAATGAAAATTATGGAAGAGGAAGATAAATGTGTAAATTATAAAAATCTTGGAAATAAATCAAGTTAGAAGTTAAATTATAATAACATTGGACAATTAGAATGTATTATATGATACAAAACGACATATTATGGTGTGTTTGAGTACCTAAGCTTATATACCCTTGAAGGTATATTCATTTTTCCCATATATATATATGGGATAATTCAAATAAAAACATTAAATAGTGTGATAACATAAAAATGTTATTTTTATGTTATTATTCTGCAATAAATTTTGCATCCACAGCTTTATTTCATTATTCAACAATGAATAAATGAATAGTCACAAATTAAAACTAAAATTAGAATTTACTACAAAAATGCACATACATAAATTTATAATAAAACAATAACATTTTAATGAATATATGAATAATCAAACGTTAATATTCATATTAGAATTACTTCAACAATAAACATAGACACCATTCATTACAGAATAATATAAACATAGAGTTTTTACGTTCTCACACTATTTACTGTTTTTATTTGAACTTACTTTATATATATATATATATATATATATATATATATATATATATATATATATATATATATATATATATATATATATATATATATATATATGAGAGTAGAAGAGAAAGAAAGATAGTCAAATGGGAACCACTAAATGTTAACAACCATTTGAGAACCAAGGTATTTTCGCCAACCTATATTTTTCTTATCATTTAACATTAGATCTAACACTCTCACCAAAGATCATACACTCACTCTCTCTCATCAGTTTTTAAATTCTCTCAACTTTCAAACACTTCCCTATTCTACAACAACCACCACCACCTACCTCCAATAACTATCGACCACCACCACCACCTACCATATCTGCCATGTAGTTGCCTCCTGCTATCGGGTAAACTCATTACCATCGGCGTTACGTCATTCTCCTACTACTTCTAACATATCTAAAGGATTCTAGTGGATTTTTCTCGTTTTCGGTGGTGTTTCTAATCTAGATATGTCAAGATCCAGTCAGATCTAGAACATTCGCCTTCAGATCTAGAACATTTGCCTTCAAATTTGCTCCCATCGGCCTCACTAAAACCTTTTGTAATCATCGTCGATGTCACCACCACTGACCGCCAACCTTCAGATTTGGAGTCGCCACCTACAAATCTAGAATATTCGTCTTCAGATCTGCCATCATCGTCGATTCTCCGACTCGATGTCACCATTGTTGACCTTATCACCATCGAACACCACATAACATCAAATAATGTGCTTCATCGGAACACCAAAAAATGTCACACACTACTTCAAAGTTCAGATCTATTTCGTCTTCAAATCTTCGATGTCCAGATCTAATAGAGAACAAGAAAACTTCTCTGATTTGCTTCGTCGAAACAATAGATCTGATGGAAATTGTAACATCCAAATTTTCAAACCAAAATTTACATTTTTAAATCCATATAATTTTTTTTTTCATAAAAACCATCACAAGAAAAGTCATAATGTCAAATACAATTCCACATCAAAATATTAGAGTGTCACAAAAATATCCAGTAACATAATCTCACAGAGAATGTGTACAATCAAGCCTTCACTTTCTCGTAATCCTCTGAAGTACCTAAAACACATTTAATCAACACTGTAAGCATAAACCTTAGTGAGTTCCCTAAAATATCACATACAACACACCACATAAAGCAACTATAGTTATCAGCACCCCTGGAGACCACCCGAAGTCTCAGTGGAAAAACAACATGCCATGTGGGTTATTAGCAACCTTAGAGACTACCTAAAGTCTCAACACATATAAACAGTGCAAACACAGTAATAACACCTAGACCCAGTTGGTCGTAACATACATATACAACTATTCTACTACACAGGTAAGAATAAGTGAGGAGACTCACTTGGTATTGATGACTAATAGAACTCACACCCGAACTGTCGGAACTAGACTCCGCATAATTAAATACACCAATTAACCTTAATTAACAATTAAGGTATTTCCCACACACACTATTAAGCTCAAGACAGGTCTAGTCCACACTTAGAGTAAAAGACCTATTTTCCCTTACATAACCCCTCATAATCGATCTAAGACACAAGTGGTCAAAGTCAACGGAAGCCAGCGGAAGTCAACCCTTGTCAGTATGCTCGTCGTACTCAACTCTACGTTGCGCGTAAAGCGCAAATTAGGAAAGTCGGGCTGGCATCTGGCTATGCAAGGCGTAGCTAGGCGTACGCTCAACATATGTAAGCAAGTCTCAAAACTTCCATAATAATGTCTTCATCATTAAGATTTTCATCCCAAACCCATATCTAGCCCCATAAAGAACGTCCTAACCCATAAAGTCTATGACTTTAAGCTTTTCCATGGCTAAAGAGAGATTAACCTCAAAAGCTCTAACTTCATCATCACCAAAAGCTCCAAAACACTTGCATGAGGGAAATGAGAAGGTCAAGCTAGCATTTTTATGAATCGCAACACTCTAAGACCTCTAAAAGGACAACTCAATAGCCCTGGAGTACTCCATACTCACAAGGATCAAAGTCTTGGGAAAAAAGAAGCATAAAACAATGCAAAACAGGATTTAACAATGTAACGACCTAAAAATCCAAGGAAAAATTTCATTTTTATTATAATACAAACACCATCATGACTTGTCCAAACATTGAAAAAGCATTTAAATGAAAACATTTATCAAAGTTCATTCCCAAAGATCACATATTGCAAACAACATGGGTGTATGTGCTGCGATCGTCCCGAGCTCTTTCATTTGAAAAAGGGAGTACCTGAAACATAAAATGAAAACCGTAAGCACAAAGCTTAGTGAGTTCCCCAAATACAGCATACCATACCATAAACATACTAGCAAGCATATCTGGGTGTTGGCCTCCTCTTCGGTCTATTCCAACTGGATACTGCCGAGCATGTCTGGGTGCTGGCCTCCCTTTCAGTCTATTCCAACCGAGCATATCACGGAACACATCAACAAATACTGGTAAACTAGACAATTATCACAAAGACAATCATCTTACTATAAAACATCAACTAGTGGGCCGATGTTGGTGCCTTAGACCCACAAATTCTGCAAAGAGAGACTCACCTCGAATGTTGAAGCTCACTGCAAGAAATCCTTAGCTACTGTCCTGACAACTTCTCGAGCTAACAATACCAAAATATCACCTAATTAGCAATTGGGTTCCAAACCATGATCCATAATCCATACTTGGGGTAAAATGACCATTTTACCCCTGACCCAACAAGATTCATAACTAAGGCCCAAGTCCTAAATCCAGTAAGATCAAAAACCACAAAATCCATGAAACCCCACTGATGACCCAATTTCCCAAATTGGTCCCAATCCCATATGGGCCTTATCGCCTTATCCTAAGCCCATATTTTACAATTCAAATTGCTTCAAACACCCCTTCGGACAAACTTGATCAAAGCCATCAGTCAAAAGTCAAAGTCATCGGCCTGAGTTGATCAAACTCGCCGAGTATATCCTTCAACTCGTCGTGTTCCTCTGACAACCGCAAAGTTGGGAAGAAACCAGTCTAACTCGCCGAGTTGACCCATACCAACTCAGAATCGGGGAAAACCAAAACAACTCCCCGAGTTGACCATGAAAATCATCAATTTCACCTGAGACCAAACAACTTAATCCATTAAGCCGACATAATCGAAACTAACAGCTTCTCCCACTCAGATCATAACTGAAATGGCCGTAAGACGGGTAAAGTTTCCAACTTTACCCCTAAGAGCCACCAAAATGCGTTCAAAACCCAAACCCTAAACTTAAAAGGGTAAGGAATTAATCATTAAGCACTTATTCCACAACCATACAACTCCAAGATGCAGATTTGACCATATTAGGCTAGATGGTCGTGTGAAGTTTCCAACTTTACACTTATTCATGCTTAGTAGAAGCTCAAAGGCTTAAAAGAGACCAAAAGAAGGACTTAATGAATGCATGAAGCCCTTAGGACCATAAAGTTGGCACCTTTATGCCAAAAGAGCTCAAGAGAACCATAGATCTGGAAGAATATCACTTGGGACATCCTTCAACCCCACCAATCACCCATGGCTAAAAGCATCAAAACTTAACCCAAAAAGAGATCTAGTTAAATATTAAGCAAGGATGGAACTTTATACCCACAATATGCTGGAAATGATGCAAATAATCAAGATCTGAAGGCTTCTACTTGAATTACCACCTTGCACCAAGCTTCTCCTTCTTCCAAGAGCTTCAAACATGCTAAAACACACTCACATAGGGCTCATAACACTCAAAAAGGCTTTAGGGTTTCGAGATTAGGGTTAGAGGCTTTGGAGTCTAGAAATGAGACCAACACTTGGAACTTAAGGTGTTTAAGTAGGGTGCAAAACCCCAAAATTAGAGTTTCCTAAACAGCGCTTAACTCGTCGAGTTTCCTTCACCAACTCGACGAGTTGTTCCTCAAAAACATGCGTCCCAAAAGCTTTCAACGCGTCGAGTTTATGCCACAGACTTGACGAGTTCTCCCCTACAAGGGAATTTATTTCCATAATTGACCTTCTAGATTCCGGATGTTACAAATCTCCCCCACTTAAATTAGATTTCGTCCTCGAAATCGCTCCTTACTGCCACTCATAATAAAACAATCCACTTGAGGGTCACAAACAAAATTCTACACATAAGACAATCTTCCTACGACAACCGAAATCCTAAACTGAAACTTCTATCCCGAAGATAACATCCAAACCTTCATTCCCTGCAACCCACTTTTACCTTTCTAAGACATGAAATCTATGATGGTCTGACTCCCTGACAGACCTCTCCCGATGAAACAACCCCATGCCCAATTCTCAACGAATAACTGACCAAACATAACACTTCCAATTCTGAACATACCATAGCCTATCCAAATTTAATGAAACCGACCTTAGAATAGTTCTTCAAGCCCAATGAAGAACGAATCCTCAATCTCTCAAATAAAACCAATCCTATCTCTCTTGAAATTGAAAACCTAAGTTTCAATGGTCTGACTCCCTGTCAGACCTCTCACACCGAACTGTTACCATGCTAACCTCATAAAGTTTCATTCCAACAAAATGCTCCATATCCCTTATTACATAGCCGCTTCTAAGGGATAATGCCACTGACCATATACCGCTACAAAACACTTATACTCGACAGAAGGCTTAGATAATCCTTCGAGTAGAAGATTTATCCCTGCAATGGTTAGACTTAGACGAGAGTTGCGCACAGGGTCAAATCAATTACTCTGAGATTATGTAATGTCACTGCGAGTGACTTAGCGTTTATTAATCAATCAGTTACTCCACACACACATGCGACCCGATCATTAACATTGCCTGAAACACTAAAACTGCCCGAAACACTAAGACTGCCCGAAACAATGAAACTGCTCGAAACATTGAAACTGCCCGAAACACTGAGACTGCCCGAAACACTGAGACTGCCTGAAACACTAAAACTGCCTGAAACACTGAGACTGGCCAAAACACTGAAACTGCCTGAAACAACATGCTACCTCCTGGCTGCTTTCCATAATCCACCGAGACCTCCTTTGTCCCAATTCATCAGCCACTCATCTGAAATATCGGGTTCCAGCCCGATTGTTGAGCCAAAAGACTCCCACACAGTCGCTCCTCACGACTTCCGACAGAAAGCGTCACATGCAATAACCACCCAAACCATCTCGATACTAACCCAATGCTAAACTGAACGCTAGAGTACCAACTATAGTATTTCCTCATACCCGGTCTCCCACGACCTACCATAACGTGACTCCAAACAAATTGCGACCCTCCAATAGCCTTGCGAACCAACCCTCCCTGGCCTAAACCATTCGAAGGAAACCTGAGCAAAACACAGGTTTGCCATAATCTTACCACTGAACACAGACCGGTGAATGCTACGGGCCACCCCACAGTCTTATAGGACTCCCATACCGACTGACCAATAGTGAATGCTAAGGGCCTCCCCGCAGTCTTACAACACTTCTACACTAACTGGTAACTAATGAATGTTACGGGCCACCCTGCAATCTTACAACACTTCCACTTACCATAATCGCAGCCCAAAGCCTTACCTCTAATCCATTAAATCGAATACACCAGAGTCGAGCACACACTCGACCGAACGTCCAAGCTGAACTCGATTCATGCTTGGAACACCGACATGGTTCCCCAAAGCCAGCTATCAAGCACCAAGAGAACGCGATCTCAATGTTGGTAAGTTTCCCGAACTTCCAACTCACAAAATCCTTAATCCAAACAGCCACTTGGGTCACCTTCCTCCCCGACGAGGATGTGAAGCTCATCCTAGTTTCAAAACCGCTTCTGCTCCTGAATCCCTGGACGATTCTCCCCTACTTTGAATTGACTAAATCCTCAAAGCACACGAGAATTGAAGGATTCCCCAATCCTTCTTACTTTCCAACGATTGATCCGCTGACAACCAACACTCAACCTTGCTAGTGATCACATATTACGGAAAACATGGGTGTATGCATTGCGATCACCCCAAGCTCTCTTTCATTTGAAAATGGGAGTACTTGAAACATAAATTGAAAACCGTAAGCACAAAGCTTAGTGAGTTCCCTAAATACCGCATACCATACAATAAACATACTGCCAAGCATATATGGGTGATGGCCTCCCCTTCGGTCTATTCTAACCGGATACTGCCGGGCATATATGGGTGCTGGTCCCCCCTTCGGTCTATTCCAATCAGATACTGTTGAGCATGTCTGGGTGTTGGCCTCCCCTTCGGTCTATTCCAACGGAATACTGCCTAGCATATCTGGGTGATGGCCTCCCCTTCGGTCTATTTCAACTGGATATGGGGTCTATTTCACCCCTACCACTACCACATAATAACATAAGCAAATAATTATAGAAACATCAACAAATACTGGCAAACCAGACAATTATCACAAAGATATTCATCTTACTATAAACATCAACTAGTGGGCTGACATTAGTGCCTTCGACACACGAATTCTGTAAAGGGAGACTCACCTCGAATGCTGAAGCTCACTGCAAGAAATCCTTAGCTGTTGTCCTGACAAATTCTCGAGCTAACAATACCAAAAAATCACCCGATTAGCAATTAGGTTCCAAATCATGATCCACAATCCATACTTGGGGTAAAATGACCATTTTAACCCTGGCCCAACAAGATTCATAACTATGGCCCAAGCCCTAAATCCAACAAGATCCAAAACCACAAAATCCATGAAACCCCATTAATGGCCCACTTTTCCAAATTGGGCCCAATCCCATACGAGCCATATCCTAAGCCCATATTTTAAAATTCAGATTGCTTCAAACACGCTTTCGGACAAACTTGATCAAAGGCATAAGCCAAAAGTCAAAGTCAACTGCCTGAGTTGACCCAACTTGTCGGGTTTATTCTTTAACTCACTGTGTTCCTCTGACAACCGCAAAGTCGGGAAGAAACCGGTCCAACTCGCTGAGTTGAACCACGCCAACTCATAATCGGCGAAAACCAAAACAACTCGCTGAGTTGACCATCCAACTCATCAAGTTCGCCCGTTACCAAACAACTTAATCAATTAAGTCGAAATAATTGAAACTAACAGCTTCTCCCACTCAGATCTTAACTGAAATGGCCTTAAGAAGGGTAAAGTTTCCAACTATACCCCTAAAAACCACCAAAATGGATTCAAAACCCAAACCCTAAACTTAAAAGGGTAAGGACCCAATCATTAAGCACTTATTCCGCAAGGACATAACTGTAACATGCAGATCTGACCATATGAGGCTAGATGGCCATGTAAAGTTTCCAACTTTACACTTATTAATGCTTAGTGGAAGCTCAAAAGCTTAAAAGAAACCAAAAGAAGTACTTAATGAATGCATGAAGCCCTTAGGACCATAAAGTTGGCACCCTTAAGCCAAAAGAGCTCAAGAGGACCATAGATCTGAAAGAATAGCACTTGGGACGTCCTTCAACCCTACCAATCACCCAACATGGCTAAAAGCATCAAAACTTAACCTAAAAAGAGATCTAGTCAAATATTAAGCAAGGATCGAACTTTATACCCACAATATGCTGGAAATGATGCAAATAATCAAGATCTGAAGGGTTCTACTTGAATTACCACCTTGCACCAAGCTTCTCCTTCTTCCAAGAGCTTCAAACACACCAAAACACACTCACAAACGGATCACAGCACTCAAAAAGGCTTTAGGGTTTCGAGATTAGGGTTAGAGGCTGGAAATGAGGCCAACACCTAGAACTTAAGGTGTTTAAATAGGGTGAAAAACCCCAAAATTAGGGTTTCCTAAGCAGCGCCTAATTCGTCGAGTTTCTTTCACCAACTCAACGAGTTGGTCCTCAAAAACATGCGTACCAAAGGCTTTCAACACATCGAGTTTATGCCACAAACTTGACGAGTTGGTCCCTAAAAAGGGAATTTATTTCCATAATTAACCTTCTAGATTCCGGATGTTACAAAAAACATAAGACCCATTATAAGAACTTTATACCTTCAGAAGACGGATAAGGAGGTATAAATTCTGGATCCAAATGTTTGCAAGCACTACCACTTCTTGAATGACCCTTCCTTCATAACCAATAGAACATAAAGGTCACTCTCAACCTTCAAATCATAATCACAAGGCTAGGATTTCTTTCTAGGGTTTAGAGGGAATGGAAGCTGAATGAGAGGATGTCCAAAGGAGGGATAAGGTGATTAAATAGGGGTCACACCCTAAAATTTAGGGTTTAGGAGTTATGCGAGTACGACCGACATACTTACATGTATGCCCAACGTAGTCCCTCCTTCACCTTGACTCCTTCGATGACTTACAATCAGCGTACATGGCTAGTACGCCCAACGTAAGTGACCAAAATGCAAGTTACAACAGATTCAAGGGCTGAAAAGAAAATACCTGACAAAGGGTGTTATAAATCTCCCCTACTAGAATCAAACTTCGCCTTTAAAGTCATCCTCAGGGAACAAATCAGGGTAATGCTCAAGCATCTCAGCCTCGGGCTCCCACATCCACTCTGAGCCCTTTCAGTGTTGACATTGAACCTTGACCAGGTTAACCACATTGTTCCTTAGGGTCTTCACCTTCTTATCCAAAATTACCACTGGCCTCTCGATGTAATTCAGGCGATCATCGACCTGAATTTCCTCCAAGGGAACCACAGTTGTCTCATCAGCTATACACTTCCTCAATTGGGAAACATGGAAGGTATCATGAATCTGACTCAAATCTTTAGGAAGCTCAAACCGGTAAGCCACCTTGTCCACATGGGCTAACACTCTGAAATGGTCACTAAACCTAGGGCCCAACTTGCCCCGCTTCGTTAATCGAATAACACCCTTCGATGGTGATATTTTAGGAACACCAAATCTCCAACCCGAAACTCCAACTTAGAGCGTCTTTGGTCCGCATAACGCTTCTGGCGGCTCTGAGCGGTCAACAATCTATGTTTGACTTTTTGAATAAGCTCGGTCGTCTTAAGCATTATCTCATTTCTCCCCATGACTCTCTGTCCGACCTCGCACCAACAAATAGGAGTCCGACACCTCCTCCTATACAGAAGCTCTAAGGGAGGCATGCCAATACTGGCATGATGGCTGTTGTTGTAAGAAAACTAAGCCAAAGGGAGGCAGGAGTCCCAGATCCCACCAAAATTGGTGATTCAGGCATGCAACATATCCTCAAGCATCTGAATAGTCTACTCGCTCTGCCCGTCGGTCTGCGGATGGTAGGCGGTACTAAAATGCAATCGGGTGCCCAATTCTTCATGAAACCTCTTCCAAAATCTAGAAGTAAAATGAACATCCCAATTTTACACAATAGAAGTCGGCACCCCATGCCGAGCCACCACCTCTCGAATATAAATATTAGCTAGCTTCTCAGCAGAAGAGCTCTCACTTATGGCTAATAAGTGAGCATTCTTCGTCAAGCGATCAACTATCACCCAGTTAGCATCAAATCCCCTTTCATTCTTTTGAAATTTTGTGATGAAATTCATCATGATTTTCTCCCACTTCCATAGTGGAACATCCAAAGGCTGCAACTTTTCATGAGGGCGTTTGTGCTCGCCATTGACCTTCCGGCAGGTCAAGCATTGCTCTACAAACGAGGCCACATCCCTCTTCATACATGGCCACCAATAACTATGCTTCATGTAACATCCCAATAATGATAATAAATTTTAGCTTTTCAAAACAACCCATTTCTTCCATAAAGTGTTTATAAAACCAATGTTTCAAAAGTATTATTCAAAATCAGAGTATCCCAAGATCTAATGTCATAAATATAGGAAGATGTGGACGATCGCGCCTTCGCTTTCCCATGATCCTCTGGAGTACCTAAGACAATAAACTAAAACTCTAATCACGAAGCCTAGTTAGTTCCCTCAAAGTACCATCGCACAACATAACATATACAAACAAGCCTACTGGGTCCAATCAGTCATTGGACTGGAATACCCCGGGTCCACAACCATTGGTTTGGATTACCCCTGGCCCAAGCAGTCATCGGACTATAATGCCAATATAAACCGAGTCCACTCAGTCATCAGACAGGAATACCCCAGGTCCACAGCCATCGGTATTGATTACCCCTGGCCCAATCATTCATCGGACTGGAATGACAATATAAAATGAGTCCATTCAATCATCGAACTAGAATACCCTCAGGCCCTCAGTACGAGTCTAGCATACCAACCGACGCTCAGCTCATATCTAAAATGCTTATGAGCCCTTAGTATGAGTCTGGCATGCCAATCGGCCCTCAACTCATATATGGAATGCTCCCGGGTTTGGTGGCTACAACACAAAGCAATACAACCTCAACCCAACACAATATGACGACATATACATAACAGATAAACATACAATCAGTCAACAAGAAACAGGCAGATCTACAGATCACTACCGCATAGCAACATCCTATACAGATCTAACAAATCACTACATCATAGTAACCTACGATAAACCATGATATAAATCCAATGGGTAAGCATAAAGCTTAGTGAGTTTCCCCCAAAATACCACCATATAAACATATCACATATACAATCAAACATGTCAGGTCCAGTGAACCATCAGGTTGGAATACCCCAAACACAGTCAATCTCCAGGTCCAGTCATCCTCAGGATGAAATACCCTAGGTTGGAATGCCAATATACAACCCATTTCTTCCATAAAGTGTTTATAAAACACAGTCAATCTCTACCTCAACCCTACTGCTCTTCCTGAGCCTCCGTGCCTACGGCTTACAACCGGCCCGCACCGAGTATCTTGGTGTACCGCACAAAGCAGGACCGCCTCAACCCAAACCTAACGCAATATGTCGACATATAAATAATCATGATCAAGTAGGCACATAATATAGTCAAACATCAATCATACAACCAACTACTGCCTACTAGTCTTCTTGCAACATATAATCCTGCTACCAGCCAACCTCCATAAAATGCATAACCATAAGTAACTAGAGGTGAGATAGCCACTCGAACATATATGTATCATCCCGAAATTAGGTATGCATCGATTACCCTAACTTTTATTCCATTTGTCAAGGCTAGTATTTATTTGAGAAATGGTGGCAGTCGAGTACGTGGGGCGTACGCATGTGTACCCTCAACGTACTAATGTGCTTGCATGGACGCGGAGGCCACCTAGTACGCTGGACGTACCAGAGGGAACGCTAGGCGTACCAAAGGGTACGTTGGGTGTACTAGGCTCATAGTGAAAACCCTAATGCCTTATGTGCCCCTATTTAAGGAACATGATGGCCTCATTTCCCGCCTCCAACTCCCCTCAAACCCTAAATCTCGTTTTCAAAGCTTGTGTGAGTGCTTGTGGCTTATTGAGTGTTCTTGTTAAGTTCTTTTATGAAGGAAGAACCTTGAAGGAAGGATATCTGGTGTTCAAGCTCTTGGATTTGAGTTCTTCTGTTGTCGGTGCATCATCTAGAGGTATCAAGCTCGAATCTTGTTCATTATTTTGATTAGTTCATGTTTTGGGTCCATTTCTAGGGTTTTATGTCCCAAGTTTGAAGCTTTGTGAGTTTGATGAACTCCAGAGCATAAACCTTGTCCTTTTATGTGTATTTGGACGTTTAGATTCATAAAAATGAGATCTTGGTCATCAAAACCTCTCCATGCTTGAGATATGTGGACCTTTATGTTTAGAAGGTTAGAATTTGTGAGCTTGAGACTTGTCCAACAATGCTAAGGCTTAAAGTCATGAAATTGGTAAAGTATTAGGCTCTAGTTAGCCCAAATCTGAAAGTGTAGCAATTGTCTTAACGAGTTAAGACCAAATGGATCGAAAAGAGGAAGTCTGGGGAGTACGTCGTGAGTACTCCCAGCTATGCACAATGTAGCGCCTTGAGTCCCTGATGCATACATGTTTAGTTGTACACCCAACGTACGCGCTGGGTGTTGACTTTCTTTGACTTTTAGGATTTTGGTCAAGTTGTGGATTTCTGACCATGGAGGGGCAAAATGGTCTTTTTACAATCCCAAGATTTAGTAGAAGAGACTTGGTCTAGCACCTTTGGGGGTTGTTAAAATTAATTATTAATTTGAGATATATGTGTCATATATTAGGCGGAGTCTAGACCGGAAGTTCGGGTGCGAGATTTACTTGCTTGCTTTGATATGTGAGTCTTCTCACTATACTTACATGTGTGTTAATGCATGCGTGACCGGAGGGTCTTATTTGCTTTACTGACCGGAGGGTCTTATCTGCTTTACATGTTATTATGCATTCTATCTTTGTGACTCATGATGTTATATTATTCTACATATATATTGAGCTATGACCGGAGGGTCTATACCGAGACGTGGGACCAGAGGGTCTTCATTGAGACACATGACCAGAGGGTCCTTATCGAGATATAACCATGATAGGCTTATTATTTGTGTATGTGGTATCTTGGGGAACTCACTAAGCTTTGTGCTTACAGTGTTGAGTAAATATGTCTCAGGTACATCTTAGGATCGTGGGAATGCGCCAACATTATTGTACACACCAACTTGCTGATTTGAGTTTATGTGGATTCTGGAATATTTGACAAAAATTTCTCGATGTTTTGTGTTTGGAAAAAAATTTAATTTGACATGAGTGAGTTTAAACTATTTTTTTGTGAAACTTGAAAAATAAAAAAAAAAATTGTTTGAAAATTTTGTACTGTTACAAGTTGGTATCAGAGCCTTCGTTTGAGGGATTCAGGCACACCCTTGGATATGTCAGGACTCAAACCGAGGAATTGATAAAATTTTTCCAAAAATGACTGATTTTCTAAAAAGAGCAAAGGACTTTTAAGAGGAAAGCCGGACGAAGCAGTGTGTACAATTACCTAGAATCCGAGTGGTGATTTCTTAAAATACCCTTACTTGATTATATTATGAGATGAGTTATTCTTGAGCTGTTAGAACTGCATGTTAGATGGTAGACAAGGTATCTTTATGAATTTGAGCTAGAGTTGCCTGATTCATGATGCTTTAGCCCAAGAGGTCGTTCCTTTGATTGATGATATTTTTACTATTTGCTCTACGTGTGCTACTTAGTTGTACATGGTTAAGACTTTATAGCCTTAGAATGCATGATTTAGCTTTTCTTCATGTTCCTTGTTTGGTTGTGAATTTGAAGAAGAATCATTTATTCGACTGTCTATCGAACCCTATATTATGTATGAATGGTGTATGTGGAGCAGACGGTGAGAATGGCGAAGATCTTTGCGAGTCAGATCGGAGTAGAAGAGTAGTCTAGGATGAGTGCCTAGATGTTCAGTTTGAGAAGTTTGCTGAGAAAAACTTAGATATCTATGACGGAAAGAGTACTTGTGAATTAGGTGTTGGGTTTTGAGCATTCTAGCACTTCTATGGTGTACATGCAACCCTAGAAATACATGCAAATTTGATTTCCAAGGTTTACAACCTAACTAGCATGTTATGGGGTACTTGTAATACAAAATTTTAAGTAGAATAACATACCTTTCTTTTTGTAGTTGATTACTTGGTGTTTTAGAGCCTAGCACCAATAGTGTGGATGCCTCAAGTGGTGTCACAAATCACCCAAAACAACTTGGAAATACTTGAGAGAATATGATGCTCACTAAAATCGGCCCACCCTTGTTTCTCACACACACTAGTGCCAATTCTAGAACCAAGGAACTCTTTATATACTATGGAGGATTAGGGTTAAACCCTAATACCCATGACTCTTCATTTACCTAGGATCCATGGGTTAAAAGTTCCATGGACTATCCATGGACTTCCATATACTCTTAGCCCATCCTAAATAAATATTAGACCAATCCATATATGTTGGATTAGTGTCTAAGTCCATAACTATTTTGGTATGTACTTGACCCGATGGTGCATGGTCCTTTTGGGTTGCCTTCACCAAAGCAACTTGATTGGAGAAATGAATAAAGAGAGAGAGGATAATATGATTTATTAATATGTTATAAGAATAATATATTAAAGGAGAAATCATATTTGTTTAATTAATATTGGTCGATAATTAATTAAGAATTAGTTTTGTGATCAAATATAATTAATTAAACTAGAGGGGCTGATTTGTAATTATGTGATAGTTACAAAATAAGGTAAGGATTATCTTATAAGTATGGTGGACGAATTTAAGGTTGGAAAGCCTTAGAATTCGAGTATGATAAGGATTCAAGGATTATCTTATTGGTTGCTTAATGGATAATCAACTAGATAAGGATAATGACTGAAACCCTATCTTTACATCTATATAAACACCCCTAGGGTTATGAATTCGGGTATCCCTTCCCAAGAAGTCTTAGAAACGAATTCTAACCTTCCTCCTCTCTCTTTATACCTTCTCCACTTGCTTATGGTGTTTGTAAGCCATTAGAGGAGTGACACTTGTGACTCTCAGCTTTCCAAGGTCAATTCAAGGAGGAATTGGATTGTTATTGCTACATAACAATCAAGGTATGTTCTTAAACCTATTTAAATGGGAATTCTGATTTCCATATGCTAGAATTAGGGGTCAAAGTCTTGGATTCAAAGTATGTACAATAGAGAAACCTAGATCCGAGCTTTAGGGTTTGTATGAGCACATAGGATGTCTTATGACCAAAACCCATCAGTGGTATCAGAGCCTTGATTGGTTTCTATTGTATTGATGCTTGTTATAACTGAAAAATTCGTTTTTTTTGCATTCTGGAGGCTGGACTCGCCGAGTCCATGGCTGAACTCGCCGAGTCCAAGGTGACTCGACGAGTCCAAGGCTGACTCGACGAGTCAACTCGTCAGAAGGAGGGTACTTCGGGTTTTCTTGCTGTTTTTGCTTATGGATAGTTACCTTATCATGTTAGATCATTATTAATCCGATTATATGATATATTTGACTATAATTTTGATCTAATTGAAGATATTTATCAATTAATAAGATAATTGTTTCCTTATAAGATAATTGATTAATTATTTTGAGTAAATTGATAAATTGTTTTGCAAGAAATCATTAAACAAATCAAATATGGATAATTATGTGATTAAATGTTAATTTGAATTATTTGTTATTTGATCCTTGTTGTTGTGAAAAGTTTCATATTTAGCCCTTTAGGTTTTATAGTTTAAATTTGAACCCCAAAAGTTTTGTTGTTTTGAAATTTAAATAGTTGAAACCCTAATGTTTTGAAAAAGGTTTCAAAACTTGCCCTCAAGTTTTGGAATTTAAACTTTGATTAAATAGTTTAATTTTGATGCATATTTAAATTCTAAACCCTAATGTGTTGAAATGTTTCAAAACTTGCCCTCAAGTTTTGGAATTTAAAAGTTGATTAAAAGTTTAATTAGGAATGTTAAATTCTAAAACTCTAGTATTGTTTTGAAAAAGGTTCAAATCACACCCTTATGGTTTTATTAACTAATTAAGGTGTATAATTAAAGAGGTTTAATAAATCCATAAAAGTTTAGGTTTACAATTTAAGTAAATTAAAAGTATAATTGTTAAACTGAACCACCTAATATTTTAAAAGTGTAAAATACACCCTATACTATATATAACATTAAAAGTCTAACATTATATATATATGTATAAGTAAAAGTCAGTCTTACCGTTAGTAGGCCTCATTCACGAAGCTGGTCTATAGGGGGTGTTTAAGGAAATTGCCTATAAAATGGCGATTGAATGGGTATCCACTCTTACCCACCGCACTCTTGACTAGTGGAGAGTCGTTAGCCGAACGGGTGGGATAGGACGAAACCTTCCATTATAAGTATAATGAATTATTAAAGTAACTAAATGTTTTCATAAAATTCCCAATCTTAGTTACTTAAGCAAAAGTGAATTGATGCAATTCCATGAAATTACACTTTGTGCCCTTGCGAAGACGTTAGTGGAGCGTGTGTGGTTAACCGGCACACTAAATGGGTCTAAGCAAAGGTAGCAAAGGGTGACTCAATGTTTGTCATAGTTCGGTGGAGCATGTGTGGTTTACCGGCACATTGAATAGGTGACTGTAACATGTGAGGGCACCATGTAAGTTTGCATGGTTATTCACACCCGCTTTGTGATCCTCGGCATCCCAGTCACAAACAAGAGGGGCATATCGAGATTTAAACATGCCATTGAAAGTTCAATGAATCTCAAATGATCTAGGAGTTTTCATAGATTTAAAACTTAAATTCTTTTTCGTTTTTCGTGGTGGAAATTAGTGAATCGTCATTCACTTACCTTCAAATGTTCTGCAATTTGGGTTACGGCATCCCTCTCCCGAGTTGTAGAATATTGTGTTGGGTCCTAACCTTAGTATTTCATTTGGGTGATTTACTAAGGACTCAATCTATCAACTAACTTGAATTCGTTTTTCTCCCGTTTTATAGATGTCAAAGTTCGACAACTATGGTCTTCCCAAATTCCGTGGAACAAGCATTCCACATGAAGATGGTATTCCACGATTCAATCGAGGAACGAGAAATCATGCTTCACTTCCTCCTCCTCCTCCTATTGTTCTCCCCAACCCACAAGATCGAAGAATTGAAAGGTTCAATATCACTAATGCCCTATTGGAAATGAAACATGAAGATGGTAAACCCGTGTGTGCCCACGTTCTAGGAATGAAATCACACATTGACAGGTTGATAATGTTGGGTGTGTCATTCCCAGATGAGTTGGCTGTGAATTGGGTTTTGCAGTCACTTCCTGAATCATATAATGAGTTCAAAAGAAAGTATTATATGATGGATCATGACGACAACCTCATTGACCTAACTTACATGCTCATTGCTGCTGAATCAGAAATGATTTGGCGAAGCAATGGAACGTATTTGTTGGAAAAGTCAACCGACCATACTTCTGAGGACGTTCTAGGAGAACCGACCTGCGTTTGCTGCCAAAAGAAAGGGCGTTGGATACAAGTCTGCCCAAAGAGCCTGAAGAGTCCAGAAGATGGGAGAGTCAAAGAGTATGGCTGTGCTTCAGGTAAAATCCACTATCTAACTCCATTAAGTTCCTATTCATTGATACATAATGTGATAAGATTGCATTTGAATGTTTTACAGGATCGGTGAAAAGAAAGGAAGCTTGGTGAAAGAACAAGATGAATCTAATCACAAGGAATGGATCTTGATCGTATGGACTTGAAGATTAGATTTTGAGCTTAGATAGTTATGATAGAGTTGTTAGAAATTTTCTTTTGAAATACATAGTTTTCAATGGATTTTGCATTGTAAGGAAAAATGTTTTATGCTGCTTTTATAAATAAAATAAATTTTCGTTTGACTTATTTATTTGTTTATTTCCTTGCAATGAAATCGTTATGAAAATTGGTGTTTGAATATTTCTACAACAAATGGATATGATTCTTATTTATGGTGTTTATCGAAAAGTCGAGAATTTACCAAATAGGGAGAGTTTCTCATCGCTCAAAGTTTCAATTGGACAGAAATTTGGAATCACGCAACTTGGTTGCACGATGAATGAGAAATTTCATATTTGGAAATTAGACAAATTCATTGACAAAGTGTCAAGTGAAGGACTAAGAAATCGAACACACAATGTTGCGTGTTGATCAAGACCACCATAAGAGTAACAATGATATTCGTCATGATTTACTAAAGGTTTAGTAAATATGATTATACTTACAAGATTAAGTGTAATTTTGAATTGATTAAAGGGTTTAGATCAATAGCAGAACGAATAAGAAGAATCAAGTAGGCAGAAAGATAAAAGTTTCTCCATTCTAAGAAGATGGGAGAGTACCTTTTATGCTTTATGATAGGTCTTAATGATTAAGAACCATATCTCAATTGATCCTCTAAGTGAGTCTTAGTACAATTGAATGTCTAAGAAGAGGAATCAAGAATTGAAGAAATGGTTAAATCAATAAGTCAATCATACTTCGTTCCAATAACAAGTCTTAAAGTCAAGATTGTGACATTGAGTGAAAAGTATTAAAAGGGTTTTGTAACATTCATCAAATGTGGAAAGTTGTGATGTCTTGGATAAGACAAAGACCAACTAAGACCAATTTATGAAGTGTTTTGATAAAAACTACACTAACTCTTGAATATTTGTTTGTCAAGAAATGGTTTTTGACAAAAGAATCTTATATGTCAAGGAGTCAGTGGGAGTCTTAATGGTCTTGAAAGGTTTCAAGAACAAATCAAATAAACCTTATCGATCATCACTAGCACACGAGTTGAGGTCTACAACCTATCGTGTTGACATTATTTTATTTTTGTGCCAATCCAATCGAGTTAATTATGCATGTGAGTTCTATGAGTTCTCATTTTGAACGCATAAAAGGCAAAGCACCTTAATCAATGAAAGGTACATTGATAGGAAAGGGTGAGCTGCTTAACTACTTGGAAGACATGGTGGGCAGCTGTGCTACCATAAAGGCAAGAAATCGAGATCAAGAAAGTTCGATCCATAAGAGTTTGAATTTGTCGTAAACTTTGGTTTTGACAAATTCACATGGATAGGAACAAATACACTGTTTAAATCTAAGTGTCATAAGATTTCCTCCTTCATGAAAATGATTGTGAGGAAATGCTTTCACTAAGACAGATTTTAAGAAGATAGTGATTGTAAAATTGCATTCTCGAATTCAATTATGGTTACGGCATCCCTTTCCATAATTTGAATTGTGAGGTTTGGCAATTAGTCTTAATTGTTTAGACGCACATATGAACTATCGAAGGCAAAGGTGTATAAGTTCAAGAAGCATTGATAAAGGATTATCAAAGCACTAAGTATTAGAAACATGAACTTAAGAAATTCAATAAGTATTGTTTTCTGAAAGTTAAGATGTTTATGAATACATGTCGAAGCTAGTGGGAGCATAAGTGTTATGTTTTATAATAATCATCAAGATAGTGGGAGCATAAAAGTTATGATTGTATGATTATTAAGGAAAGTATTGCAAGGATAGCAATATTAATTATAGAAAACAAGAGTCATACTTTGCAAAGTCGTAATAGTTGAAGAGTTATTTTGCTATAATTAAGGGAGAGAATATTATGCTTCATTTCAAATCTAAAGGTTTAGGTTGAGAAATGTTAAATTTAGTCAAAGGTACAAAGTGTGTTCTTAAAATTTCGATTATGATTACGGCATCCCTCTTCACAATTCGAATTTTGAGAACATAGCAAATAAAACATTATGCGTCGTGTCCCATACGCTTCGGGTATAGGATCGATTGCAAATGCTTTAATGTTTGACCATTCTAAAATTTTCCAAATGTCGAGCGCATTTAGAGGGAAAAGGGACTAGAATTGGTTTTGACTAAAATAATTAAACAACTATCAAAGGACAATCCAAGTTCGACGAGGATTGGTCACTTGTGAGTAGTTGGATGTATAGTATTGGAAAATATGGAAATGTTTCCATATTGGATGGACCATATTGACATCATTATGAATAGATAAGATTCTATTAAGAATGAGTTGTCATATGGAACATATGGAAGTGTGTCCATATTGGGAATTGAATATTGAGAAATCTATGACTAGATTAGAAACTTCTATGCAAAAGGATGTTCAAAGAAAGTGCTTTGAGTGAGAGACATCACATCTATGGAATTGTCTTGTAACAATCTCTGATAGAAGACTTTGTAATATCATTGGCAATAGTCTTTGTGACTTTGGTGCAGTGACATTACAAAAGAGATCATTGCATAAAATGTTAGAATCTAGCATATTCTATAAGTAGCAAGAATTTGATATTCTTTCACTTATGAAAAGGATTTGGAGTTGTGAAATGAGAATGATTGGAAATATGTTCAATGTGATCTATTTCACAAAGTAAGAACCATAGGTAAACATTGTGTGCATGCTAGGAGCATGAGACAAGTGTTGGAATTCAAGTAAGAAGTTGATTACCCGAAACGACAAATAATGAGTAATCAATATGGTGATAAATAAAAGGTGTTTTATTTATACTCAAAGGTTTGAGGCCATATGGGATTAGTATTATTCTTGTGTTTCACATTTGCATGTTTTGACTTCCAGAGTAATTGAGTTTATTAAGAATAATCGAATTATTCAAACGGGCCACAGTCGTTCATATGTTGGAAGTAGATATGAATCAAGACTGTCGTGAATTGGTGTGTGGAATGTCTAGAAAAGTATTAGACATAAGCAAATGTTTGCTGCAACGTTCATGAGTGCTTATGAATGTGATTTGAGCATTGGATTAAACCCACGCTCACTTGGATCACTCCATGAATTGTATCACGAGTGATTAGTGAGACGATAACATCTTATATTCTTGAAACCGAGATGTGTGAGTTGTATCTTGCGAATCGGTTGCACATTGATAATATGTAAACGCACCAGTAACTTGGTGTTATAAAACATATTGTTGTGTGTGATTCGGTGCGTGAGTGCAAGCGAGCATTGTATCAAAGTTTATCCGTTCCTTTTATTCAAAGTAGGATAAAAGCGATATCTTTGGGCCCCTCGATGGTTTAGTGATGACAAACGTAAATGCTCGGCCGGGCTAGGGCTAATTTGATTTGTTCAATTAGTCAGACGTCATAAATCGGAATTGAGATATAGTACAAAGAGAATGATTTGAAATCATATCTCATATGATATCTAGAATGGAGGAATATATGATCCCTTATCTAAGGACACGCGTATTTGATATGATCAGAATTGACAGCGGCTTTGGAAAGCTACGATTGCAGATCGGGATCCGAAGTCATACGCAGAATAGTTGTTAGACTTATCCAAGTGGGAGGCTGTTGGATTAGTGTCTAAGTCCATAACTATTTTGGTATGTACTTGACCCGATGGTGCATGGTCCTTTTGGGTTGCCTTCACCAAAGCAACTTGATTGGAGAAATGAATAAAGAGAGAGAGGATAATATGATTTATTAATATGTTATAAGAATAATATATTAAAGGAGAAATCATATTTGTTTAATTAATATTGGTCGATAATTAATTAAGAATTAGTTTTGTGATCAAATATAATTAATTAAACTAGAGGGGCTGATTTGTAATTATGTGATAGTTACAAAATAAGGTAAGGATTATCTTATAAGTATGGTGGACGAATTTAAGGTTGGAAAGCCTTAGAATTCGAGTATGATAAGGATTCAAGGATTATCTTATTGGTTGCTTAATGGATAATCAACTAGATAAGGATAATGACTGAAACCCTATCTTTACACCTATATAAACACCCCTAGGGTTATGAATTCGGGTATCCCTTCCCAAGAAGTCTTAGAAACGAATTCTAACCTTCCTCCTCTCTCTTTATACCTTCTCCACTTGCTTATGGTGTTTGTAAGCCATTAGAGGAGTGACACTTGTGACTCTCAGCTTTCCAAGGTCAATTCAAGGAGGAATTGGATTGTTATTGCTACATAACAATCAAGGTATGTTCTTAAACCTATTTAAATGGGAATTCTGATTTCCATATGCTAGAATTAGGGTTCAAAGTCTTGGATTCAAAGTATGTACAATAGAGAAACCTAGATCCGAGCTTTAGGATTTGTATGAGCACATAGGATGTCTTATGACCAAAACCCATCAATATATAGTTAAGAGTCCATATTTATTTAGCCTCTTTTGATCACTAAATTAATTACAAAATCAATTCTTGATCAACACTAACTAAATAATATGATTTCATATTAATATATTGTAACTTATAATATATTAATAGATCATAAACATCTTATTCTCAAAAGTATATCCATACAAATTGTTAGGTGAAGTGCGACCAAAATGGACCATGCCGGGTCGGGTCAAGTTCACACCAAATATAGTTACAGACTTAGACACCTTATCCAATAGTCTCCCACTTGGATAAGTCTGATAACTATAGTTGCAAGTATAACTTCAGGAACCAACCAGCAATCGTAGCTCTTTAAAACTCTGTTGAACTATGAAACTCCATTTTAGATAAGTGATCATAGAATCCTCTGTTCTCAAGATATCAGCCGAACAAATACATGGAACAATGTCGTACTTATTGTCCAACAGTTTGTTTCTCAATCTCTGATTTGTTTGACATAGAACTAAATTGAACACATCAATTAAGTTCTGACCGGGCCCGACACATAAGTCAAAATCAAATCATCGAGGGGCCCAAATATCGCTTCTATTGCTAGAAGGAACAGTAAACTTTGACTCATATGCGTGTACTAACTACTTGTTGAGTTATGCACAAAAGCACGTTTTATGACATCAAGTTACTGATGCATTTTCGTACAATCAATGGATAACCAATTCATAGTCAACAACTCACATCTCTAGGTTTGAAGATATATATGATATAACCGTCTCACGGTCACTCAAGATAAATTCCATGAAGTGATACAAGTTGCGTGGGTGTAATCCAATATTCAGACTTTATGAGCACTCATGAATGTTGCAGCAACTATTGCAATGTATAATGCACCTTAGACAAATCTTACAAGCAAATTTCATGACAGTCTTAATTCAATACCTACTTCCAATGTATGACCGACTTTGGAGAGTTTTGAATAAAATAATTATTCTGGAAGTCAAAACATGGAAAATTGAAACAATAGTAAATGATTAACATAAGATAGTAACACCTCACTTATAAATAAACAACAACTTTTATTTAATCATCAAATGTCAATTACATTTTACAGGTTTCAGAAATAGCTATCTAATTATTAAAACTAATATCGTCTCTCAGCCCGATGCTCCTCTCATGCTGCAAATGCCTAACCCTTGTAAGTCCCTTCATGAGGGGATCTGCAGGGTTCTCTTCTGACGATACCCTCTTTGCCAGAAGGATTCCTTCTTCTATCTTGTGTCTTATGAAGTAATATTTTCTGTCAATGTGTCTGGATCTACCAGATCTCTTGGTTCCTTGGCTAAGGCAACCCTAATATTGTTGTCACAGAAAATCTCCATAGGCTCCTGTATAGCTGGTACAACTACAAGGTCTCCAATGAAGTTCTTCAGCCATATCGCCTCCTTTGCTGCTTCACTTGTTGCTATGTACTTTGATTCACAAGTGGAATCAACTACTGTCTCCTACTTGGAACTTTTCCAAGTAATTGCTCCTCGATTTAGGGTAAAGACCCAACCTGACTGAGAGAGGAAATTATCCCTATCAGTCTGAAAACTAACATCGCTATACCCGGCTACCCTCAACTCATCACTCCCACCGAGGGTTCTTACCCAGTCCTTAGTCCTCTGTAGGTACTTGAGAATATTTTTTACCACAGTCCAATGAGCCTTTACATGGTTTCCCTAATATCTGCTGACCATGCTCAAAGCAAAGGCCATATCAGGAGGAGTACAAGTCATAGCATACATGATCGAGCCAACAACCGAAGCATATGGTAATCGACTCATCTTAGCTATCCCATCCTCTGTACTCGGACTCTGAGTCTTACTCAGTCTAGAATTGTGCTGGATCGGTAAGTCTCTTTTCTTGGAATTCTCCATGTTGAACCTCTTCAACACCTTATCCAAGTAGGTACACTGACTAAGTCCAATTAGTCTTTTACTCTTGTCTCTCAGTATTCTTATCCCTAGGATATAGCCAGCTTCTCTAAGGTCCTTCATAGCAAAACACTTCCCAAGCCAGGACTTAACCTCCTGCAAAGTTGGGATGTCATTTCCTATGAGTAGTATGTCATCCACATATAGTACCAAAAAACTAACTATATTCCCACTAGCCCTATTATATAGACATGACTCATCCTCGCACCTCGAAAAGCCAAACTCTTTGACTTTCTCATCGAAGCAAAGATTCCATCTATGTGATGCTTGTTTCAATCCATAAATGGATTTCTCAAGCTTACACACTCTATTAGGGTACTTTGCATTGACAAAGCCCTCTAGTTGATTCATGTAGACGTCCTTAACCAACTTTCCATTAAGGAAAGTGGTTTTGACATCCATTTGCCATATTTCATAATCATGAAATGCAGCTATGGCTAGAAGAACCCTAATAGACTTAATCTTGGCTACTGGTGAGAAGGTCTCATCATAGTCAACTCCCGGAGTTTGAGTAAAGCCCTTGCCACCAGTTGTACTTTGTAAGTGTGCACCTTTCCATCCATGCCGGTCTTCTTCTTGAAGTTCCATTTGCACCCAACTGTCTTACAACCTGGTACATTGTCAACCAAGTTCCAAACTTGATTGTCATACATGGACTGAATCTCGCTATCCATAGCCTCCTTCCATTTAGCAAACTTGGGGCCTGCCATGGCTTCCCTGTAATTATTAGGTTCACCCAAATCTGTCAGTGTACTGTCACTGATAAATGTATCACCTTCAGTTGTGATGTGATAACCATAATAAAAATCAGGTGTGTTCCTAACTCTAGTGGAACGCCTCAGAGGTACGGGCTCATCTATCGGCTCAACAGGAGTTTCCTCCTCAGGTTGGTCGCTAATTTTTGAGGTTCCTTCACCACTTGACTCTTGAAGCTCTTCAAGGTCAATTTGCCTCCCACTGTCTCTTTGGATTATAAATTCTCTCTCACGAAAATCTCCTCTCCTTGCCACACATATCGCATTCTCACTGGGTCTGTAGAAGAGGTAACCAAAGGATTTCTATGGGTAGCCGATGAAAATACATCTCTCACTTCGAGGTTCGAGCTTGTCGTGAGACTCGCGCCTCATAAAAGCTTCGCAACCCTAAATCTTGATGTGGTTTAGATTGGGAACATTCCCAGTCCACATCTCGTGAGGTGTTTTGGTAGGGATTGTATTAAGCATATGGGCGACAGTCTCTAAGGTATACCCCCAGAATGAGATTGGTAATGAAGCTCGACTCATCATGGAATGAACCATGTCCAACAAGGTTCGATTGCGCCTCTCAGCCACACCATTCGGTTTTGGTGTCCAAGGAGGTGTTAATTGTGAGACAATCCCACATTCCTTAAGATAGTCAAGGAACTCAATACTAAGATACTCTCTTCCCCGATCGGATCAGAGCATCTTGATGTTCCTGCCCAGTTGATTCTCCACTTCTTGCTTAAACCCTTTAAACTTTTCAAAGGTTTTTGACTTATGCTTGATTAATTAGATATATCCATACCTACTGTAATCATCAGTAAAAGTCACATAGTAGCGATTAGCATCCCTAGTGGCGATTTTGAAAGGTCCACCAACATCTGTGTGTATGAGGTCTAACAAACCTTCACCCTTCTCACAAGTACCAGTGAAGGGTGACTTTTTTATTTTTCCAAGTAAACAAGACTCGCAACTATCATCTGATTTTAGGTCAAATGATTCCAAAACTCCATCCTTTTGGAGTTGGCCTATGCGCTTCTTATTGACATGTCCAAGACGACAATGCCACAAGGATGCTTTGTCCAAGGTAATCAAAGAATCAATATGAAATACATTATTTCCTAAGTTGTCTACAATCGACACAGTTTCATATACACCATCACAAGGTAATGCTTTAAAATAAAACACATCATTATATAAAGCATCAATAACACCAATTTTATTATCAAATGAAAATGTGAATCCTTACTTGTACAAACTATGAAAGGAAATAATATTTATCGCCATTTCTGACAAGTAACAACATTTATTTAAATCTAAAGTTAACCCATTATTAAGCAATAAAGAATAAACTCCAATCTTGGTCATAGGTGATGCTTTCCTATTGCCCATGATTAAGTTTATATTCCCGTGCTCCACTTCTTCACTACTTCTTAGGCCCTGCAAATCAGTACAAATGTGAATACCACAACCTATATCAAGCACCCAAGAGTTAGTATGCAATGAGTTTTTAGACAATATGGTATAAATACCTGCATGGGTGGATTTAACTTTCCCATCCTTTACATCCTGCAAGTACATAGGGCAGCTTCACTTCCAGTGCCCCTTTTCGTGGCAGTAGAAGCATTGTGCTTCCTTTGGGTTTGAAGAAGGAGGAATGGGACCTTTCTTGGTCCTACTTGAAGAAGAGCCATCAAGAGACTTTCCCTTGGTACCCTTCGAAGGGGTCTTCCTCTTCTTCTCCTTTCCCTGCCCAATTGCTAGAACAAGGGCGGTTGTAGGAGTAGGTGTAGAAATAACAACCGATTTACCTTTAAAGCTACTTTCAGCGGTCCTTACAAGTCCTTGAATTTTGCTAAGTGTGACTTCCTCCTTGTTCATATGATAAGTCATACGAAACTGATCATAACTTGGAGATAAGGAATGGAGAATGATATCAATCGCCAAGTCCTTAGGGAAGTCCACGTTAAGCTTTAGCAACCGGTCCACGAACCTTTGCATTTTCTGCAAGTGGCCGGTGATGGGTTCACCATCCTTCATCCTGGCTGTTATCATGGAGGAGATGATTTCATACCTCTCTTGACGTGCTCTCTGATGGTACATTTCCATCAGATCCTGGTGCATCTCATAGGGGTAGAAATCTTCATAGGATTTCTGGAGTTCGGGAGTCATAGTAGCCAACATAATGCGGGACACTTTAGTATCATCCCTCTCATGTGCAACAAACTTCGCAATCTCCTCAGGCGTAGTAGCGGTCTCATTGATAACCTTAAGTTCCTTGTCAAGGACATATTCCTTGTCCTCATAGCGGGTAATCATTCTAATGTCCTTAATCCATTCATTGAAATTATAACCATCAAAAGTGACTTTCCCACACAAGTTCATGAGGGAAAAGGAGCCTGTAGGGTTTGAGCCATCAACAGTTTTGGAAGACATCTGAAAGAAAAGAAAGAGAAGTTTTAACTAGATAAAGAGTCCTTAATAAGTCACCCAAATGAAATATTAAGGCTAGGACCCTACAAACTATTTCATAACTTGGAAGAGGGATGCCGAAATCCAAACTATAAAATATTTGAAGGTAGGTAAATGACGATTTACCAATTTCCACCATTATAAAAAAAATAAATTATTAGGTTTTAATTGGATTTGAAACTCCTATATCTTTTGAGACACATTGAACTTTCAATGGCATGTTTAAATCTCGATTGTGCCCTCTCAAGTTTGTGACTGGGATGCCGAGGATCACAAACAAGGTGTGAATAACCATGCAAATTGACTTGGTACCCTTAATTTTATCACCCAATCGATGTTCCGGTTAACCACAAGCGCTCCACTGATCTATGATAAAACTAAAGTCACCCTTTGCCACTCTTACTAGTCCTTGTTAGTGTGTCGGTTAACCTCACACGCTCCACTAAAGACTTGGTAAGTTACAAAGTGTAATTTCATGGGTTAGCACCTATTTCACATTTTCTAAAGTAAGTAAGATTGGGAATTAATAAAGGTTTAGTTACATTATAATTTCATTATACTTTCAATGAGGATTAAGGTCTTATCCTACCCGTTCGGCTAACGACCCTCCACCAGTCAAGGAAGCGGTGGGTGAGAGTCACCCATTAAACCGACATTTTATAGGCAGTAACCTTATACCCCCCTTATAGACCGGCTTCGTGAATGAGGCCTACTAACGGTAAGACTGACTTATTCTTATACATATATATAATAATTAAACTTTTAATATTACAGAAGTATAAAGGTTGAATTTAAAACTTTTAAAATTCTAAGGTTCTATTTGGAATTAAAGTATTAATGTGTTAGACTTTACAAATTCCAAACTTGAGGGCAAGTTTTGAAACTATTCAAGACTTTTCAACTTCATAACTTATGAGTTAATGGTTTATTAAAATGAGAGACTTTTCATTTTATGTAACCTATGTATTTTTAAATGGACTTTAAAAGAGTGACTTTTGGTAATCCATAACTTGAGGACAAATTATGGATTCCATTAAAACACATAATTGATCAAGAACCAATCATTAAACAATTCAGCAAATAATTCCTATGATCTAACATTAACTCATAAGAACATGAACATTCATATCAAAATTTCTAGAATCATATTAACACATATAAAACATGGAATTTTGATATTAGCCATCGGAAATGGATTAGCATAACCATTACACCATCTAAAACAAGTTTTAAAACATCAAAACAGTTTAGGGTAATGTTTCTAGTCCATTTCCAGCAGCAAAACTCGAAAACTACACTCTGACAAGCCAACTCGTCGAGTGCATGAACTGACTCGTTGAGTTGGTTGAATATAGGCATGGACTCGGCGAGTCCTCCCATGGACTCGACGAGCCCACTCAGCAGAATGCATAAAACATGAGTTTTTTCAACTATTTGCATCAAATATCAAGAAAACAAGCCTAGTCTCTGATACCACTGTTGGGTTTTAAGTAGAATAACATACATTTCTTTTTGTAGTTGATTGCTTGGAGTTTTAGAGTCTAGCACCAATAGTGTGGATGCCTCAAGTGGTGTCACAAATCACCCAAAACAACTTGGAAATACTTGAGAGAATATGATGCTCATTAAAATCGGCCCACCCTTGTTTCTCACACACACTTGTGCCAATTCTAGAACCAAGGACCTCTTTATATACTATGGGAATTAGGGTTAAACCCTAATACCCATGAATCTTCATTTACCTAGGATCCATGGGTTAAAATCTCCATGGACTAACCATGGACTTCTATATACTCTTAGCCCATCCTAAATAAATATTAGACCAATCCATATATAGTTAAGAGTCCATATTTATTTAGCCTCTTTTGATCACTAAATTAATTCCAAAATCAATTCTTGATCAACACTAACTAAATAATATGATTTCATATTAATATATTGCAACTTATAATATATTAATAGACCATAAACATCTTATTCTCAAAAGTATATCCATATAAATTGTTAGGTGAAGTGCAACCTAAATGGACCATGCCGGGTCGGGTCAAGTTCACACCAAATATAGTTACGGGCTTAGACACCTTATCTAACATTAGGGTCTTAAGAGGATGACTTGGGACGAATACGGGTTGGTAAGGAAGGTTTTATTGGGCCCGTACTACTGAAAGCATCGAATCCTTACGCGACTCAAGGAGGAATCTTAGGATACTAAGGAGCATGCACGGATGTGTATGTATGTGTATGTTTTAGTCGATCCCTGATTATTTCCGTGTTTATGTTTGAGAGATTATGTTGGTTACCCGAGGCTCAGGCTCCAGCAACCCCGAGAGGGCGAGTACCAGTGACGATGAGATCCGCAGGATCATTGCTAATGAGGTGGTCGTAGCTATCAGGGAGGCCATTCCAGAGACGTTCAGGTCTATTAAGACCACGTTGATCGAGACTTTTGATGAGCGTTATGCTGTTGTCACAGAGATTGTTGTGGCCGCAGCCACCGCAACCCTTGCAACTACGAGACCGCAAGGGGTGATTCATTGATGTTCCGGAGTTCAGCAACACGAAGCCACAAGATTTTGACGGGACTCAGGATCTGATTGTTGCGATGAGATGGATATCTGATATTGAGGGATGCTTTTACACTTGGTCATGCCCTGAGAACCTAAAGGTTCGATTTGCCCTGAATAAGCTTTGCTTGGGAGCTAAGGATTGGTGGAAGTTTGTGACGACGAATTTCTCTCCTGCAGATCACGCTGCAGTGTCTTAGGAGAGGTTTACCCAACTATTTCGAGATGAGTATGTCCCTCAGGTAGAGAGGGAGCGGTTAGCCCTGTAGTTTCTATCACTCAAACAGAAGACAGAGATAGTGACGGAGATTACGAGGATTTTTCATGAAAAGGCATTATTTTTCCCTGAGCACGTGTCTACGGAGCAGGCACATGTGGGTCGGTACTTGAGCATTCTGAGGAGGGATATCCGGGAGTTCGTGGTGAACTCATCATATCAGACATTGGATGAGTTGTAGACCAATTCCAGGAGGAGGGAGATAGAGCTGGAGACCTAGACGAGAGAGAAGAGGGAGTCTCAGGAGAGAGATATGAGGCCAATACAGTAGCAACCTGTGGCCTAAGCCCGCTGATT
Organism: Lactuca sativa; assembly: GCF_002870075.4. Taxonomy (NCBI): domain Eukaryota; kingdom Viridiplantae; phylum Streptophyta; class Magnoliopsida; order Asterales; family Asteraceae; genus Lactuca; species Lactuca sativa. The sequence goes on along the minus strand of NC_056625.2, from coordinate 64,243,315 downwards.
ATAGGGCTGGAGGCCAGAAGAACTGCACTTGTGGAAAGTGCGGTAAGAGTTATGAGGGACCTTGCCAATCAGGGATTTGTTTCAAATATGGCAAGGAGGGGCATATGGCGAAGGATTTCCCCAAGGGATTTTCGGTTTGCTTTCATTGCAACCAGACTGGCCACCGGAAGGCGGAGTATCCTCAGCTCACTTTGGGTTCAGTCTAGGCCCTTGCTCCTACTACCTTGCGTGTCACTGATGGTCGGTCAGGGAAGGCCGAGGCTCCGAGAGCTCATGGGAGAGCTTTTCAGCTGACTGCAGAGGAGGTCCACGCAACACCTGATGTTTTTGCTGCTATGTATCTTTTATTCTAATTTTTTAAATTGAATTATTTATGCTTATTTTTTGTTTCATGCTAGGTACCTTCCTTGTGAATTTTGTGCCTACTTTAGTGTTATTTGACTTGGATGCGAGTCGATCCTTTGTGTCTTTATCCATTCGTCATTGTTTTGGCACCAGGCGTGAGGCCTTGAGTCAATTATTGAGGGTTTCTGTAGCCGACAAGCATGTAGTTTTTGCTACTGATGTATTACGGGAGTGTAATTTGGAGATTTTTGGTGTTGAGTTTCTGATCGATCTTGTATCGATAGCAATGGGGGATGTCTACGTTATAGTGGGAATGGATTGGTTGAGCCGATTTGTGGCTTTTTTTGATTACGAGCATCAGATGGTGACGATTCGAGACCCTAGTGGGGGAGTGCTTACTATTTATCGCGAGGCTACTAGATCGGGATCAACTTTTTGCTCTACCGCCACGGTGATACAGAGTCTGTATCATGGATGCATGGGCTTCTTAGCTTATGTAGTGGATACGCAGGTCGTCAAAGAGGGGTCGATGTCTGCCTCCGATGTTCCAGTGGTATGTGACTTTCCGGATGTTTTCCCCGCGGAATTACCGGGCGTGCCTCCCTAGAGGCAGGTGGAGTTCCGGATCGATCTGGTTCCGGGGAGGCGCCTATTGCCGAGGCACAATATCGTCTTGCTCTGCCTGAGATGCAGGAGTTATCCTCGCAACTTCAAGAGCTATTGGGAAAGGATTCATACAGCCAAGTAGCTCGCCGTGGGGAGTGCCAATTCTTTTTGTCAACAAGAATGATGGTTCACACCAGATGTGCATTGATTACCGGGAGTTGAACAAATTGACAATTAAAAACCGTTATCCATTGCCGAGGATCAACGATCTATTTGACCAGTTGCAAGGGGAGTCTTGGTTTTCAAAGATCGATCTGAGATCCGGATACCATCAGATGAGATTCCGTGAGGAGGATATTTAGAAGATGGCCTTTTGGACTCGTTATGGGCATTATGAGTTCGTGGTGCTGCCTTTCGAGCTCACCAACACACCGACAACATTTATGGACCTCATGAATCGAGTGTGTAGGCCCATGTTGGATTGTTCAGTGATCGTTTCCATTGATTATATTTTGGTTTATTCAATGTCTAGGGAACAACATGAGGAGCATCTTCGGGAGATTCTTGGGGTGTTGAGGATGGAGTGGCTTTATGCCAAATTCTACAAGTGCGATTTCTGGTTACGAGAGGTCCAGTTCTTGGGGAACCTCGTTAACCAATACGGGATTTTGGTCGACCCGGCCAAGATTGAGGCAGTTATGCGGTGGGAGATTCCAAGATCCCCATCCGAGATTAGAAGTTTCCTTGGCTTGGCAGGTTATTATCGGAGATTTATGAGGGATTTCTCCAAGATTGTTGTTCCCCTCTCCAAATTAACCTGAAAGGATGTCATTTTTACTTGGGGGACTAAGCAACAGGCATCATTCGAGACTCTTCGCCAAAGGTTGTGTGAGGCTCCAGCGCTAGCCCTCCCGGAGGGAGTGGCGAACTTTTTGGTCTACTGTGATGCATCTATTGGAGAACTCTGTGGTCTACTGTGATGCATCTATATTGGGACCGGGTGCTATATTGATGCAGAGATGGCACGTGATAGCATATACGTCGAGGCAGTTGAAGCCTCACGGGACGAGATATCCCACTCATGATTTGGAGTTGGGGCGGTAGTGTTTGCCCTCAAAATTTGGCGTCATTATCTCTATGGTGTTCGGTGTACCATATACACAAACCATAAGATCCTGAGGTACCTGATGGATCAGCCCAACCCGAATATGAGGCAAAGGAGGTGGTTGGATGTGGTGAAGGACTACGATTGTGAGATTTTGTATCATCCAGGCAAGGCTAAAGTGGTAGCTGATGCCCTGAGTTGTAGAGCAGCAAATTCCCCTATTCGAGATGTATGTATGAGGATGAAAATGATGAATCTAGTCCTAGATGTCATCCGGGATGCCCATGCGGTGGCCATGAGACCAGAAAACCGCAAGAGGGAGCAGGTGGCTGGGCAGATTTTGGATTTTGAGACAGATAGTAGGGGGTTTTGATCTTCCATGAGCGGATTTGGGTGTCATATATGGGTGGGGTTCGACATATTTTGATGGAGGAGGCCCATAAGTCAAGGTTTTCCATCCATCCCGAGGCCACGAAGATGTATCTGGATTTTAAACACGATTATTGGTGGCCCTGTATGAAGAGGGACGTGGCATGGGTTGTTGAGAGATGTTTGACCTGTCACAAGGTCAAGAAAGAACACCAGTGCCCTCATGGAAAGTTACAGCCTCTGGAGGTTCCTCTTTGGAAGTGGCAACATATTTCTATGGATTGACAAAGAGTGCTCACTTCTTGGCTATAAGTGAGAACACCAAATTATCGAGGACTACGAGGGGTGTGGACACGATCTGGGTGATAGTGGACCGATTGACAAAGAGTGCTCACTTCTTGGCCATAAGTGAGAACTCTTCTGCGGAGAAATTGGCTGAGGTCTATGTTCAAGAGTTGGTGGCTCAACACGAAGTACCGACATCGATAGTGTCTGACCATGATGTGCATTTTACTTCCAGATTTTGGAAGAAATTTCATGAGGAGTTGGGTACCCGACTACATTTTAGCACAACACACCATTCGCAGACAGACGGGAAGAGTGAGCGTATGATTCAGACTCTCGAGGATATGATACACGCTTGTTTTATGGACTTTGGTGGGAGTTGGGATTCCTATCTGCCCTTGGTTGAGTTTTCATACAACAACAACCATTATTCCAATATTGGGATGCCTCCCTTTGAGCTTCTATATAGGAGGAGATGTCGGACTCCTGTCTGTTTGGGGGGAGGTCGGACAGAGAGTTATGGGGAGCACTGAGATAGTGCTCAAGATGACAGAGCATATCCAGAAGGTCAGATAGAGGTTGCTGATGGCCCAGAGTCGTCAGAAGAGTTACGTAGATCAAAGGCGTTCCAAGTTAGAGTTCCAGGTCGGTGACTTTGTTCTCATGAAGGTATCCCCATGGAAAGGGGTGACCAGATTTAGGAAGCGGGGAAAGTTGGGCCCTAGATTCATTGGTCCTTTCAGAGTGATTTCTCAAGTAGGAAAGGTAGCCTATCAGTTAGAGCTACCTGAGGAGTTGAGCCATATTCATGACACCTTCCATGTATCCCAGTTGAGGAAATGTGTAGCCGACGAGACGACAATGGACCCTTTAGAGGAAATTCAGGTGGATGATCGCCTGAACTATATTGAGAGGCCGGTAACAATATTAGATAAGAAAGTAATGACCTTGAGGAACAAGGAGGTGGACTTGGTAAAAGTTCAGTGGCAGCGTCGTAGAGATTCAGAGTGGACTTGGGAGTCGGAGTCTGAGATACGCGAGCAGTACCCAGAGCTGTTTCCAAAGGATAACTTTGAGGTCGAAGTTTGATCCTAGTGGGTCAGAATTGTAACATCCAGAAATAAGGTATGCATCGATGACCCTAAGTTTTATTTCATTTTTCAAGGCTAGTCTTTATTTGAGAAATGGTGGCAGTCGAGTACGTGGGGCGTACACATGTGTACGCTCAACGTACTAATGTGCTTGCATAGACGCGAAGGCCACCTAGTACGCTGGGCGTAGCAGAGGGTACGCTGAGCGTACTAGGCTCAGAGTGAAATCCCTAATGCCTTGTATGTCTCTATTTAAGGAACATGATGGCCTCATTTCCAGCCGCCATTTCCAACCTACAACTCCCCTCAAACCCTAAATCTCGTTTTCATAGCTTGTGTGAGTGCTTATGGCTTATTGAATGTTCTTACTGAGTTCTTTTGTGAAGGAAGAGCCTTGAAGGAAGGATATCTAGTGTTCAAGCTCTTGGATCTGAGTTCTTCTGTTGTCGGTGCATCATCTAGAGGTATTCAAGCTCGGATATTATTCATTTTTTTGATTAGTTCATATTTTGGTTCCATTTCTAGGGTTTTATGTCCCAAGTTTGAATCTTTGTGAGTTTGATGAACTCCAAAGCATAAACCCTGTCCTTTTAGGTGTATTTGGACGTTTAGATTCATAAAAATGAGATCTTGGTCGTCAAAACCTCTCCATGCCTGAGATATGTGGACCTTTATGTTTAGAAGGTTAGAGTTTGTGAGTTTGAGACTTGTCCAACCATGCTAAGGCTTAAACTCATCAACTTTGTAAAGTATTAGGCTCTAGTTAGCCTAGATCTGAAAGCGTAGCAATTGTCTTAACGATTTAAGAACAAATGGATTGAAAAGAGGAAGTATGGGGAGTACGCCATGCGTACTCCTAGCTATGCGCAACGTAGCGCCTTGAGTCCCGATGCATGCATTTTTAGTTGTACGCCCAACATAGAGGGATGTACGCCCAACGTACGCGCTGATTTTATAGAACGGATCGGAGGGTCCAACGATACAGACCGGACCGGAGGGTCCAACGAGCTATGACCGGACCAGAGGGTCCAACGAGCTACGGGACTGGAGGGTCCCGCTGAGACACATCAACCGGAGGGTCATGCTATAGCCTCGAGTGGCGTATGTGTTGTATACGGTATTTTGGGGAACTCACTAAGCATTTATGCTTACAGTTGTAGTGTTATGTGTTTCAGGTACTAGCGAGGACCGTGGGAAGGCGCCGGCGTGACCCGTACACACTAGAGAAGGGATTTGATTTTGTGATCTTGGGATCAAAATGTTATGTTTCGATAACTATTGTTGAATACTTTTGAGAATATTTTTATATAAATTTGGTTGTTGAAAAATGAAAATTTTGTTTTGGAAATTACGTTGTTACACGTGCCTTAAACATGTGCACTTTCCTATCCATGTCGGTCTTCTTCTTGAAGATCCACTTGCACCCGACCGTCTTACGACCCGGTACGTTTTCAACCAAGTTCTAAACTTAATTGTCATACATGGACTGAATCTCGCTGTCGATTGCCTCCTTCCACTTTACAGACTCTGGGCCCACCACGGATTCGTTGTATTTAGTAGGCTCATCCAAATTTACCAGTGTACTATCACTGATAAACGTATCACCTTCCGTAGTAATATGAAAACCAAAAAACTGCGGTGTGATCCTAACTCGAAAGGAACGTCTTAGAGGTAAGGATTCGTCAATTGGTTCAACAATAATCTCTTCCTCAGGTTGAGCGCTAGTGTTAGAGGTTCCTTCACCGCTTGACTCTTGAAGCTCTTCAAGATAAATTTGCCTCCCACTATCCTCTTGGCATATGAGTTCTCTCTCGCGGAAAACCCCTCTCCTTGCTACGAAGACCACATTGTCACTAGGTCTGTAGAAAAGATATCCAAAAGATTTATGTGGGTAGCTGATGAAAATACACCGCTCAGTGCAAGGTTCAAGCTTGTCGTGAGTCTCTCGTCTTACTAAAGCCACACAATCCTAAACCTTGATATGTGCCAACGAGGGAACCTTCCCTGTCCACATCTCGTGAGGTGTTTTGACAACCTTCTTAGTTGGGACTAGATTAAGGATATGGGCGACAGTCTCTAGGGCATACCCCCAAAATGAGATAGGTAACGAAGCTCGACTCATCATGGAATGAACCATGTCCAACAAGGTTCGATTGCGCCTCTTAACTACCCCATTGAGTTGTAGTGTCATAGGTGGCATCAATTGTGAAACAATTCCACATTCCTTAAGATAGTCGTGGAAACTAAGATACTCACTACCTCTATCGGATCTGAGCATCTTTATCTTCCTACCCAATTGATTCTCCACTTCTTGCTTAAACTCTTTGAACTTTTCAAAGGTTTCCGACTTGTGCTTGATTAAGTAAATACACCCATATCTTCTATAACCATCGGTAAAAGTCACATAGATGTGGTTAGCATCCCTTGTAGTGGATTTGAAAGGCCCACACACATCTATGTGTATGAAATCCAATAATCCCTCGCCTCTTTCACAAGTACCAGTGAAAAGGTGATTTAGTCATCTTTCCAAGTAAACAAGACTTGCACGTTTCATCTGACTTTAGGTCAAATGACTCCAAGACTCCATCCTTCTGGAGTTGGGCTATGCGCTTCTTGTTGACATGTCTAAGATGACAATGCCACAAGCACGCCTTGTCTAAGCCATTAGAAGAATATATATGCAACACATTATTTCCTAAGTTATCTACCATCATCACAGTTTCATATACACCATTACAAGGCAATGCTTCAAAATAAAAAGTACCATTATAGAAAGCATAAATAGAACCAACTTCATTGTTAAATTAAAATCTAAAACCTTTTCTGTACAAACCATGAAAAGAAATAATGTTTCTCGTCATTTCTGACGAGTAGCAACAATCATATAACTATAATCCTAACCCACTACTAAGCACTAAAGAGTAAATCTCGATCTTGGTGATAGGCAATGATTTCATATTCCTCATTATCAGGTTCATCTTCTCATGCTCTATATCCCTACTTCTTCTTAGCCTATGCAATTCAGAGCAAATGTGAAAAGCACATCTTGTATCAAGGACCCGAAAACTAGCATGTGATGAGTTATTAGATTGAATGGTATAAATACCCATGAAGGAGGGCTTTATCTTCCCATCCTTGATGTCCTGCAAGTATTTCGGGCAGCTTCGTTTTCAATGCCCCTTCTCATAACAGTAGAAGCACGTTGCTTCTTTAGGATCGGATGAGGGAGTAGCAGAATCGGCTTTAACTTTGGATCCATTTGAAGAGGATCTATCATGGGACTTTTCCTTATGGCTCTTAAAGAGAGCTTTCCTCTTTTTTTCTTTACCATGTCCTATAGCGAGGACCAGGGCAACAGCAGTAGGGGTGGCCTCGACAACTTTGCCTTTAAGTCCACTCTCAGTAGTTCTCAACAAACCTTGAAGCTTGCTCAAGGTGACTTCCTCCTTGTTCATATAAATCATCTTGAACTGATCATAACAAGGAGGAAAAGAGTGTAGGACTATATCAATCGCCAACTCTTTGTTAAAGTTGACATTCAACTTGAGCAAACGATCCACATACCTTTGCATCCTTTGCAAGTGGGTCGTGATGGAATCTCCATCTTTCATCTTGGTTGTTATTAGCGAGGAGACAATCTCGTACCTTTCTTGACTCACGCTTTGATGGTACTTTTCCATCAAATCTTGGCACATGTCGTAAGGCTAGTAGTCCTCGTAGAACCGCTGCAACTCAGGAGTCATAGTGGCTACCATAATACACGACACCTTTGTCACATCTTTTTCATGAGCCTTATACTCAACTATTTGTTCAGCAATAGCTTTGGTTTCATCTATCTCTTTGAGTTCTTTGTCGAGGACGTATTCTTTTTCCTCGTATCGTAGGGCCATTCGAATGTTGCGAATCCAATCACTGAAATTGGATCCATCGAAAGTGACCCTCCCACAAATGTTCAAAAGAGAACAGAAGCTTGAGGAGTTAGAGTTCGAGCCAGAAGCATTGTTTGAGCCAGACATCTGAACAAGAAAAGGAACAAAGTTTTGATTAGATAAAGAATCATTAATATAACACGCAAATGAAATATTAAGGCTAGGACCCAACACAATAATTAACAATTCGGAAGAGGGATGCCATAATCCAGTTGCAAATTATTTGAAGGTAGGTAAATGACGATTTACCAATTCCACCGCAAAAAAGAAATGAAGAATTAGGTTTTAAATGAGTTGAAATTCCTAGATTCTTTTGAGATTCATTGAACTTTTTAATGGCATGTTTAGTCTCGATTATGCCCTTCAAGTTTGTGACTGGGATACCGAGGATCACAAACAAGGTGTGAATAACCATGCAAATTAGCTTGGCACTCTTGATGTCATTTACCACCTAATCAATGTGCCGGTTAACCACACACGTGCCATTGATCTATGGTAATTCTCGAGATACCCTTTACCACACTTGTTAGTCCATGTTAGTGTGTCGGTTAAACACACATGCTCCACTAACGACTTGAAAAGGAGCAAAGTGCAATTTCATGGACTAGCATCATTTTCACATTTTCCTAAAGTAAATAAGATTGGGATTTTATAAAACAATTAGTTACTTTATAATATTCATTATACTTATTAATGAGGAATTAATTTCCTATCCTACCCGTTCGGCTAATGACCCTCCACCAATTAAGGAGGCGGTGGGTGAGAGTGGATACCCATTTAACCGCCATTTTATAGGCAGTTTCCTTATACCCCCCTCTCTTATAGATCGGCTTCGTGAATGAGGCCTACTAACGGTAAGACTGACTCATCATATATATATATATATATATATATATATATATATATATATATATATATATATATATATATTATAATAGTATACGGGTTGTATTTTAAACTTTTAAAACACTAGCTAGATTTTCGTCTAGGGTTTCTTCTAAGGAATCAAGTGGCTGATTTCATGAGCCTTGGCGTTCCTTTTATAGTTAAGGCTACTAGGGTTTTCAACTGGAAATCCTAATTCCCTTGCTTAGGCCCTAAGTAATCAATACACCCCCATATGATAGGCCTTGGATGAAAACTCTATGGGCTTTCCATAGATTTTCGTCCACTCCTTATCAATAGGATCCATTAGCCCAAACTACAACTATCATTGATTTACATAATCAGTCCCCGTTCTTTTCATCAGTTTCTTTTTATCACTAAATTAATTCCAAATTAATTTCTGATCAATACTAATTAAATAATATGATTTCTCAATTAATATATTAATAAATCATTAAATAACCTCTTACTCCAAAACTCATTATGTCCGGTTGCTGTGGCGAAGGCAACATAAAAGGAACATGCTACTATCAAGTCAAGTACATACCAATTATAGTTATGTGCTTAGACACCTAATCCAACAACACAATATCTCGACATATATAAAATCATGATCAAGTACGCACATAATACAATCCTGCTACCAGCCAATCTCCATAGAATACGTAACCATAAGTAACCAGAGGTGAGATAGCCACCCGAACAGATGATCCTACTCTAAAGCCATAACCAAGCAAGGAATAGGCAAGAGAGCCTAGACCAAGAGTTCTTAGGCTATCCTACATGACCACAGACAGTCCCTATGGGCACTCCATAGATGATGACCAGCAAGCACAAGTAACATACATTTCTACTGGTTGTTACCACAAAGAAACATTCTCAATACCAGGAGATAGATCTAACAAATCACTACAAAATAACAACATACTCCATACCAAAACACAGATCTAGCAGATGACTACAGCATAGCAGCATACTCAATACCATAACACAGGTCTAGCAGATCACTAAATCATATCAGCATAATAAATATCAACAATCCAAGGAGTGCATGGTCGTATATACTCAGAGGTGAGATAGTCACATGGACAGATGATCCTACTCTGGAACCACAACCAAACAAGGAACAAGTAATTGAGCTTAGATCAAGAGTCCTCAGTCTATCATATCCTACATGATTATATACAGTCCCTAGGGTATCCCTCTACTAACAGATATCAAAAACTAGTGGGCCGACATTGATGCCTTCGACTCATGGGTACGGTGAGGTGAAACTCACCTCGATAAGCACGTAGGTAACCACTGTAGCAATGAATAACTCTACCGACATTAACTCACTTCCACACACTTATAGGAAGATACTTGAGTCAATACTTGATCATAGGTCATAGTCACTTGCAATAATGACCACCTCACATGAAATGACGATTAGGGTTTCACATAAAATGATGATTAGGGTTAAGTACGAACACTTAACCCATGAAGGAATTAATCACCTAAGGGTAGGACTGATTAAGGTTTGACTTAGTCATTCTCGGATGAAATAATAATCCAATCAACAACCCAAATACGCGCCCAATCATTGTCCAAATAAAGCTCCTTAATTCTAGGGGTTTTCACATAAAATGATAACTAGGGTTAGTGTTCCACACTTAACCCCTTAAGGACTTAATCCTTTAAGTACAATATTGCATTAAGTTAATTGTATAGAACTATTGAGTATTATTTTGATTTTAATTAATGTTTTCAATTCAGGTGCCAACCAACTCTAAAATTTGGGCTTCTTGATATTAGGGCTTTCTAAAACCTAATTAGGGTTTCCAAATCCTTAAGCTAGATGATTAACTAATTAATTAAATATATATGTTTAATAAATCAGGAAACACCCACTGCCACCTCGGGCAGTGGTGGTCGGCGGCGGTCCATGGTGGCAGGAGGCGATAACCACCATTTCAAATGGTGGGAGAAGGTGGCAGCCACCACCTCACAGTGGTGGTAACGGGATTTCTTTGATTTCTCTAGCCAAGAATATTCATACAACATCTCATCTAAAGAAAATGCAAACACACCATATAACACACACATCCACCCACAGACGGCCGCTGGTGGTGGCAGAAAAGTATTAAGGGCGGCAGCCACCATGGTTTGTTGCCATGGTGGCCCTTGCGTTTTCCAACCAACAACACACCCACATACCCACGCGATTAACTGAAACACGCACATACCCATCGGTATAGACTGAAATATGTACACACACGAAACACATACAACACAACCACCCTTGTGGTGGTAGGAGGTGGTCGAAAGGATGTTGTCAAAACATGACTGTCGTCGGAGCGGTGGTAGCGATGGTAGGATGAAGGAACAAAAGAGTGAAGGTGGTGGGAAGTGGTGTGCCTTTACCGGAGAGAGATAACAACGACAACAACTTCGGACTTCGTCTTTCGACCTCCCTAATAGGCGCGACATCAGTTGAATATTGTCTTCGTCGGCCGTGGAAGCTGTGGTGGTTCACGATGGCGGCTATGGAGGTGGCGGCGGTTGGAGAGAAAAGGGTGATAAAGGTGGCGGATGAAAACAATTTAGGGTTAGGGTTTCGGGAGCATGTGACGAGGGGAACGGAAGGGAAGTGACGAGCTTAAACCCCGTCTCCATCCTAAACTTCATTCCATTTGTACAAGATTGGTCACTGACTCCACCAATCCTTTTCAATTTAAATCCAATAGTTACCACACAACCCTTGCTACACGAATTTCATTACACTTTAAGTCCCGGAGTGGAAGGCGCCCCAGGTGGAGGAGAGCCTTTCTCCGCAAGCGCCCTGCTCTTAGGGGTGCTGACGGGAGCTGGATTCCATCGGGCTTAGCCTGCCAGGTACGTCAATACTTAGGGCATTCTCTAGCGCGACTAGGCGCGGATTTGCTGAGCGCGCTAGGGTACGTCATCAAGTCACCAAGTCCAGTTGTCATAGTGTTGCTAGACTAGCTATGACATTCAGGACTTAGCTGCTTGGTACACGCGTCAGGCTTCGATTCAACCGTCGCTTCGATTTTTATGGTGATGTAACCGCCCATTATGGCAGTCAGTTATATCATCACGTCAGATATTTTGAATATCCCGCCTTTCTCTATTCTTTATAAGGTCAAAGAGCGTATCCTGGTTACGCCACTTCTTTCTGTTTTCATTTCCTTCTTCTTCTAGGGGTTTTCCTTTTTCTTCTTTGTCCGTATGGTTGCTCAATCTGGTGCTATTCCATCTGAGGCCAATTTCAAGCTTCTTGGAGATGCTTACGGCATTTCGTTGGCGGACGGAGTTGAGGTTTTGTCGCCGGAATCGATGATCTTATCTCCTCCACCGGGCAAGGTGGGTATCAACCTAAAAACCCTTGACGCCGGTCTGCATCTTCCTCTTTCTAACTTTTAGGAAGAAATTTTGTAGAAGAATAGGTGCAACATCTAGATGCTCACTCCCAATGCTATTAACAAGGTAGTAGCATTCGAGATGATTTGTTAAGCCAACGAGCTGCTTCCTGATTACTTCATCTTCAAGTACTTCTTCAGGTTTTGTGCCACTGGCGACAAATATACCTTTTTTGTCTTGCGAGGGGGGCATACCTTAGTTCCTGAAAATAAAACCCCTAAGCACTGGTAAGATAAATGGTTGTGGGTTAATCGCGATCTGGTTAGCAATGGTCGGTATCGGGCGAACTTTGATGATGTCGCTCCTAAATTGTTTCCCCACAACCAGGCTGTCGCCGATCTCTTGAGAAATGCTCAAGATGAACCTGAATAATATTCTAAGGTACTGCTTGCTGGTGTGGGAATGAGTCCTTCCTGGAGGCATCGAGGAAAAATGTCCATCTTCTATACTATTGTTGATGGTAAGTAGTCCTACTATTTTTCCTTCTCCCCCCGGTCTTTTTTGATAGAGAGAGAGAGAGAGAGAGAGGACGGTGGACTTTTCTACTTGGTTATTTGTATTTCTGACTTGCCATTGCTTTGACCGGTGTTGAATCCCCGTTGTCGATGGACGAGGTTTTGCGGAAGTGATACCAGGGGAAGTTGGAGCACTTGGAGACTAGTATGGTTTAGACACTTCCCCCGCCTCGCTGAGCTGATTAGCTTGCTTTGACTGCTACTCCAATGCCACCGGTGGTAGGGGATCTTCGGCATCCGTTGGAGAGCCACCTTTATCCACCCGACCTATCTCGACAGTTGCTCCTCTTTCCGCTGCCTGCTATGTCCATACAGAGGTGGTTGAGGACTGCAAGTATGGCATCATTTTTGACGCTCGGCAGGCTATTGCTAAATGAAAAGCCATCTTGGCTATGGGAGAGACCTCCAACGGTGCTTTTAACATCGGGAGGCAGTTTCAATCAAGACGCAACCTTACTCGTCTATTGAACTTGATATCTTCTATGCCAGAGGCAGTTGTTGTGATCCTCGATGACGATGCACAACAGTCCGAGGGGGATCGAGGGGCGATCAAGCAACCCATAGTTCCTGTTCATTCTGCTCCCCAATCTTCTTCTGATCTTTCTCCCCCTGGAGGTTCCAGGGGTGTTGAGTTGCACCAGACATCACCTCGCGATGGGGTTCGTGGGGGCGATTCTGGTTCCAATGTGTTTGTTCCTACTTGGAGTTTGCAAAATGAGTCTCGCTTGTCTGTCCATACCAACACTGTAGAATTCGCTAACCATGAATTCTCGCCCATTGTTGTTGCTAACACGGAGGCTGTGGGTAGCCCCACCTTGTCCCATAATATGTCTTACACTGCTGCCCCGACCATGTTCTATCTTGTTGCTAGTGCCCGCCGAATTCAACTACCCAATGAGATGGAAGCTTCCCACTCAGGTTGTGGTGTCCAGGAAGCCAGCCAGAAGTGTCAGAATACTGAGCTTGAAAATGATGTTCATGGTTTTGAGCAGAAGTGTGCTCTACTTGCTTCAGAGAAGGCTGTTGTGGAAGAGGTTTAATCCGTCCTGGAAGCGAAGGTAGATTCCCTGACCCAGGCCAATGAAGGGCTCTTAATTCAAAGCAAGATCTTGGAGCGTGATGTCTGTGATCGCGATAACCTGATTGCGAGTGCTCGGGTTGAGGTGGAGGCCATGCAGCGTGATCGGGATTGGTTTTTGCGTGTGGGGGTCGTGCGTATTATGGACAAGCTGATTGAATATCCAGAGTTTACTGACGCTATGATTCGGATTAGGCATGCACGTTTGTTGCCTGAGAGGAGTCTGGTCGTAGCAGTTTGAAAGCTGAGGTGGATTCTGGTTCCTATGACCTTAATGACAACGACTCCCGGTCGAGCCATAATACAAGCTTTAATGATGCCCTTCTTGCATTCGCCACGATGGATCATGCATCTATTCTAGGCTTGGGGAATTTGGACATGGAGGGCGTGCGACAACTTTGCGTTTTGGAGGAAGTTGATGAGATCCTTGATGGCATGCTGATTGATGTAGTTGGTGGCGGAAACAGAAGGAATGGTGGCGGTGGTAATGGTGATGACGGTGATACTGGCCCAGTTAGTTCTTAGGATACTTTACGTACCGTGTGCTGCCCCTTAGGGGTGTGAAAAAAAACTTGAAGCTTTTGTAACTCGTTGTAATGTGTCTTGACAGTTCTTGATCGTGGTGGCCTTCCAGGCCTTGTCTGTAATAACTCTTTATCTTTTGCTATACGACTGACGCTTTTTGTGTTTACTATTTTCTTTTGGGCACTTGTTTTTTTTTCTTTTGATCCTTATTTTTTATTGTTGGGAGTGTTTAATTTTGTATATACACTAAGTATTTTGATTTGATCACAGTTCTGAGCCGTAGAAACGCATTAAGTTTGGCGGATGTTCTGAGCCTTGTAAATACACTAATTATTTAAATGTTATGGCTTGTTCTGAGCCTCTTGAATACACTAAGTATTTAAGTTGGCTGCTCTGAGCCTTGTAAATACATTAAGTATTTGAGTGTTATGGCTTGTTTTCAGCCTATTGAATACACTAAGTATTTAAGTTCTATGGCTATTCTGAGCGTTCTAAATACACTAAGTATTTGAGTGTTATGGCTTGTTCTGAGCCTTGTTAATACACTAAGTATTCGAATTTGAATATGCCGAGTGTTATAATAGGAAAACCATTCGAATACGCTGAGTATTTTAAGAAGGTGGATGCTTAGCCTTGCGGTACATCGACTACTTTGTAAAAAGGGAAAAATAGAGTTACATGCCTAAGCGCGTTAAGTCTTCGGCGTCAGGTACCCTTGGAGTGACCGGGTCGGGTCGGGTGTCAGAAATTGAATTTCGTTAGGTTTCTGGCATTCCAAGTTCTTGTAAATTTCCTGCCTTCCATCGTCTCTAGCGTGTACGCGCTGTCGTGGTTGGCTTCAATGACCTTGTATGGCCCTTCCAAAGCGGGGCTCATCTTTCCTAGTGGTTGGGCTCTACTTGCCTCATTTCTCCTCAAAACTCAATCCCCCACTCTAAAAGCTTACTCCTTGACCCTTTGGTTATAGTACCATTCAACAACATGTTTGTTGGTTGCCTGACGAATGTTTGATTGCTCACGTCTCTCTTCAATGAGATCTAAGTTTGCTCTTAGATCTTTTTTGTTGTTTGCTTCATAGAAATGGGTTGTTCGCAACGATCCTACTCTCAACTCTACTGTCAACATTGCCTCTGTGTCGTAGGTTAGGCTGAAAGGATTTTCTTTCATGCTTACTCTTGGTGTCGTCCTGTATGACTAGAGCACGCTTGGTAGCTCCTCGACCCATTTGCCCTTAGCTTTTCCTAGACACTTATTAATTCCATTTACTAGCGTTATGTTGGACACTTATGTTTGGCCATTCGCCTGGGGGTGTGCTACCAACGTGAATCGTTGCTTGATCCCCTTGTTGATACACCAATCTAGGAACGGATTCTCAGTGAACTGTAAACCGTATCACTAACGAGTATCTTTGGTATTCCAAACCTCGTCACAATATTCTTCCACATAAACTTTATCATCTGTCTCACTGATATACACGCCAACGACTCAACTTCTATCCACTTTGTGAAGTAATCCACTGCAACTACCAGGTATTTTACCTTGCCTTGGGCATCTGGAAACGGCCCAACAATGTTTATTCCCCATTAATAGAAGGGTCACGGGCTGTAAATACTTGTTAGAGGCATTGGGGGGTTCCCATAGACTGGAGAGTATGCCTGGCATTCTACACATTTTCCTTTCACTTCCAACGCATCCTGGTGTATGGTTGCCCAGTAGATGCCCATTCGAAGTATTTTCTTTGTTAGGGCCCTTGCCCCTTCGCGTGCGCCTGCTAGGTTGGAGTGCGTCTCTTGAAGAGCCTCCTTGCCTTTGGTTTCCTCTAGACATTTTAACCATGGTGACATGAATCCCTTCCGATACAATACTCTGTCCATTATTGCGTACAACAGTGCCATGATCCGTACATTTCTAGATTCTTCATGGCCGTCTGGCAGAATGCATTCCTGCAGGTATTTAATAAGCAGTGTCATCCATGTATGCCTGTCCGGCACTAGGGTGTGCGCCCGTCGTTCGTCTATACTTCTTTCTTTAAGAACTTCCACGAGGACCTTCTTGGATAAGTGATCAAAACATGTCGACGCTAATTTACCGAGGGCATCTGCTCTTTTGTTTTCTCCTCTTGGGATCTACTTGATGGTGAACTCTCTGAGAGATTCGACAAGCCTTTGCACAACCTTCACGTACTTCTCCATTCGTTTGTCCTTCGTTTCAAATTCTCCGTTGATCTGGTTAGTGGCCAATCTTGAATCTGTTGAGGCTACTATTGCTTATGCGCCCATTTGCTTTGCCTATTATAGGCCGGCTAGCAAGGCCTCATACTCCGCTTCGTTTTTGGAGGTGTGGAAGTCGAAGCAGAGGGCATAAGTGATTTCTTCCCCCTCCGGGCTTGTCAAGATCAGGTTTGCTCCTGATCCTTGTTTACTGGGATCTCCATCAGTATACAAAGTCCACTTCTGGTTATTCCTGGGTTCGTCTGTTCCCAACTATCCTTTTTACTGAGTTGTAGTCTTTTCCTCGCCTGGGATTTTGAGTAGAAAATCTGCTAGTGCTTGACCTTTAATGCGGGTACAGGGCGTTAACCGATGTCATGCTCGCCTCGTTCAATTGCCTACTTCGCTAATCGACCGGACGTCTCTGGCTTGAGCAGTATTTGTTTGATAGACGTCACGCTGCATAGATGAGTGCCAACACTATCTTTTCGAGGATTAGATAGTTGATTTCGGGAACCTATAATGCTCGGCTGACAAAGTAAACTGGCGCTTGCCTGCCTTCGCTTTCCACGACTAGGATCGAAGAGATGGCTTCATCCGAGGCTGAGAGATATACTTGCAGTGTTTCGCCTGGAACGGGACTAGCCAACATGGGTAACTTGTGCAGGGCCTCTTTGATTTGCTGAAGCACTGCTTTTGCTGTCGTTGTCCACTGGAAGCTGCTCTTTTCAATACACCCTTTAAGGGTGTCGAATGATGGGTTTTATACAAACAATCATATGTGTGCATGCAACCCTAGATTGGATCTATGTTTTCTCTATTAGACATTCAAGAATTAAACATAAAATAGAAAACCCTAATATGCATCTAATATTTCGAAATCCACATAAGAAAGATTAGAACACATACATTCGGCTCTTCTAGGGTTTCAAGAGGGTGCACGAATTCAAGAGGCAAAGGGATTTATTTATTTTTGAGGCTAGCTAGGGTTTTAAGGTGGAAACCCTAATTCCTTAGCTTAGGGCCTAAGCAAGTTCATGGACCCCTTCTGTAGGGCTTGGAAGAAAATCTCTAGAACCTTCTAGGGATTTTCGGCCCTCCCTAATAAGGGTGATCCTATAACCTAAAACCACAAGTATCAAATAATTTCAAAACAACCCCTGCACTTATAATCAGTTCCTTTAATCCCAAAATTAATTCCGAATTAATTTCTGATTAAATACTAATTAATAATATGATTTCTAATTAATATATTGTTCTTATAATATATTAATAAATCATTTTTTATGCACCGATTTATTATTCTTAATAATAAACTCAACCTCTTTCTCCAATAGTCATCCTGTCTAGTTGCCAGTGTGAAGGCAACCTAAAAGGACCATGCTACCAACAAATCAAGTACATACCAATTGTAGTTATTGGATTAGACACCTAATCCAACAGTCTCCCAATTGGATAAGTCTAATAACTATAATTGCAAGTATGAATTCAAAATTTGACTAGCAATCGTAGCTCTCAAAAGCCACTGTCAAACTCTGACCTAATTAGTGACACGTCCTTAGATAAGTGATCAAATATCCAACCGTTCTACAAGATATCGTATGCACATGAGACATGGATTATAATCAATCTCTCTGTCCAAGATTTATTTCTTGATTTCAGATTCATGACGACTAATTCAGACTATAATTGAACACATCAACTTAGTCCAGGCTTGGCCAAGCGCTTTAGATCTCACAACTAAATCATCGAGGGGCCCATAAATATTGCTTTTATCCCATTTAAGGTAAAAGGAAAGCATAAATTTCAACTCATATGCTTGCACTATTTACTCCTCAAGTCACACATGACAATAAGTTTTATAACATCAACTTACTAATGCGTTTACATATTATCAATGCACAACTGACTCGTAAACAACAACTCATATGTCTCCATTTCAAGAATATTAGATATTATCGTCTTAGAATTACTCGTGATAAAAATCCATGAAGTAATTCTCTGAGCGTGGGTTTAATCCAATACTCAAATCCTATTTCAGGAGTACTCATGAATGTTGCAGCAAACATTTGCAATGTCTAAACATTTAGACAATCTACAAGCCAATTCATGACAGTCTTACTTCATTACTTACTTCCAATGTATGATTGGCTGTGGATAGTTTGAATAATCCAATTATCCGGGAAGTAAAACATATGAAATGAAACACAAAAATAACCTAATTAACTATGGTCTCAAAACATTTGAATAAAAGCACTTTTATTTAATCACCATATTAATTAGACTTTACTCATTGTATAATGTTTCGAGTAATCAACTTAATACTTGAATTAAAAACATTAGTCATGTCATGCACAAAACACGCACACTATGTTTATCTATGGTCATTTAGATCAATCGAACACGTTTCAATGATGCTTATTTCACATTTCCAAATCCTTATTTCAAGTGTAAGAATACCAAATTCTTGCCACTACTAGAATCTGTTAGAGTCTAACATTTCATGCAATGATCCTTTTGTAATGTCAAGGTACCAAAGTCATAGAGACTTTGCCAATGATATTACAAAGCATTCCATTAGATATTGGTTACAAAACAATTCCATGGAAATTAAGTCTAACCTTCAAAGCACATTCCTTGAACATCCTTCTTGCATAAAGGTTTCTAGGTAACACATAGATCTCAATATCCAACTCCCATAATGAAAAACATTTCCACATTTCCATATTTCCATATGATATCCTTTCTTAACAAAACTCCATCTATCTAGAATTATGTCAATATGGTCAATCCATTACTATACTTCCAATTGTCCATAAGCAAGCAATCTTTAGCGAATCTCATATTTTCCTTTAACAGATGTTTAATAACCTTAGTCATATCAGGTTCTAGTCCTTTTCCCACTTAATGCAATCGATCCTATACCCGAAGCATATTGGATTCGATTCATGATGTCTTACATGATACATGATCAGTCTCTTGCTATAATATTTCCATATATCGAATTTCCTATATTGAAACATTTCAACATGATATTCATATATGTTAATGACTAAGTTCCATTCAAATTTCAATCTAAACTTTTAGATTTGAAATGAAGTATTAATGCCCTCTCCCTTATGCCTTACTATAGAAAACAACTTCCAAACTTTGCAACTTGCAAATTTGTACCCTTTCTTTCCTACAACCAACATTGCCTACTTGCAAAACTTAGTATAACAATTATGCTCCCAATAGCATAACAATTAAGCTCCTACTAGCCTTGACATATACCCAGAAATCAGTTGTACTTCTAGAAATCAATAATGATTGACTTTCTTACCAAAGTTCAGATTTCTGATACGTAATGGTTCGATAAGTCCTTATCTAGACTTCTCAAGCTCACACACCTTTCATTAGATAGCTCATGTCTGTATCTAAACCCTTTCTGAACTTATAGCAATAAGTACCGAATGTTCAAACTATTTTCCATTTCTCATAATTTGAACTATGAAAAGGGATGCCGTACTCAAACTCGCATTTGAGAACGCCATTATCACAACTACTAACACTAATGATATTAATCAATCCTTTAAAATATAATAGTGAAAGCGTTTCCTCACAATCATTTTCATGAAGTAGAGAGAAACCGTTTACCACTTATATTTTATGGTGTATGTGTTCCTATCTATGTGAATTTGTCATTTCCAACCACTATCATAAGACAAGGTTTATGACAAATTCAAACTCATATGGACTGAACTTGCCTATCTTAATTTCTTGCCATCCGGTAGCACAACGACCTACTAGTGCTTCCAAGTTATTGAGTAGCTCACCCATACAGATCAATGTACTTTCACTGATCAAGGTGCTTTGCCTTATGGAGTTAAATGAAAACTCATAGAACTCACATACATAATCAACTTAACTGGAATGGGAACAAAAACAAGAATATGTCAACACAATAGGTTATAAACCTCAGGTCATGTTCTAGTATTAACTAAAAGGTTTATTCTTGATTAGTTCCCGAAACTATTCAAGACGACAAAGACTCCCACTGACCACTTGACATATAAGATTATTTGTCCAGGAACATTCCTCGACAAACAAATATTTAAGAGTTAGTGTGGGTTCTTAAGAAAACACTTCATCTAATTGGTCTTAGTTGGTCTTTGTTTTAGCCAAAACATCACAACTACCAATTTCAAATGTGCAAGAGTAAGAAAACATTTCTACTCCATATTTCTTGAGTTGTTATAAACCTACTTAGAACATGTTACTCAAGGTACAACTTGGAGTAACTAGAGTATAACTCTAAAACTTGATTTTGGAATGAAGTATGACTCATCCTTTTTGATTTAACCATTTCAACAATTCCTGATTCCTCTTCTTAGTCATACAAATGCACTAAGATGTTCTTAAAGGATCGACTGTAACATGGTTCCGTAATCATTAGGATGATCATAAGACAAAATACTAAAGTACTTTCCTTTCCTTTTAGATTGGAGAAAGTTTTTCTGCCCAATTGATTCTTGTCATCCTTTATGCTATACTTTGAAACTTTTCAAGGCATCAAAATTATACTTAATCTTATAAGCATAACCATATTTACTGAACCAACAGTAAATCATGACAAATAGTCTTTATCGTACTTTGTGATGGATCTGACCAGTGCACATCAATGTGTACTATATCCTTTAGTCTTTCACTTGACTCGTGTATACATGTGAACAAGGAATCAGTCTCAATTTACCAAAGACCAAGATTCTCATACATCACACAATTCAAATCGTATGATTCCAAGTTTATGTCCAATTGAACCTTGGGTGATGAGAATCCTCCCTTATTTGGTAAATTGTGACACTACCACAAGGTATATAACTAAGAATCAAATCCATTTTAGCATCGCTAATAATAGAAATATAAACACTAATTTTCATAAATGCCATTGCAAGCAATAATAAAGTAAATAAGATAAACCACAAATTTTGCTTTATTGATAAAGTGCAGAAACATTTGTCCTTACAATGCAAATACACATAAAAACTATGTTTCTAAATATTCCTAAGCAAACTATCACAACTCCTAAGTAGCAGCTCCAAATCATGATCACCATGTGACTAAAATCCATTTCCTCAGATAAGAATTAGCATTTACTCTTCCTTAAGCTTCCTTCTTTCTCTTAGATTCTAAAAAACATCAAAATGCAACTTTCAAATCATGTATTAAGAATATACGAACATGAACTTAATAAAGTTAGATAGTGGATGTACTTGAAGTAGAGTCATACAATTTGGCTTTACCATCTCTAAGATCTCTTAGGTACTCAGGGCAGCTTCGCCTCGAATTCCCCTTCAATTGGCAATAGAGACAGATGGACTCTTTAGGAGTGACACGTGAAACTATCTCAGAATTGGCTTTTTTATTACGGTCAGACTTTATGACCTTGCCAAATTACTCTCCCTTATGAGAAGAAATCATTTCTGGACTATCATCGCATTCATTGCCTACGCCCATGGAAGTTTGGGAGGTAGATCTTCCAAACAAATTTGCTTGACAAGTGCGCCAAAGCATTGTTGCTTTAGCAGCAATTAGCAAATATGTCATATCAATAAGGGTCACATCATGGTCTGTCATATAGTAGTCCTTAACGAACTCACTATATGAATCAGGAAGCGATTGAAGAACCAAGTCAACACTTAGCTTCCTTGGGAAAACGACACCCAACATTCCCATTCTATCAAAGTGCGACTTCATCTTTAGGATGTGTGCACACACAGAACTTCCATCTCGGTGCTACATGCCAATAGGGCTTGAGTGATCTTGAACTTTTCAAGTTGACGAAAATGTGGGTCAGGTAGAATCACTAGAGGAGGTGGAGGAAGTGAAGTATGATTTCCAATTCCACCAATGCACGAGGAAGGGAATGATCTTTCACCTTAATCGACACGTGGAAGATCAACGTCAAAAGGGAAGCTTTTTTCAAAGGATTGGGGAAGACCATAGTTGTTAGAACTAGATATCTACACAAGGGAAAATTCAAGTGAGTTTATTTGATCCTTAATATAACACCCAGATGAAATATTAAGGCTAGGACCTAACACAATAATTTACAATTTAGAAGAGGGATGTTGTAATCTAATTGTAAGTTATTATGAAGGTAGGTAAATGACGATTTACCAATTCAACCACGAAAAATGAAATTTAAATAAATTAGGTTTCATTAATTGAAATTGCCAGATCTTTGAGATACATTGAACTCTTCAATGGCATGTTTAATCTTGATTATTCCCTTCAAGTTTGTGACTGGGATACCGAGGATCACAAACAAGGTGTGAATAACCATGCAAATTAGCTTGGTACTCTCGATGTCATTTACCACCTAATCAATGTGTCGGTTAACCACACACGCTCCATTGATCAATGATAATTTACGAGCTACCCATTTCCACTCTTTGTTAGTCTATATTAGTGTGCCAATTAACCACACACGCTCCACTAACGACCTGACAAAGTGTAATGTGCAATTTCATGGATTAGCATCAAATTCACATTTTCCTAAAGTAACTAAGATTGGGAATTTATAAAACACTTAGTTACTTTATATTTATCATTATACTTATTAATGAGAGGATTAATGTGCTATCCTACCCGTTCGGCTAACGACCCTCAACTAGTCAAGAGTGTAGTGGGTAATAGTGGATACCCAATGGCGGTCATTTTATAGGCCAATTCCTTAAACACCCCTTATAGACCAACTTCGTGAATGAGGCCTACTAACGGTAAGACTGACTTTTCATATACATATATAATATTAAACTTTTAATTATATATATAGTATAAGGGTGTATTTTAAACATCTCAAAATACTAGGGTTTTTAATCTAATTTAAAATTTTCAAAATTAATACCTTTTAATATAAAATTTTAAATATTAAAAAACTTGATTTAATAATTATCTAAAATTAAACATTTAATTTAAATTATTAAATCTCATAAGGATTATCCATTAAATTAAATAAATAATTTAACATAATCCCTTTATCCTCTAGATTTCGAAAGTTTATGAAGGGATATTTCAAAACCATCAATTGTCTATTTAAACAATTAAAAGATAATACCCACCCAAAACCATAGATTTTCGAAATCTAATCTCGGGGAAGGCATTTTCGAAAATTCTAGGGTTAGCAAACCCTAAAAATCAAAATCATGAGGGTCAAAGGAAAGGGTTCAAAAACCCTAGTCAAATTTCGAACCAAGGGTTTTGAAACCCAAATTTTGAAAAATCCAATCCCTAGGGTTTAATTTCCATAAACCCTAATCGTGTAAAGTTCAATCTATTGCATCAAATCTAATTGAAAACAAAACCAAAACTCTGATACCACTTATGGGTTTTATACAAACAATCCTATGTTTGCATGCAACCCTAGATTGGATCTATGTTTTCTCTATTAGACATACAAGCATTAAACACAAAATAGAAAATCCTAACATGCATCTAATATTTTGAAATCTACATAAGAAATATTAGAACACATACCTTTTTTGCTATATAGTAATAACAACCAGTTCTTGAAGATCCTTGCTTTTGAGAACAAGTACCATAAGCGTAGTACCTCTAATGGCTCACAAACACACTAGGGCGAGATGATGAATATGAGAGAGAGGAGAAAGGATTAACTTGCTCAGAAATTCAGCTCTTCTAGGGTTTTAATAGGGTGCACTAATTCATGAGGCAAAGGGCTCTATTTATAATTGAGGGTAGCTAGGGTTTTAAGGTGGAAACCCTAATTCCTTAGCTTAGGGCATAAGCAAGTCCATGGACCCCTTCCTTAGGGCTTGGACGAAAATCTCTAGAGCCTTTTAGCGATTTTCAGCCCTCTCTAATAAGGTTGATCCAATGGCCCAAACCACAACTATCAAATAATTGCAAAATTGCCCCTGCACTTATAATTAGTTCCTTTAATCCCAAAATTAATTCCGAATTAATTTATAATTAAATACTAATTAATAATATGATTTCTAATTAATATATTATTCTTATAATATATTAATAAATCATTTTTATGCAACAATTTAGTATTCTTGATAATAAACTCATCCTCTCTCTCTAATAGTCATCCTGTCTAATTGCTAGTGTGAAGGCAACCCAAAAGGACCATGCTACCATCAAATCAAGTACATACCAATTATAGTTATGGGCTTAGACACCTAATCCAACATGGAAGAGCGGAAAATCCTTTTCTGCTGACTTAGAAATGAAATGGTTCAACGCCGTTAGCTTACCATTCAGTCCTTGGGCGTCTCGCAGGGTGTTTGGGGATGGCACTTCCATGAATGCATCAACTTTGGTTGGGCTTGGTTGTATCCCTTTTTTAGTAATATAGTATCCCAGGAATTGACCTACCTCAACACTGAAAGTGCACTTGCCTGGATTCAGCTTTATCCTGACCTTTTCTAGTGTTTTGAATGTTTCTTCTACACCGTCCAGTAATTTCTTCTCATCGGGGGTCTTAATGACCTTGTCGTCAATGTAAACTTCGATGTTTCTTCTGATTTGCTTGGCGAAAATGGATTCGACTAGTCGTTGATAGTTTTCCCCTGTGTTTTTTAGACCGAACGACATTTTGGTATAACAGAAAGTGCCATGGTTTGTGTAGAAAGCTGTTTTCTCCTCGTCGTTCTTGTTTACCAAGAGCTGATGGTATCCTTTGTACACGTCTAGGAAGCACTTTAGTTTCAAGCTTTGCAAGGACTCGACTTTTTGGTCAATTTATGGTAGTGGGTTACAGTCTTTGGGGCATGCCTTGATTAGATCAGAGTAATCGATGCACATGCGTCATGAGCCATCATGCTTTCTTACCGTGACAGGGTTGGCAATCCAGGTTGGGAAAATCGCTTCTCTTAGTATTCCTGCCTTGGTTAGTTTGAAAACTTCGGTGTTGATTGCCTTGTTCATATCTCCACCTTGAACTTTTTCTTTTGCTTGGTTTCCATGGTTCCTAGTTTAATCATAAGCTTGTGCTCTATAACCTTTCAATCTACCCCGACCATGTCTGTGGGAGTCCAAGCAAAGACTTTCCTGTATTTTCTCGAGAGGCTGACTAGCACCTATCTCGTGGCTGGTGGGAGGTTGTTGTCGACGCTGACCGGTTGGTCCGAGTATTCTTTATTGATAATTTCTTTGTCACTTGCCGGATCGATGCGCGACTTCTCGTTTTCTTGCACTATTTCTTTTGGCTGCATGATCTCGTAACACCGTAACTCCCTTGGTGGCATTGCAAGGACTATTCCCGGCCCCTCTGTGGTGCTGAATTTTATAATCACATGCATCGTTGACGGGACTAACCCAAATTTGAGCAGGGTTGTCCGCTCGAGGATAACATTGTGTTCTGTCGGATGTCTTATCACAACGAAGTCTATTAGGGTTGTCTTCCTTTTTTCTCTGTTGTGGCTGGTCAATGTGAAAGGTAGATGAATTTTGCCTATGGGTCATAGGTTGTACCCTATGAAGCCTGTTAGTCGTTGTAGGCTTGAGGTTCTCCTTCCATCTGTCAGGGAGAAGGAGAAGCAGTGCTCGTAAATAATGTCCGCCGAGCAACCCATACCAATGTATACTCGGTGGATCGTCACATCCTTGATAGACCCTTGGATTATAAGTGGGTCGTCACCCCGTCATCCCTTTGGATAGGGGTCCTTTGCTGAAAACTTCAACCCTTTCATGGATCTGGTGAGATCATCAATGTCATCATGTTCCTCCTACCTTCCCCACTTGAAACGTATTATCAGGATTTTGCGAGGTTGGTCGTGCTTACTGGCTGCATCTTTGGTGTTCTCTACGTCAAACTTGGCGTGAAGGCTTCGTGTCACCTCGATGACGTTCCCCTTCAGTTGTTTTTCTTCCATCTTCCTTTTTAACACTAAGCAGTTGATGGTGTTGTGAATTTTTCTTTTGTGGTACTCACAGAATCGTCCTTTCCCTCCTTTTACTGGCTGTTTGTTAGAGACTTCATAGACATCCGGCCGCCTGCCCCACCTTTCATCCCTTTGGAATGGCCTGAAGCATCCATGCGAGTGTTTGCCTTGCCCAAAGTGCCAGCCCCCGCCTTGGGGTTCTGGGTGGGGTGGCGGTGGGCTATGGCATTTTGTGGCCGAGGCGGTCATGGCGTTTAGGTATGCTTGTTTTGTTACTTCACCTTCTTCCTTCCTCAAGTAGCGTGCTACTTTCTCTTTTAGCTCTGCCCGTGTCTGTGGCTTCTTTCCCATGAGCTTTTGAGATATGGGTCCTGGCAAGACTCCCCATGTGAAGGCGCCTGCTATTAAGCCTTCGTCGTGGCTTGGGATGTCTAGCATGACGTTAGTAAACCTAGTGAAGTATTCTCTGACTTTCTCTTCTTCCTTCTATTTGTAGCCAATAATTGATTGTGAATCTCCCTTGTATTTACACAACTACATGAAATTTGTCAGGAATAAGTATTTTAACTGCCCGAAGTTGTATATGCTCCCTGGTCGCAACGTCTTGAACCACGTTCGTGCGTTTCCATCCAAGGTGGTTGGGAAGTACGTACACTAGAATCACTCATCCAGTTTGAGCGATGTCATCATCCACTCGTACATGCCAATGTGGTTATCAGGATATGTGGTGCCATTGTAGGTCTTTAAATGTGGCATTTTTGCTGTGTTTGGGATTTCGTAATCTAAAATCTCCTTGGTGAACGAAGATATCACGATACGCGATAGACAGTCTTGGTTTGGGATGGGAAGAGCACCCTGTGGGTTGTACTGTTGGGCAGTAGCATGGGGTTGCATAAGCATGTTGTTATATGATGGGCAATGGTCGAGGTTTGGCCTGTAGAATGCTTGGCATGTAAATGGTAAGGTTAACGTTTGGGTGGATAATATGGATGAGTTTTATGCATGGGGATTATTGGGCACAATTTGCTGGTAATGTGGGATTATGGAGGGGAGAGGAATGCTTGTTGCAAATGGGAGTGTTCGGAAGGCCACTGTTTGATTTCTCACCGTCCGGTCCCATAGTGGCATTTTAAAAGTCACAGGTGTTTCTTCCACCATCTGGGTTATCGTTGGTGTTTGGAGGAACATCGATTGTACCCCTACCGTCTAGTTTGTCGATGGTATCTGGAAAACCACCGGTTGTGCGCCTGCCATCTGGTTTAGCGGTGATCTATCTGGAAAAACACTGGTTGTGTGCCTGCCATCTGGTTTGGCAGTATCTGTGGAAGAGACTCGGTATGGCTCTAGCGTCTTCCACTGTCGGCGGCGTCATACTACTTAGTATCACTGATAGTTGGGATGCTTGTATCAGAGTGCTTTGTGTTGACACAGCGGCGGAAAAAGGTTGTTCTCTGTCGACCGGTTGTTCTTGTCCGATTGTTAGTGCAACAGTTACCGTTGAACCACCTTCTTTTGATGCTTCGCCGACGATTACTGTGTGAATGAGAGTAGTGGTTTGCTCTAGCGACATCATAAGCCTAATGGGGCTGGTTGGCGTTCCACCGGTCCCTCTTGTATTACCAGACGCCATTTTTCACTAATGAATAATGTGCTTTTGGTTTGTTTTTCATCACACTTTGGATGGAGCCAAATGATGTGACATGTTTCCTCCTCAGTAACGTTCTTCGCTCTTGGTAGTTCCGGCGAACCTGCGATGTCACAACAAGAAAGGGCCGTCATCCGTTCTCCAGGAGGGGCTCCCAGGTAAACGCTCTGATTGTCAAGTCAATGGATAGGATTGGGGTTGTATTGTGGGTAAAACTGAGAGAGAATCACTTACTTCCCAAGGCACCTAGGATAGCCTTTTATACTAGACCCTTCTGTTAGTCATATAGGACAAGTTCGTTAGACCCGACAGGATCGGGGACGCTGATTGGTGCATCGTGCTCCTTAATCTGTCAGATCCAACGGTTGGTTCAGGCGGCAATGCTTTGAGCATCTGCTTTGTCGCCTAATCGTTATACTTTTCCTAAAGGGGAAGGTGCCCCGGGAGGGGCAAATCCTTTCTCCGCGAGCGCTGTGCTCTTAGGGGCGCTGACACGTGCTCGATTCTGTCGGGCTTAGCCTACCGGGTGCGTCATGCCTTAGGGCATTCTCTGGCGCGATCGGGTGCAGATCCTCCGTGCGCGCTAGGGCACGTCATCATATAGTATCTTGGCATTCCAACTCGGTGGTTGAGGGCCTGTGGTATTCCAACCTAATGGTTGATTGGACCCATAGTATGCTGGCATTGTATGTGCGTTATTTGTTTGTGTGTTGGTACTTTAGGGGAACTCACTAAGCTTTAGGCTTACAGTTTTGGATTATGTTTCAGGTACCTCAGATGATCGCGGGAATGTGAAGGCGTGATTGTGCACCTCTTCGTGTTTTGATTTGTGATTTTGGGAAAACTCTGATATTAAACATGTTTTGACAACTAAATTATAAACAATGATGATTGTGGATTGGTTTTTAAAAAGTTTAAATTGTTCATGAACTTTGTGGATGTTACACTTAATGTATTAAAATGTTGAGTTAAGCATTTAATGGACATACAAAGTCATAAAGTTGGAACCATTATGAATCTTGAGGACGATTTAGCCTTGGATCTGAAAATGGGCATAAGAGCTTAAGGCATTAAGCTCTTAATGGAGTTTGGGAAGTCTGGGCGTACGCCCTTCATAATCTGAGTACGCAACGCGTACGTGGTCAACGTCCCCGATAATGGTTAATGCTCGAATACGCCCTGCGTACATTTCGAGTACACCCCGTGTACGCATTTTGTGTCGACTCGGTTGGGTTGACCCGGATGGGTTGACTCAGTTGACTTTATGGATTTTGACCAATTTCACTTTGACTTTGACCAAGGGGTATTTCAGGTATTTTGGTTGGTATTTGAGAATTGGACTTTTGGTTGGTATTTGAGAATTGATATTTTGGTTGGTATTTGAGAATTGGTCTTTTGGATGGATAGGTGTCGGTTAGAGTAGAGATTCAGAGTCAGGACCTCATCAGCTATTGATTAGATCGAGATGTGAGTTTTCCTCACTGTACTTACGGGTCGAAGGCACAATGGCTGGCCCATTGGATTAGATATCCAGTTATGTGATAGTATGTTATCGTGTTGTAATGATCTGTTAGATCGGTATCCTGGTATATAGGATGATGTTATGCTTAGTGATCTGTAGATCTGCCTGATTGTCTATTGATTGGTTATAAGTTTACCTGTTATATGTGCACATATGTTAGTTGGTGGTTGAGGATTTACTGCTATGTGCATGAGCCAACAGACCGGGGGCATTCCAACCTGATGGTTGATTGGGCTCGAGGGTATTCCATCCCGAGGATGACTGGACCCGTTGTATATTAGCATTCTAACTCGGGGTATTCCATCCTGAGGATGATTGGACCCCTAGGTTGACTGGACCTGGGGTATTCTAACCCGATGGTTGACTGGACCCACTGTATATTGTCACTCCACCTAGGGTATTCCATCTTGAGGATGATTGGACACGGAGGGTGACTGGACCTGGGGTATTCCAACTCGATGGTTGATGAGACCCGACATCCTGTTGTATATGTTATCTATTTATGTGTTGGTAATTTGGGGGAACCCACTAAGCTTCATGCTTACAATTTTGGTTTATGGTTTTAGGTACTCCAAAGTTGCACAATAGGACAAAATCCTTTCGATTAAAGGACTCAACCCTACAACAGTTAGACTCAGACAAGAGTTGCATAATAGGAAAAAAATCCTTCACTCTATTTAATCTTCATAGTATGTAATTTAACATATTCATTTGATAGCTAACTCTCGTAATTAGAAGTACTATAAAGCACGAAGCAAGCAACATTCGAGCAGTGGAGTCGACTGGCACTAAGACACAATAAAAATTAGGTAGATCCTCACATGAAATTCCCAACCTCTATGACCAAGCATCTAGGATACACCCTCATCATGTCCTCACTCTATCAAGAGCGGCTAATCATTCTCATGCTGACCTGCTACGAACTGCACCTACTCATGAAACTTCCACTAACCCTACAATAGCCCGTGCATGATAATCATACATAATGTTGGATCCCATATACAATCGAATACTTGAATCTACCTTAAGCCCTTGATAAGACAAGAGCAGGAAACAAAGCTAAATTAAACATTCTCAGGCTATATAATCTTTGTAATGTACATCTATGATGCACACACTAAGCAACTACAATAATGATGTCAAATTCATCCAAGAAGTAATCCTAGGCTATTAGGCATCATATATTAGAAAATTATATCATGCAATTTCTAAAGATCCTTATCCTATCACTAGCATGCAGTTCTACCATAATCATCATAAACAAGTAACAGTGTGGTAACTTTCTGGCTCCGGATGACCGTACACATCTCATCCTTTCTTGGTTACTTTTGAAAATAATTTGGACCTATTTGAAAACTTTCACAGATCCTTAGTTTGAGTTTGGATTCATACGAATATTCATCCAATTCACTCAAACCAGGGGTCTTATACCAACTTGTAACATCCCAATAATCACAATAAATTTTAACTTGTCAAAACAACCCATTTCTTCCGTAAAGTGTTTATAAAACCAATGTTTCAAAAGTATTATTTAAAATTAGAGTATCCCGAGTTCTAATGTCATAAATACAGGAAGATGTACACGACCATGCCTTCGGTTCTACACGATCCTCTGGAGTACCTGAAATAATAAACTGAAACTGTAAGCACAAAGCCTAGTGAGTTCCTCCAAAGCACCACCACACAACATAACATATACAAACAAGCATGTTGGGTCCAATCATTCATCGGAATGGAATACCCTGGGTCCACAACAATCGGTCTGGATTACCCCTGGCCAATGTAGTCATCGGACTGGAATGCCAATATAGAACGGGTCTACTCAGTCATCGGATCGAGAATACCCTGGGTCCACAGCCATCAGTATGGATTACCCCTGACCTAATCAGTCATCGGACTGGAATTCCAATATACAACGGGTCCATTTAGTCATCGGACTGGAATACCCTCGGGACCTCAGTACGAGTTTGGCATACCAACCGGCCCTCAGCTCATATCTAGAATGCTTTTGAGCCCTCAGTATGAGTCTGGCATGCAAATCAGCCCTCGACTCATATATGGAATTATCGCAGGTTTGTTACCTATAGAACAAAAGCAGTACAACCTCAACCCAACACAATATGTCAACATATACATATAAGATAAACATACAATCAGTCAACAGGTAACAGGCAGATCTACAAATCACTACCACATAACAACATCCTATAAACTACGACACTGATCTAACAGATCACTACAACATAATAAGATAAGTTAAACCAAGATATCAAACCAATGGGCCGACCTTGGTGCCTTCAACCCAAATGTACAGTGAGGAAAACTCACCTCTCAGTCTGAAAACAATCTGAATGAATCTCTGCTCCGACAGCTAACTCTACCGGTCACCTATTCAACAGATAGGGACCACGGCTTAACTATAGCTCAAAATACCCAAAAAAATCCTTAAGTCAAACATGGTCAACCCTGGCCAAAGTCAAATTCAATAGTGAAAGTCAAAGTCAACAGTCAACATCTCCATCGGTTGACACTCATGTCATGACCAGTCCTTGGTCACGTCATGAGAACGCACTCGGCCAGATCCCAATTCAACTCACTTCAACTCAGTCAACACAGTTTCAGATGACCCACTCAGCAAACCTCACGATGTGAAACTTCCTTGGTCACGTCGTGAGCTCGGTCAGTCAAAACAATCACATAAAAACCACTCTCACGTCGTGATACTCCCAGTGTCACGTCGCGAGCCACTTCTAATGCTAAATCCTAATGTCTTAAGTCCTTAATCTAGTAATTCATCTATTCCAACTTTCCATAGGGCTTTCATACATCAAAAGCAACACAAAAATCTTGCTTTATGAACATGCATGTCTTGAACTTGATTAGGTCAAAATGGTGAAAATGAGATCCAAATCTCATTCATGGGACCAAACCTCAACAAAACCACAAATCTAGCACACCAAACCTCAAAGGGGACTCATGGATCCATAAAGTTGCCAAATTTATGGAATCCAACCACTCAAACCACCTCCAACATGAAGAAAAAGACATAAAAGTCTAAATCTAGAACAATAACACATAAAGGTTGGAACTTGAGAACTTACCGTGGTCCAAGGTACGATCTTTAAGGTGTGGAGGGAGCTTGCTTGATGGATCTAAGCACAAAGAACATCTTCTTCTTCTTCAGAGCACCAAAATCATCATAAATTGATGGAAGATGAGAGGGGAGGCTCAAAATGGTGAAAGGGTGGCTAAGGCTTCTCTCAAGATGATCTAGATATGATGGGGACTCATAAAATGCTATAAAAAATGGAACTAACCCTTATATATGTTGAAACCCCTAAAAATCGTGGGCTTGGGCTGCACAGTTCTCATGTCGCGAGCTCCTAATGCTCATGTCATGAGCACAATTTTTCTCCTAATCCTTTCCAACTTCGAACAATCATAACTTCTACGTTTCAACTCCGAATTTGGCGTTCTTTATATCCACAGAAAGGTGTTGAAGAGCTCTACACTTTTATATTGATACTTTTGGCTCACCACATGTCCAACTTAAAACCTTAACCCTCACAAGCGGCCTGACACATAACTTTCCCCAGTCCATCCTCAGTTCCAAATACACGATTCACAGGCGTTGATCCTCTTACCAACACTATCATCTTTCAATAAATCCGAAACCTTGGTATCCTACAGACGAATGGAGAATCTCGACTTTTGGACCTCCTCTATAAATATCCGTCGAGCCCCACCCATATATGGTACTCAAACATGTCCATGAAGAGTCAATAGCCCTGTTTCTCGGTATCGAAGGCTGAAACTTGACCAATCACCCGCTCCTTTTTCAGATTCACTTCCTTTATGGCCTCCGACTACTCTTATTTGATTGTTTCCAAGACTGGGGTCATCACAGTCATCCTCAAACACGCATCCTGAATCGCGGTACTGACCGTCCTCTGGCTCAAGGCATCGGCTACCACATTGGCCTTGCCTGGGTGATACATAATATCACAGTCATAATTGTTCATTACATCCAGCCACCTCCTCTGCCTCATGTTCAGGTTAGGTTGATCACTAAGATATCCCAGGCTCTTATGGCCCGTGTTGATGGTATACCAAACTCCATAAAGATAATGGCGCCAAATCTTGAGAGCGAAAACCACCACCCCCAATTCCAAATCATGGTTGGGATACTTCAACTCATGAGGCTTCAGCCGCCTTGAAGCATATGCAATCACATGCCCTCTCTGCATCAACACAATACCGAAACCTGAAATGGATGCATCACAATATACCATAAAATCCTCATCTCCCTCGGGGAGGGCAAGTACTGGTGCCTCACAAAGTCTATGGCGAAGTGTCCCGAATGATGCCTGCTGCTCAAACCCCCAACTGAACACAACATCCTTCCTCGTTAACTTAGTAAGAGGAACTATAATCTTGGGGAAATCTCAAAAAAATCTCCAATAATATCTCGCCAAACCGAAGCAGCTCTGAATCTCAAATGGAGACTTTGGCACTTCGCCTCGTATCACCATCTCTATCTTGACTGGGTCAACAAGGATACCATTTTGATTGACGAGGTGTCCCAGAAACTGAACCTCGTTCAACCAGAACTCACACTTGGAGAACTTCGCGTATATCCTTTCCATCCACAAAGCCCTAAGAATCTCGTGCAAATGTTCCTTATGCTGCTCCCAGGTCATCGAATAGCCCAAGATATAATAGAGAAAGACAGTAATTAACTTGTCCAACATGGGCCTACACACCCGGTTCATGAGACCCATGAATGTCGCCAGTGCGTTGGTGAGTCCAAAAGGCATCACGACGAACTCGTAATACCCATAACGAGTTCAGAAGGTTCTCTTATGAATATCCTCATCCCTCACTCTCATATGATGGTAGCCAGACCCCATATAAATCTTGGAAAACCAAGATCCCACCTGCAAATGATCGAATAGATCATCAATCCTAGGCAATGCATATGGTTCTTCACTGTTAGCTTGTTCAGCTCCCGGTAATCAACACACATCCAGTGTGAACCATCATTCTTCTTGACAAAAAGGTTCGGTGCTCCCCACGGAGAATTTCACGGTCGTATAAAAACTTTTCCTAACAGCTCCTGAAGCTGAGAGGATAACTCCTGCATCTTAGGACATGCAAGATAATACGGTGCCTTGGCAATCGGCGCCGCACCAGGGATCAGATCGATTTGAAACTCCACTTGCATTTTAGGAGGCACACCTGACAACTCATCCAAAAAAACATCAGGGAAATCGCGTACAACAGGACCATCAGAAATGGAAACTGGTCTCTTCTCATCAACCTGGGTATCCAATACATATGCCAGATATCCCATGCACCCATGTTGTAAACACTGCCTCGCCCTGGCGGCAGAAAAAAAAAGTTGACCCTGGTACCCTCATCGTAAATGTTATCACTCCCCAGTAGGATCTCGAACCGTCACCAACTGCCGCTCATAGTCAATCAGAGTTCCAAATCGGCTCAACCAATCCATACCCATGATAACACATACATCTCCCATCACAATAGGGATAAGATCTATCGGATACCCAACACCAAAAATCTACAGTATATAGCCCCGACAAACATTAGTGGCAAAGACCAAATGTTCATCATGTCTAGAGACTCTCAGTGGCCTACTCAGGGCCTCTCGTGTAATAGTAAAACCATGAAAAAGGATGATAACACAAAAGACCGACTCACACCCGAGTCAAACAACACTAGCACATGTACAAAGTTTACAAGGAAAGTACCTAACATAAGCAATATCATAAGCAACATAAATAAATCAGCAAAATAAATAAAGAATACATATCAGCCACAACGTCAGTTGCTGCTCTAGCCTCCTCCAATATCAACTGAAATGCTCTCCCTCGAGCTCTCAGAGCCTCAACCTTCCCCTACCGTCCATCAGTAATACGCAGGGTCACGGGGAAGTCTGAACCGTCCTGGATGTAAGTTGAGGACACCCGAACCCTCAAGCGACTTGTTTGGTTGCAACTGAAGAAAACTCGAAACCCATTGGGGCAATCCTTCGCCATATTCCCCTCATTGCCACACATGTAGTAAATAATACCAGACCGAGAAGGTCCCTCGTGACCTTTGTCGCACTTGCTGCAAGTGCGACCCTTCTGGCCTCCAGCTCTCGAGTCAACAGACTTGGGCCGCTTAGTCGCCGACTGCAACTGCACTGGTCTATTATCTCTCATCTGAATCTCCCTCCCCTCTGTCACCTGGGTCTCTAGCTTGATCTCTCTCCCCCTGGCATTGTTTTGCAGCTCAAACAATGTCCGATACAAATTGTTCGCCACAAACTCACGGATATCCCTCCTCAGAATACTCAAATACCAACTCACACGTGCCTGCTCTGTTGACACATGCTCAGGCGAAAACATGGCCCTCTCATGGAATATCCTAGTGATCTCAGTCACTGTCTCTGTCTTTTGCTTGAGAGACAGGAACTCCTAGGCCAACCTCTGTCTCTCTCTCTCTCAACCAATGGTACGAACTCATCTCTGAACATCTCAGTAAATCTCCCCGATGTCATTGTAGTACGCTTTGCAAGAGAATAGTCACTTGTCACAAATTTCCAGCAATCCTTCATTCCCAAGCGAAGCAGTTTTAGCGTAAAACGAACCCTCAAATTCTTTGGATGGGAGAAAGTGTAAAAATAACCCTCAACATTGGATATCCATCTCATCACAACAATCGGGTCCCGGGTCCCATCAAACTCTATTGGATTCATGTTGTTGAATTCTCGGTACCATAGCAAATAACCCTCCTGTGGTCTCGCAGCAACAACAGCTGTAGTGGCTGCGACAACAGTAACCTCATTGACAGCGACATAGAGCTCGTTGAAAGTCTCAATTAGCATGGTCTTAATAGACCAAAACATCTCCGGTATATCCCCTCTGATTGCCGCGGCCACCTCGGTGGCAACGATCCTACAAATATCTTCATCACTGGCACTCGCCCTCTCGAGGTCGCTAGAGCCTGAACCTCAAGTAACCACGATACTGAAACACACACAAAAATCATCAGCAACAGGATAAAGCGAATACACAAATACCTACACACTCCTATAAGTTCCTTAGTTCCCTAAGAGTTCTCCTTGAGCCGCGTACGGATCCGATGCTTTTAGTAGCACGGGCCCAATACTACCTTCCACACTAACCCGTATTTGTATCAAGTCGTCCTCTCAAGACCCTAAGTCACAAGAACTCTATTCCTTAAGAACATCTATACACCTACCCTTCCAGTTCCTCAGAATCACTACTAAACATCTAGTTACTCATTCTATACTACTCTCCAGCACCGCTCTGCCTAACAAGATCTTTGTTATCCTCGTCATTTGCTTCGCACATGCCAATCGTAACAATACAAGACTCCATACACAGTCGAATAAAAGATTCCACCTCAAGTCCACAACCAAACAAGGAACAAGAAGAAAGGATAAATCAGACATTCTAACGCTATAAAACCCTAACTATGTACAATTATACAACATACACTAAGCCAATTAGCAATGATATATTCAATCTTATAAAAGCAACCTCCTAGGATAAAGGCATCACAATTTAGGCAATCCTATCACACTTTTCCTGTAGGATCCTTAACCTATCACTAGTATGCATTTGTATCAGTTTATAAGACATAAACTCTACATTACTCATAGAATAATAGAGATGTTTTGGGAAACTATCGCTTGAGCTCTGGATAATTGTACACACTATGTCACCCGGGTTTCCTCCATTGGAATTCTTCATTCTTTTTGAAAAGTTTTTATAAAAATCCTCAGATCCTTAGTTTGAGTTTGGAATTCCCCTAGAGTTCATCCAAATCCCTCAAACCAGGGCTCTGATACCAAATTGTAACATCCAAATTTTCAAACCATAATTTTCATTTTTAAATCCATATAAAAACAGTTTTCATAAAAACTATCCTAAGAAAAGTCATAATGTCAAATACAATTCCACATGAAAATATCAGAGTGTCCCAAAAATATCTAGTAACATAATATCCCGACGAATGTGTACAATCAAGCCTTCTCTTTCCCGCGATCCTCAGAAGTACCTGAAACAAATTTAATCAACAACAATAAGCATAAAGCTTAGTGAGTTCCTAAAAATACAACATACAACACAACACATCAAGCAATTATGGGTTATCAGCAACCCTGGAGACTACCCGAAGTCTTGGTTGGCAAATAGCACGCCCTGTGGGTTATCAGCAACCCTAGAGACTACCCAAAGTCTCAACACATATAAACAACGCAAACACAGTAATAACACTTAGACCTAACTAGTCATTATATATATATATATATATATATATATATATATATATATATATATATATATATATACAACTATTCTACAACACAGGTAAGAATAAGTGAGGAGATTCACTTGGTACTGATGACTGATAGAACTCACACCCGAACTGCCGGAAGTAGACTCCACCTAATTAAATACACAAATTAACCTTAATTAATAATTAAGGTATTTCCCACACACACTATTAAGCCCAAGACAAGTCTAGTCCACACTCAGAGTAAAAGACCGATTTGCCCTTACAAAAACCCTCACAATCCATCTAAGACATAACTTGTCAAAGTCAACGAAAGTAAACCCTTGGTTAGTATGCTCGGCGTACTCAACTCTACATCGAGCGTAGTGTGCAAATCAGGAGAGTCGGGCCCACATCTGGCTACGCGGGGCGTAGCCAGGCGTACGCTCAACGTACGTAAGCAAGTCTCAAAACTTCCATAATAATGTCTTAATCATTAAAACTTTCATCCCAAACTTAGATCTAGCCCCAAAAGAACTTCGTAATCCATAAAGTCTCTGACTTTAAGGCTTTGCATGGCTAAATAGAGTTAACCTTAAAAACCCTAACTTCATAATCACCAAAAGCTCCAAAACACTTGCATGAGGGAAATAAGAAGGTCAAGATAGCATTTTTA
The DNA here is from genome assembly GCF_002870075.4 of Lactuca sativa. Taxonomy (NCBI): domain Eukaryota; kingdom Viridiplantae; phylum Streptophyta; class Magnoliopsida; order Asterales; family Asteraceae; genus Lactuca; species Lactuca sativa. The sequence continues at coordinate 64,204,909 of NC_056625.2, read as the reverse complement.
TGACTCACAACACTCTAAGACCTCTGAAAGGACATCTCAATAGCCTTGGAGTACGCCATAGTCACATGGGTGAAAGTCTTGGGACAAAAGAAGCATAAACCATGCAAAACCTGATCTAACAACATAAGTCCCACTGTAAGAACTTTATACATTTAGAAGATGGATAAGGAGGTATAGATTCTGGATCCAAAGGTTTGCAAGCACCACCACTTATTGAATGATCCTTCCTTCACAACCAAGAGCACATAAAGGTCACTTTCAAGCTTCAAATCACACTCTTAAGGTTAGGGTTTCGTTCTAGGGTTTAGAGGGAATGGAGATTGGGTGAGAGGATGTCCAAAGGAGGGATAAATTGATTAAATAGGGGTCACACCATAAAATTTAGGGTTTAAGAACTACATGAGTATGCCTGACATATTGACATGGACGCCCAACGTACTCCCTCCTCCACCTTGACTCCTTCGATGACTTACGCTTAACGTATATGGCTAGTACGACCAGCGTAAGCGGCCAAAATGCAAGTTACAACAAACTCAAGGGCTAAAAAGAAAATACCTGATAACGGGTGTTACATAAATCACCACCAACAGATCTGACATCCAGATCTGATTCTACCACCGCCGATGTGACTCCACCTCTACCATAACCGACGTCGCTTGTAACATCTTGTTTCAAGAAGTTTCTTATTTCATGATTTTGGACAATAAATGGATCAAGTAAAGGACTTGGGCTTCAAGGGAATAGGGTTTAGACCATATTGGATGCTGATAATATTGGTTATGTGATCCAAGCCCTTGGTTAGTGTTGGAGTCAAAGGGGCAAAATGGGAAAAGTGATGTTTCAGACTTCTTGCATGAAATACGGATTTTTGTTCAAGATGTTTTTAGTTTAAGATATTTAGATAATATTGTGGGGCTCCTCAACACCTGTTCGTAGATATTAAGATCGTCGAAATAGGATTTGAATCAAAGAAGTTATGACCATTTGAAGTTAGGGAGGTTTTGGGTTAAACATGTATGCTAGGTGTACGGGGGAAGTACGTTGGGCATACTATGGCATTCATGAGTATGTTGGGCATATCGATAGTACGCTTGACTTACGTTATCAGTGCCTAAACCTTATTTCCATGGTTTGAGCCTTATTTATGCTCCTTAACATCCCCAAACCCATTATATTCCCAAACTCCACCTCTCCAACACCCTCCCTTGAAAACCTTAACCTTAGTTTTAGCCTTTTGAGCAAAATAAGGTGTGCTTGAGTGCTTTGGAGTGTTCTTGGTGCATCTTGGAGAAGAAGGATCTCTTTGGAGAAGTGTTGGTTGCATTGGAGCTTGTAGATCCAGACTTTGTTCATCTTGATCTTTCTTCTAGAGGTATAAAGTTTCAATCTTGATGATGCATTTGATAGATCTAGCTAGTCTTTGGTGTTATGAGATTTTGGTCACTTTAGTGCATAAAGTTTAGATCTTAAAAGTTTGTGACCTTGTTATGGATAAAGTTGGAAACTTTATCCATCTAAACATCATATTGATTCAGATCTAAAGGCTTAAGACTTGGACCTAATGGATTAAGTTAAAAAAGATGCACTTTTGGTCCCTTTAAGACTTAAAGACTAAATCTTGATTAGTTGGACCATTATAATGGATAAAGTTTGAAACTTTATCCATTATGGAGTTATTAGGAACCATAAAAATGTAATCCTGGATCTTAGTACTTCCCCATGCATGTGCTAGGATGTCCTAATGGATTAAGAAGTTAGGGTTTGTTGGTATTAAGCACTTCTAGCCATGCAAAGTCATAAGGTTGGAAACTTTATGATTTATGGTGTCATTTTGGGGTAGATCTGGATTTGGACAAAAGGACTTGATGGATTAAGTCTTTAATAAGAAGTTGAGGTGACCAGGTGCGTACGTTGGGCATACCAAATGCTAGGTTGCACGTATGTGGTCAAACCCTCGACTTCTTGGTCAAGAGGAGTACGCCCCGCATACATCTGAGTACACCCAGTGTAATCAGCTGGGTTGACTCGGCTAGTTTGTTGACTTTGACCTTTTGACCAAGGTTGACCTAAGGGTAGTTTGGGTATTCTAGGTATGTTAGGATTATTAACTAAGCTTAAGGTCACCGGTTTCATTTAGGTGATCGGTAGAGTTGGTGTTGGAGTTGTACGCGGTGTTGTGTACTTTTATGCTACCCGTGGTTCGAAGGCACCAATACCGACCACTAGATTATGTATCCTGGTTATAGGATAGTACTATGCTAGTATATGGCTGAGTAGTAGATATGTATGATTATCTGTATTTGTTGGTTATGTGTTTATGTTTATTTGTTACACATGTCAACATATTATGGTTGGGTTGAGACGGTCTTCCTTTGTGTTGAAGGTCAAAACACCCGGGGGGTAGGCCCTGCGAGGTGGTCCAGTTAGGTTGAAGGCTCATATTTACATGTTATTGTTTGCTGTGTTGTCTGATGGTACATTGGGGGAACTCACTAAGTTTTGGCTTATAGTTTTAGTTTATTTTTAGAGGTGCTTCAGAGGATCGTAGGAAAGAGAATGCATGATTGTGCGCATATTCATGTTTTTATGACATTAGATCTTTGGATACTCTGATTTTGAATAAAACTTTTGAAACAATGGTTTTATAAACACTTTACAGATGAAATGGGTTGTTTTTGGAAATTTTAAATTTCTATGATTTTTGGGTCATTACATCGCACCACAGTTGTTTCTACCTACCACCTGTGCTCATTGATTTGAAGTAAGGGAACAATCTCTGATTTGGACATAAGATGAATTGAAGGTGTTTGATGAAATCATGTGAATAAGTTTATGAACTGGTTTATTAAGCTATGAATGAATGTCTGGACTAGTTTCTTAAGCTGTGAATAAATGTTTTTTTATATTTATTAAGTTATTAATGCATGAATTAGAAAAAGTTTTACGTTGTGAATGCATTATTTTGTAAGTATTAAGTTGTAAATGTTGGATTAGTGTCTAAGTCCATAACTATTTTGGTATGTACTTGACCCGATGGTGCATGGTCCTTTTGGGTTGCCTTTACCAAAGCAACTTGATTAGAGAAATAAATAGAGAGAGAGGTTATTATGATTTATTAATATGTTATAAGAATAATATATTAAAGGAGAAATCATATTTGTTTAATTAGTATTGGTCAATAGTTAATTAAGAATTAATTTTGTGATCAAATGTAATTAATTAAACTAGAGGGGTTGAATTGTAATTATGTGATAGTTACATAATAGGGTAAGGATTATCCTAAGGATAGGTTGAACGAATTTAAGGTGATAAGACCTTAGAATTCGTCCATGATAAGGATTCAAGGCTTAACTTATAGGTTGCTTGGTGGGCAAGCAACTAGATAAGGATAAGGACTGAAACCGTATCTCTACACCTAAATAAACACCCCTTTGGCTCATGAATTCGTCCATACCTTCCCAAGGCTTCTTAGGGACGAATTTTATACCTCTCCTTCTCTCTCTATTGCTTCTCCATTTGCTCTTGGTGTTTGTGAGCCATTAGAGGCACTACACTTGTGGTGCTTGCTTTCAAGACTTTGGGTTTGAAGATTTAAGTTGTTATTACAATATAACAACAAGAGGTATGTAATCTAACCTTCTTGGTTAATTTCGAAAATAGCAATCATGATTAGGGTTTAATTATCTGTTCATAATGTTGTGTATCTAATAGTGAAAACATAGATCCAATGCTAGGGTTGCATGTACACATAGGATTGTTTGTATAAAACCCATCAGTAAATGCATGATTTTTTTATAAATTTTAGTTGTGAGTAAATGATTTTTATATAACTTTTAAGCAGTATATGTATGAATTTTTATAAGTTTTAATGTGAATTTAGAATGTGTTTTTATTATATTGATGTTTTCTCAAATAATATGAGTTTAGGTTTTTTAAGTTGTGAATTGTGATGTGTGTGTGAACTGTTATCTAATACAACCTCCAAGGCTCCAAACATAATCAGATGTAAGTTTGAACCTGTATATGTACTCTATTAAACTATGAATTTGTGTATTAAATTGTGAATTGAGTATATTAAGATGTTATTATTTTGTTTACAAATTTTATGTTTGCTTCTTTAATATGAGATGAAAGAAACATTATACATAGATCTTATTTCCTTTAAGTTGAAATATGAGATGAAAAAAGCATTATACATAGATCTTATTTTCTCTAAGTTTGAATAAAATATGTAAAATTTAAATAGTGAATGTTATGTAAATTAAACTTTGAACGAAACACTAGCCCACATATATGAAGTTATATGTTAACGTATCGCACCAGAAATACGTTAAAGATAACAGAACTGCTATCCTTATGACGGCATAACTAACGGTCGTGATCCGTCCTAGCGCCAGACCCTTGCCCTCGCCCTCACAATAGGACCCTGATGCTTGGCGCCCTCGCGTCCAGGTCCAATTCATGAAGATAGTCTCCGGTCCATAACAAGACAAAACACAACTGGTTGTTTCCCAGAGCGACAAGTGTAGTGCCCATGACACTATCCTCTATTTATTTTGTACCAATAGCAGATGACCACTAGTGGTGTACAATCCATCAATGGGACTCCTCTACATCCTGTCGACCCAGACGGGACAAAGTATATACTGTTGGGATAATGTGTAGAGAATAACAGGTATAAAAAGAACCATTCTTCTCCAGAAGAAGGGATCGCCTCCTTACTCTCCAAAATCGTAATCGCTTTATTCTCATATACATACTAACTAGACCGTCAGAGCTTCGTCCTGGACCCACTCTTGAACATCGACTGACATTATTTCTTCATTGTTGTGATTACAGGACGCTACCTAGCAGGAATCATCAAGTGACGGTGCTAAGTCTCAATCACATACCATATCATATACCTAGACACAATAAGGTTGGGCATTTTTGTTAAATAGAGGAGTTGTTACGTGGAAAAGTTCCAAACAGAAGACTATAGCAGACTCGACATGCAAGTCTAGGTACATTACGGCTAGTGAAGCTGCTAAGAAGGCTACATGGTTGAAGATCTTCATTTCGTGATCTTGGAGTTGTTCCAAGAATTAAAGAGCCTTTGGAGATCTTTTGTGATAGCGAGGGTGTCCTCACTTTGACTAAAGAACCTAAAGACCATGGTAATTGTAGACACATGCTGAGAAAGTACCATTACGTTTGATATATAGTAGAACACGAAGATGTCATCCTGAATCAAGTATCATTCGAGGAGAATCATGTTGATCTGTTCACAAAACCAATATTAAGAGAAAAACATGATGGTAATGCAAAGACCATTGGCATGAGACTAAATAGTGAACTGATATAATATTTTAGTTGTTTAGTTTGAATTATTATGAAACATATAACACTGTGAATTGTAACCATTTTGATGTTTATTTGAAAGTGTCTTAATGAAAAGCTTTTCTTTGCTATCAAAGTTGTGTTAATTCAAATATTGTGTTTTACTTTTACATGTATTGAACCTACTTCCAAATATTTAATTATGTTCAAATTTCCAAAGTCAGACACACTATAGGAAGTGAGTGAGTGATTTAAGATTGTCATGGGTATAAGTTGATTGGCCAAGTTTATATGAGCATTGCAATTAAGATTGCGCTAAGACTCATGAGTACTTGAAAATAAATATTTTAAGTATTGGAACAACACGCAATTAGAGACTACCTCGTGGATCTAGTCACAAATAATTCTAAGATGACAATATTTTTTATTCTTCAAATTGAGATACATATGAGTTTTTCTTTTTTTTTTTTTGCAAAATTTGTTGTACATTTGTCTACTCCAACACTATTTGTAACTGGTAGTCATAAAATATATGTTCGTTTATGATTAGACGAGTAGTTAAAAATTATGTAGTCAAAATTTATTTGTTTCTTCTCGTAACTAGAAAATCGATATTTATGAGCCCTCGATGATTTGGTGCTGACATCTGAAATGTTTGGTCAAGCCCTAACTAAATTATTGTGTTCGATTTAGAAGTCAGATGTATTGACAAAAATCGTTTAATCAGGAAATAGAATGTTGAACATTGAGATTGAACTATATTTATGTCTCATGTTCATAGAGATATCTCAAACAAAGTAATAAGTTGATCACTTGTCTAAGAACTAAAATTTGATTATAATCGAAGTTTGGCGATTGTATTGGATGACTACTATCTGTTAATTGTTAGTGAAATATTTTGATCTTAAAAGTTAACGACTTGTTCAAATGGGAGACTGTTAGAAATAGTATCCAAGATCATTAAGTGTTTTGGTAATATTTCTAATAATAGTATGTTCTTTTTAGATTAGCGTAGTGACACAAATAACATAAGGAAACGAAGATAAATGAAATGTAAATTTATAAAGAAATTAATAAATTAATTAATAATTACTTTGAAATTAAGTAAATTATTTTAATTAATTAAAAGTTTTGAATATTAATATTTCAATAATGTTTTTACAACAAATACAACCATTAACAAGAGTGGTGAGCAAGAAAATAACCAAATTAATACGTATCAACCGATCACCAACCAACAAACATATATTTGATATCCAATATATTTTGATGAGTTTGTTCTGAAACTACAATATCCAATGGGATAGGTTTGGTTTTTGTTTGACAATAAAAATTCAATTAAACTTGAACCGATCCAACCACATTACTAACCAATTTAAATTATCAAATTATTATCCGATTTCAATTATAAAAATTTATTAATATCGATATTTTTATAAAGGATATCCAACATGAAATTCCATTGGATAAAATCTTTCAATTTCGATTTGGAATAGATCAGTTTGACAATATCTAATTTCTAATAAATGATTGGATTGGTTCAATTAAAAATTACTTTTTATTGGATATACAATAATAAACACCTCTCCTAGCAAATATAATAAGGTCATGGTTACTAACGGAAGAACATTGAAAATTTATAAAGACATCCTCCTTAATAAATGAAGAGTTTTTTTTTTTTTTTTTTTGTCATATGTCAATCTCTTATGAGTTTTGACACTTGTCATTTTATGGTATTTTTGAAATAAATATTATACACTTGTCAATTTTTGATTTGTTTCAATTTTTAAAATTAAAGTCATATATTTATATATATATAAAATATTAAATAACATATATATGATATTAAATCGCAATAAATACATTTTTCTTTTTCTTATTTTAAAGTTGTATATTAAAAAATATTTTCTGTTTATATTTTAATTTAATGTTTAATTTTTTTAAAATCAATCCGTATAATATACAGGTCTCATACCCATTTAATTTGATAAAGAAAAATTAATTTGATAAAGAAAAACAAATTTATAAAGACACATTAATTTGATAAAGAAAAACTTTAGATAAGTTATGAACAGAAACAAACACCCAAACTTTGATCACATAACCAGATGACAAAAAAGAACTATGCAAAAATTAAGAAAAAAAAAAAGAGTCAAGATTTCCCATTTGAAGCAAAAAGAATTCAAGACACTTTGAAGTTTATGTAGCTTCAAAACCAAAACGACTAAAAGACAAAATTCAGACACCCCCAAAAAAAAGTTAATAAAAAAACAAGTCACCGACTTTATATACTACTAGCTATCGACAGTTGAGACCGACATGATTTACTCAAATGCCCAGGCATTCTCCCTGCGAACTTCTTCTTCTTCTTCTGGACTGAAATCGTTCTTGATGTTGAAGAGCTCGCGAATTTGTTCAGGAGTCTTGCCTTTCATCTTGTCAGCAACAGTTTGACAGGACAGATCCAGTAAGCCCTTGATATTTAGATAGTTAGCAGCCTGAAAAATAAAAAGGAATCATTAAACAATAAACCATAACATTAATTCATATATCATCTCTCTCAACAAAACAATTTATATGATAAATACATGTAATTGATTTTTGAAGATCTTGGTGTACAAGAGTGAAAACATATATATAACAGATGAAAGGATAAACATTACAAGAAGGTAAGAAACAGTAATAGGCTGAAAACTACTGTCAAAAAATTAGAAACTATCATAGAGAGTTCGAAAACAGAAAAATCATAATTGCTATTAGAAATCGGAAACAAAAGCAAAACCCTAGAAGTAATCATATTGACGTAAACGAAAAGAATTACGCACCAGAATAAGATCAAACAAAGTGCCTTGATCGACATTCATGAATTCGGCATCAAACGCCCTCAGATCATCCTCGGCTGTCTTATCGTCGGTTTTCGGTGTATCGACGTGCTTCTTACAGTATACAATCACCTTCGAGAGGATCTTACTTGTGACGTTGGGTACAGGGATGCAGCTGCCAGCGCAGTTATCTTCGATCATATGCTTGATCGTCTGAGACTCCACCGCCACCGCCTCATCAACTTCGAACGTCTCACCGTCGGAACATTTCAGAACGATCTTCTTTGAAGACGACGTGGCCATAACTTTCAACGACGGGAAGAGATTGAGAACCGAAAGAAAAACCCTAACTTAGAGTTTTAAGAAAACTAGAAACCTTTTGATTTACGTGAATAGTTGGGCTCCTCTATTTATAGGGAGATGAGACCTTTGCGTGCGTAAGACTCTATTTTTGTTTATATTTTAAATTTTACAACGATGATCCTTCTATAAAATGTTTTCCTCAAATTAAGTCCTTTAACTTTACTTTGCCAAAAGAAATTAAATTTTAAATAGACTAATTGCTAAATTCATAAATTCATAATAACTTATTCTTCAATTTTATTATACCATAATTTTGGCAAGATTAATATTATTTTTATTTCCCCTCCAATTAAAAATATATTATAAAATCTTTTAGTAAAAAACTATTGTGTTAAACAAATTAATTTGGTTGAGGGATATTTGTAAAATCGGTTATGTATTATAATCGTGTGTCAAGATGGTGAATAATTGATGGTATATTTTTCATTGTGTTTTTTAAGTTTTAAAGATATTAGGAAATTTTAAATCATTGTTTGAATATTATTTAAATTGTAGTATTATTTATTATTAGTCATTATTTCTTACTTAGGTTCATACGTAATCTTGTATAAGGAAACTCTTTCGCATAAATATCCTTGAATATGGAATGATGATGGAAGAGTAGAAGACAAGATTTTGAATTCTAATAAATACTATTATTTTGGTATATGGGGATTATTATTTTTTATGTGAGTTCAATTAGAAATAGACAATAACCATTATGCCGTATGAATACTAAAATGTATTATTAATCATATTTGCAAACCCATTACTAAAAAGTATTGTGATTTGAGTTAAAATGAGCTATTACAACATACACCACGAGCAGCTAATTTTTACATATTCTAATTAATCAAATTTGGGCACAAACTACTTGATACTAACTTTATTTCCATAATTAAAACATTTCCTTCTTGATAACATAAATTTTATTGAAAACAAAAAGGGTTATAGTCATGTGACTTTAATTGAGATTATAACTCTTTTTTTTTTAAAGTTGTGATAAAATTAAAAAATAATAATATGGTTGTTTGTCTAGTACTCTGCGTTGATACCACTGCT